>NC_057862.1:69481109-69788609 GCF_019393635.1 Dromiciops gliroides
ACATCTACCATACCCGGTTGCTATGAGAATAAAATAAGATAATATATATATATATATATATATATATATATATATATAATACCTTTTGTAGAACTTAAAGAGTTTCTATATATCTATATATACATGCACACATACACACACACACACACACATATATATGTATTTAAAATTTCGGGGGGGGGGAGGCGGGGCAATGAGGGTTAAGTGACTTGCTCAGGGTCACACAGCTAGTAAGTGTCAAGTGTCTGAGGTTGGATTTGAACTCAGGTCCTCCTGAATCCAGGGCTGGTGCTTTATCCACTTCACCACCTAGCTGCCCCCTAATATAAATATTAATTAGTGAAATGAATATTAGTAATGTAAATATAAACATTAGTTATTATTAGTGGCACATGCCTGCTTTTATGTTTATATCCAGTGAGAAGTTGGACGCTGTTCTCTGTGTGTCTGGCATCCACTACTGCGACCAGCAAAGAATAGTGAGAAACAAAGGTTGGTGTTTCCACAGGGTTAGCAGGTTTACAGCAACCCTGTCAGGGAGGATAAGGCAAGTATCATTTTCCCCATTTTACAGATGAGGAGACTGGAGCTTAGGGAAACTATGTTCCCAGGGTCACACAGCCAGGGGCTCCTGACTCCCAGCCCAGGGCTAAATAAAGGATGGAAAGATCTGTGTTCTAAGCCCTGGGGGTGAGGAGAACACTGTGGGTGTGGAAGGAAATCTTTGTCTGATGTCACCAGGAAGTGCGGAAATGTTAGGGGTGGGGGAGGATGATACTATCCAACCTAATCCTGGTATTTAAAAATATTTCTAGGGAAATTTAATTAAAATAAATTCAGGGACAGCTGGGTGGCACAGTGGATAAAGCACCAGCTGTGGATTCAGGAGGACCTGAGTTCAAATCCAGCCTCAGACACGACACTTACTAGCTGTGTGACCTTGGGAAAGTCACTTAACCTTCATCGTCCTGCGAAAAATACATTCCACAAATATTTATTATGTACCTCCTATAGGCAAGGCACTGTGCTGAGTACTGGGTATATAGACAGAAATAAAACATTCCCTGGGAGGTGGAAAGGGAGACAATATGTACAAAGTAACTTGAGGGAGAGAGAACTAATTGTGCCCCAGGCAAAAACAAAAACACATGAATAAAATTGCAGTTTCTGTTTTCAGAAGTGAGAAAGTAATGATTCCACACAGAATTTGATCAGACCCTCTGAATGAAATCAACATATATTTTCCTACTCAATTATTTCAACACCCCCAAAATATATATATAAATAATTTTTTTTGGCAGAAAAAAAGGCAGTGAAAAATCACTTATAAAATATGGCTTGGGATCAAGAAATGAGAAAGGATTTGTGTACTACCCAGAAACTTCCTGTCTACATCCATGAACACTTTCTTCCAGACAGGAGGTGTTAGGTGATAAACATCTAACATCATAAGAAATGAAACTGACACTATCTGAACTGACCTCTGGGGGAGTTGTTTCTAAATTAGCTGCTTGTGTGCCGGCGGACTATTGAGCTAAGATCAAAATCAATATTATATTAGAAGAATAAGAATGAGAAAATCTAGGATTCAACAAAAACAGCTGCATCCTGACTGATGGAACAAGCTGAGTCTGAAAAATATAATAGACATCCACACAGACTACTTATTTTTTATAGATTTAAAAAAATACATTTTTATTTATCACAGTAATTTCAGCCTCTTGAGGCTGAATCCTCTCCTACAACAAGGAAAAACCATTAAGCAAAAACATTCAACACAATGACTGTGGCAATGTATGCAATACTCTGTCCTGATGGTGCTTCACCTCTCTACCATTAAGAAGGCGGTAGGGGGGAGCTAGGTGGCTTGGTGGATAAAGCACTGGCCCTGGATTCAGGAGGACCCGAGTTCAAATCCAGCCTCAGACTCTTTGACACTTACTAGCTGTGTGACCCTGGGCAAGTCACTTAACCCTCATTGCCCTGCCCCCCCCCCAAAAGGAGTTATGTTTTATTACATGTTCTCTAGAACTCTCAGTGGTTCTTTTTAAAATTATGAACTTAACAAGCACCAAACAAAATGGGCTTTTCCATATGTATGCACGCATGCATGTGTGCACACATGTATATACATATATGTATGTGTATGTGTTTATATTATCTTCTGTTACATCACAAGTATATATGATGTGACAGAAGAGAATTGTTCACAAAACTGAGAATGTCTATTATGTACAGTTTGCTTTTCGATTAAAATATATAATAATATGTAATAAATTCAACATATACCTTTCAAATTTGTTCTACTTGTTTTGTGTTTCTTTCTGTACATTTAAAAATATATGCTTCGATGATCCTCTTTCGTTGTTGTTGCTCTTTTTTTCTTCTCTTTCCCAATCCCCATCTTCTTCCCACTCAGACTCATAGGAAAAAGAAAAAAAGGAAAAAAAAAAATCTCAGGGAAAATACATGGGCAAGAAAAGCGAATTCCTTTATTGCTGATGTCCTCATACGAATGTCTCATTCTGTCCTCTTGAATCCATCATCTCTTTGTCAGCAGGTGGACAGCATGCTTCATCATTAGTCCTTTAGAATTATAATTGGCCATTGCACGAATCCGAGTTTTCAAGTCTTTCCAAACTGACAAAGTCTTTACAATGTGGTTGTTATCATATAAATTGTTCTCCTGGTTCTGTGTACTTCAGTCTTCATCAGTTTATACAAATCTTCCCAGATTTCTCTGAAATCATCCATTTTATTATATCTTGTGCAATATTCCATTTACATTCATATACCATAATTGTTTAGCCATTCCTCAATTGATGGACACCCCCTTAGTTTCTAGTTCTTTGCTATGACAAAAAGTTAATATAAATATAAATAATATAATAATATAGAAATATAAATATTTTTGTACATATGGGTCATTACTATTATACATTGCTTTTAACTGCATTTTCAATTCAATGTCCTGTTCTTTCTCCATTTTCTTGATGAAGGTATTTTTCCCACTTAATAGTATTTTATTTGTTTCCAATTCCATGAAACATGTCTTCCAATCTCTCTACCCCTCAGTTCTTCCCTGGAATTCCCCTTTCATTAGCTACATTCTCCTTTCTTCCCAGCTTTTACCCCTTAATGAACCATTTCCCCTCTATACAGCTCAACTCTCTTGAGTGCCTTGCCCCCTTATCACATCAGCAGGGCTGATCTTGCTTTGCCAAAGCTTAGCCTTGGATCACTCCCACCATCCTTTGCGTTCACTCTGCTACACCCACTGCTGAAAAAAGCTGGTGAAAATCATGAAATCCTACTGATTATGTCCACTACAAGTTTATGTTGCATAACCATGACTGGGCCCTTGCTGGTGTAAAGAATTAATTGTTATTTGAGGCGCGCACTGGCCTGGGGCTCCGCAAACCGCACGGTGCTCCACCCACTGGTTGTAGCTATTGCCAGGGCTCTGGCACCTCACGTCATCACCACTCGCCTACGCCTACATGGGCCTGGCAAAATTATAATGATTGGAAGCCTAGTGAGGGCAGTCATGTGACTGTCAGAGTGGCCATCCCATTGGCTGGGACTGTGTGGGGTGTTTCTAGGTTTGGGGGAGGAGAATTGGGCATTCGAGGTGGAAGCTGGAGAGCGACAGGCGTTCTGCTTCGTATTTTCAGCTGATTCCTGGGCGGTGGTATTTTTCAGGTATTATAATTTACCTTTCCCCATTTTATTTCCTTTCCCTTGATCCTACTGATCCTGTTTGTGTTTTTTTTTTTTTAAGTTCGTTCTTGTTAAAATAAATCTTGTTCTGTTTTGAGGGAGGCTGCCGGTCTCCTTCCTTACCCCAATATTGTGGCGAGCCACTTAGCTAGCACTTCCCAATTAAAAATTGGTCTCCACACTGGGCAAGACAATCATTCTACCTACTCATCCCTAATTAACTTGCTACTCTATTCACCACAGTGATTCTTCCATAGCTTGTCATTCTTACCCCAAACCTCCCATGGCTCTCCTTCCCCTCCTCGCTTACCTGAGGACCTTGTCTTATATTTTACTGCAAAAATTGAGGTTGTTTGCTAAGAGCTCCCTCTTCTCCCCTTCTCTTCAACTCATATCACTCAAATGCCTTCTACCATTCTCTCCTCCTTCACCCTTGTCTCATGGGAAGAGGTGGCCCTTCTCTTTACCAAGGAAAGCCCCTCTACCTGCTCAAGGTATCCCAGTCCATCCAGTTTCCTTCAGCAGATGTCCCCCTCAATTATCCCCATCCTCTCACTTATCTTCTTGTCTACTGGCTACTTCCTTATTGTCTATAGACATGCCTATGTCTCTCCCATCCTTAAAAAACCCTGGCTTGGTCTGTCCATCCCTGCTAGCTCTTGTTCAAATCTTGGCGAGGCCCTCTATAATCAACCTCCTTTCCTTTCACTCTCTTATCTTTTTGCAGTCTGGCTTCCAATCTCATCATTCATCTGAAAGTGCTCTCTCCAAAGTTACCAGTGATCTCTTTATTGCCACATCTAATGGCCTTTTTTTTTTTTTTTTTTTAGTGAGGCAATTGGGGTTAAGTGACTTGCCCAGGGTCACACAGCTAGTAAGTGTTAAGTGTCTGAGGCCGGATTTGAACTCAGGTACTACTGACTCCAGGGCCGGTGCTCTATCCACTGTGCCACCTAGCTGCCCTCTAATGGCCTTTTCTTAATGCTCATTCTTTTCCACCTCACTGTAGCCTTTGACACTGCTTATCATCTCCTTGATACCCTCTTCTCTCTAGGTTGCCATTCCTCTGGTTCTCCTCTTACCTTCTGATTGCTCCTTGATGGATCTTCACCCAGGTGGGTGTCCCTCAGGGTCCCCTCTTCTCCTTCTATACTTTTTCATTTGATGATCTAATCAGCCCCCATGGTTTCAATAATCATCTTTATGCTGATGATCTTAGATCTACTTATCCAGCTGTTAGCTTCCTCCTGATTTGTCCTCTAGATCTGTCTCCAACTTAGTATTAGACATCTTAAATTGGGTGTCTCATAGACATCTTAAAATCAACATGTCCAAAATTGAACTCATTACTTCTCCCCAAACTCTCTCCACTTCCAAACTTCCTGGTAGTGTCAAGGGTACTGCCGTCTTCCTAGTCACCCAGGCTCACAACCTAAGTGTTATCCTCAACTCCTCACTCTCTTACCCCTCATACCCAAATTATTGCTAAGTCTTGTAGCATTTACCTTTGAAACATCTCTTGTATGTATATGCCTCCTTCTTTCTTCTAACATTGCCCCCTGGTTCAAACCTTCATTACATCAAGATGGAACTTTTGCAATAGTTTTGGTAGCTATTAACAGGAAACTCAGATCCCAGTCCCATTCAATTCTGAGTAATACTTATTAAATGTGTCTACTGTGTGCAACCTAAGGCCGCTAGGTGGTGCAGTTGATAGAGCACCAGGCCTGGAGTCAGAAGTACCTGAGTTCAAATCCAGCCTTAGACACTTACTAGCTGTGTGACCTTGGACAGGTCACTTAACCCTATTTGCTTCATTTCCTCATCTGTAAAAGGAGCTGGAGAAGGAAATAGCAAATCATTCCACTATCTTTGCCAAGAAAACCACAAATGGCATTCCAAAGAGTCTGACACGACTGAAATGACTCAACAACACTGTGTACAAGACACTGTGCTAGACATCGGAATTACGAAAATAGCTAACAGATTCCATCTATATAAACAATCCTATATGAACTCAATCTTACATGACCCAGTTTTACATGAACAAGAGATGTTTTTGGCTCTCCTAGAGCATGTCTCCCAGAGCCACCAGAGACTTGTCAAAACTGAAAACCAAAACCCACTCCTGGAGATTTACATTTTGCATGTAAATGTGACACCCATCTTAACTCTTCTCAGTTTCATTGAACTATTTGGGTGAGCATTTGTTCATATCTAAAGGTCTGAGCCCCCACCAATACATCTCTATGCTAGATAATCCCAGACCTTCCATTTAAAGTTTTTTTCTTCTTCTTTTTTTTTTTTAGTAAGGCAATTGGGGTTAAGTGACTTGCCCAGGGTCACACAGCTAGTAAGTGTTAAGTGTCTGAGGCCAGATTTGAACTCAGGTACTCCTGATTCCAGGTCTGGTGCTCTATCCACTGCGCCATCTAGCTGCCCCCTCCATTTAAAGTTTAAAGCCGTCTCAATCAAATCTGCAAGCTTCTAGGCAAACATATATTTTTTTATCAGCCTTGTTTAGATAGATTTCCTTTCTGGCCAAGAGCCCATCATCATTCCTGTTTTTAAGCTAGGGCTGAGAAATCCAAATTCTCTTTTCAGAAAACATCCTCTTAACCATTTTTTCACTTTTGACATTCGCATTTCTATTTTCAAGCCTCTACCTTTAGTTGGCAGCAGTGATGAAAATGCCAGCTGCTTTGCCCTAAGGCCTTAAGTTTCTTGCCCAGAACCTCATAATACCAGCAATGTCACTGAGTTTCCCCTGATGAGCTCATTTGTCTCTTTATGCGGAGGGCATGTCCATGGGCTTCATGTTCCTTCAACATTTGTGGCCAGGAGAATCTCACACCTGGGGTGGGGGAAGAATTATGTGGGTTGCAGTTCCCAGAAGGCCTTTGGTGTGGCAACATTACCCAGTGCATGCTTTGGATGAGAAATGTTCCCAGGATGGGAAGGCTAAAAACAGCTCTGGAAGAATCCCATAAAAGGTTGTTTGAGCCAGGTGGCTGGATATGTGGGTAGCAGCAAAGATAGGGGACATGGAAAGGAAGGGCAGCTGCATCTAAACTATGCCAAAGCCTGGCACAGAAATGGGAAGGATATACCTGCTTCTGAAGGTCCTACAACTCAAGTATCTGAGAAGTTGGCACCCTCAGCGCCACTCAGAGAGAAGCCTGCTAGATGGAGATTGAATAAGCACTGTGGTTTCAGACTAACCTTCACCACCAAAGCCATGAGTGATCTGGTTGTGTGCTTCTGCTGTGTTGGGAAACAGTAGGACTAACTGGGGAGTTGACTAATGCTCCTAGGAAATATTTAGGGAAAGAAGCCTTTTGGTATGGGTGTTGAGGATAATTATTACCTGATTCATTTCCTTCTATATATAATTTTATTCTGTTTTAATTAAATGCCCTGTCATGTGACTTCATGTATCATCTGGCATTAAGATGTAACTGGGAATATTTTCTTCTGGAGTGTGATGAAATAATGGGATTTGGCAGATACTCAAAGACCCACCTGGAGATTAATCTAGACTGATTGAATCAAATGAGAGTGATTGACTGCTGATTAAGCCTACTTCAAGTTAACTGGATTGTAATCACACCTGGCTATCCCTTAAGAAGGTATTGTTCTCAGAAGCTAGACTGTGAACTCAACTTGAGAACACCCTCAAAGCCAATGGATTTGGATGACACCAACCAATCACTGTTAAGGGCTAAAATTCTAGCTAAATTGTCTAAAATATCTAATGAGTGGTTGCCAATAAATTATAAGCTTTAGCAAGAGTTAGATTTTTAAGCATTTATTAAGGAGAATAAGAATTTGGTAAAGAGAGAGAGAAAGGCCTAGATTCCTATCTATTAAAGGGAGAGCACATTTCTAGCTCCCCTCTCCACCAGAGTCCAAAGGAAAGAAAAAGCGAGACTGAGCGCCAGTCTCTTCCTTCCTCCTCCCACTAGCCCGCGTCACTTCCTGACTCCTGGTCTTGCCCTCAAAGACCTTCCCTTCATGGGCAGAACTCCTCTACAGTAAGTATCCAGCAGGTGGCGTTATTCCAATCGTTACATCACCTTGAAGCAGTGTGTAAGGACTGCCTCTGTTCCAGAACTATAAAAAAGCTTCCACAGTCAGCTTGAGAAGGGGTTCCTGATTAAAACAGGCTTGTGGAGGAGGACTTCAGCAAGAACCCAACCAAGCTGGAACTCTAGGCTAAGTAGGACTTCTTTTTCATAACCTTCTGCACTCTTTGTAAATATCTGTATGCTCTAATAAATGTTTAATGCCCAAAGACTGGTACTGAAGTCTTTTAATTTTTGGCGACCACAATTAAGATTTTAAACATCACAGGAGGCAAACCACTTGAGTGGAAGGGGTGAGAGTAGACTTGCCTAAACAAGCTAGGAAGTGGCATAGCTAAATTTGAATCCAAGACTTCTGACTCCAAATCTAACACTTTCTCTACTAAATGTCACACAGAGGCCCAGTGAGGTGAAAAGACTCCCCTAAGGTCCCATAGCTAGGAAATCCCCAACCAAGATCTTGGCTCTTTCAAAGTATTTGACTTAGTCTTAGCCCCTAAAGACAGGACTGAGAGTCTTGGATGTATGGTACATGGAGGCTGATTTGGGTTTTAGGCAAGGGAAAATTTCCTCTCAATTTGGACTGTCCCAAAGGAGAATACAGTCTGTAGCAGGTTCAAGTCCTGTGTCTTAGATATCTTAAACTAGATATTCACTGGAGGGCTTTAAGCAAAGGCTGGATGACCACTTGCTGGGTTCTAGGTTATAAGAGGGGATTCTTGTCCCAGGGATGCATTGACTGGATGGCTTCTGGGGTCCCTTCCAATTATGTAATTCTGTGGTGACCACCACACCATGACAAGACATCGCTTTAATGGAGAAATAAGATAAGAACATTTAAAGAGGAATAAGAGAAATGAGCCTAGCAGGAAAAAGCCCGGTCTGGGTTTGAGGGAGAGGAAGGGACAGAGATAAAGGTGAGGAGACAGGCAGTAGGGACAATCAGACCATAGTCACAACCAACCCAGAGATGAGTTGATTTGGTTTTTGCCCTGTTGGAGTCTGGGGGGCGGGGGAGAAAGAGGATCTTTTTTAAATTTTTATTTATTTTAATTTTTTAATACTTTGTTCTTTTTTTGTTTTGTTTTGTTTTGTTTTTGCAGGGCAATGAGGGTTAAATGACTTGCCCAGGGTCACACAGCTAGTTAAGTGTCAAGTGTCTGAGGCCGGATTTGAACTCAGGTCCTCCTGAATCCAAGGCCAGTGCTTTATCCACTGCTCCACCTAGCTGCCCCAAAGAGGATCTTATGAGACACCATGACAATGGGAACCTGGTGGGGGTGGGTGAGAGTGACTCCAGAATGGTGCTTATATAGTCAAATGGCTGTTGGAAGATAAAAAATCAGGCATGGAGATGATGGTCCATTGGGGATGGTTCCTCCAGGGAAAGAAGTACCTCCTTCCTCTATTTCAGCATTGTGGGGCCAACCTCTGCTAACTCTGTGCTAATATAGTACCAGGTTTGTTTGGGATTATCTGGCATACTAGGGGCTCATATCTCTAGGTATAAAGAAATGTTTACCCTAATAGCTTGATGAACCTGGGTGTAGGGAAGAGAGATCTCATTTGGGGGGCTCCCACCAAGAGTGGGGTGGTGATCTTCATTTTTTTTTCTTTTTGAAATGTGGGGCAGTGAGGGTTAAGTGACTTGCCCAGGGTCACACAGCTAGTAAGTATTAAGTGTTTGAGGCCGGATTTGAACTCAGGTCCTTCTGTTTTTTTTTTTTTTTTAGTGAGGCAATTGGGGTTAAGTGACTTGCCTAGGGTCACACAGCTAGTAAGTATTAAGTGTCTGAGGCCGGATTTGAACTCAGGTACTCCTGACTCCAGGGCCGGTGCTCTATCCACTGTGCCACCTAGCTGCCCCCGGTGATCTTCAGTTTTGACAAAACTCTGGGAGATGTATCCCAGGTGAACCCCAAACATCTTTTGTTCATGTGAAATCGGGTCATGTAAGACTGAGTTCATATAAGATTGTTTATATTATCTGTTTTTTGGAATTCCATTGTCTAGCACAGCATCTTGCACACAGTAGACACATTTAATAAATATCACTTTGATGGAATGGGTCTGAGATTTGAGTTTCTAATTGGCTCCTCTCGATATCCTGAACTACGATATCCTGAACTACCAAAGCCCGGGTCCTGGCAAAAGCTTCAGGGGACACCCCAGCTGGTGGGTATCCCCTTGGTCTGTCCCTGAGAGAGCAGGTGGAAAGAGAGAGCCTGGGGAGCTCCTGGCCACTGTTTGGCTGTTTCTTTCCTCTTGCTTAGCTCAATGTCCAGTCTCTAGGGGAGTCCTAGACCTGATCACAGCTCACAAACTTTATGTAGAGCTTTAAGGTTACAAAATCATTTCGTTCTAATAACCCTGTGAAACAGGTAGGGTAAGTATTTACATGGTGATAACTAAGTGTCAGAGGTTGGCTAGGAACTGAGGTCTCTTGACTTCAAGGTCAGGGCATTTTTTTTCTTTTTGAAAATTTTTATATTTTATTTTATCAAATTACATATAAAAACAATTTAAACTTTTATTTAAAAAATTTTTGAGTTCCAAATTCTCTCCCTCCATCCCTCCCTACCCCCCCTTATTGAGAAGCAAGCAATTTGATGTAGATTATACAAATGCAGTCATCTCAAACATATTTCCATATTAGTCATATTGTGAAAAAACAAAAAACAAAAAAACCCCAAAACAAAAACCAAGGGGAAAAAAAAGGTATATTTTGATTTGTATTCAGACTCCATCAGTTCTTTCTTTGGAGGTAGATAGCCTTTTATATCCTAAGTCCTTCAGAATTGTCTCAGATCATTGTATTGCTGAGAATAGCTAAGTCATTTACAGTTGATCATCATACAATATTGCTGTTACAGTGTACAATATTCTCCTGATTCTGCTTACTTTACTTTGCATCAGTTCATTTAAGTCTTTCCAGGATTTTCTGAAACCATCACACATTTCTTTTGGCAACAATAGCATTTCATCACAATTATATACCACCACTTGTTCAGTCATTTCCCAAATGATAGGCATTCCCCCAATTTACAAATCTTTGTCACCACAAAAGAGCTGCTATAAATCTTTTTGTACATGTATGGGACAATTGCCTCAGTTTACCCAAATAATTCGAGGAGACCACCGAGTCAAGCAGAGACAGATTTATTTCATTCTCATGAGAATGGGTGACCCCATGTAAGGAATGAGGAGTGTGCAAATGAGCTCAGGAGTTGGGTTTTTATAGAAGTTTGAGGGGCAGTCCCCTCATGCACCAGGTGGGCTCACAATCTAACATCCTATCCTGTCCCACCTGGTACTTGTGTTGACTGTGTGCTCAAGGTATGGAGACATGCTCAGCTAGGTCTGAGAGCTGGGGGAAGGGGAGGGGGAGGGAACCAGAGCAGGTGGTTCTGAACACACTCCAGAAAGGAGGGGGAAGGTGGTTGTGAAAACACCTTACCCAAGTGAGGGGAGGGGCAGTACCAGGAGCTAGGGGCTTTGGAATGCAAGAAGGGAGGGGTGGTACCAGTGTGGGTTTGCACTAACAGGAGACAGCAAAGAGGAGGGGTTTGGGGTACACCCTGTTCAGTAAGGCAAATATGTGTTTCACTCTGGCCACAAAACAAGGGTGGGGAGGTGTGTTTTAGTAACGGGATGGAATATGGACAGAATGGTCTAGCAATAACAGAGACTGGGGGTGATGTAGGAGGCAAAAAAAGGTTAATAGAAAAATCTAAGACCCAAGCTCTAGTACAGATCTTAGCTCTAAAAGGGAGTCAGATCCCAGGTAATGGATAAATTATGTTAGGTTCTCATACCTATGGTAATCAACATCCATAACGGACCAGAACGGGTCAGGTCAAAATAACAATAAAGGAAAAAGACAACCTATAGAAATTCTAATGAAAAATGATTCTATTTTGAAACTAGCCATGGGAATCAGAAAGAGACATGCGCAGAAAAGGCCAAATTTGTCCCCAGATTCACCTTATGACGTGTAAACCCCCAAAACACACTTCCACTGAAAAAGGTACCCGCCTCAGGGGTTGGCTTAGGACCCCAGGAACTCCAAATTAGGATAAACCCTCCCCTGCAACACCTCTAGGTGGAGAATATTATAATGAGAAGGACAGGCCCTCCCCTGTACCCCTCCACAAGGTAGAGATTATTATAATGAGACTGATAATCAATTTATCTATACTATAAATATAACTGTCTTTTCTTTCACTATTCGAGAGATACCTTTCCAATATTCTGGTTCTCTCCCTGTGGTCACCCACAATATTGCAATAAAACTTGGGAAACTGAGTCACTGAGTCTTGTAATTCTTTTGGGATGACTCACAATCAATTTGACCCAAATTCCAGCCCACATCAGGGGCTGGGTACTTTTCAGACCTCAGCCTCAGAGTCTGAACTGACTCAAGTCTGCTACATCCCACTCAATTCCCCCTTTTTCTTTTGCTCTGAGAGTGCACACTCGACTTGAGTCACTGGCTTGCTTCCTTCTCCCAGCGATTGTACCGAATTTCAGCCTGCTGTTCTAAGTCCAGGTAATCACATGGTCTCTCCTTCCTGAAGTTTCAGGATCAGGATCTTTTCTCTTTTCTCTGTGAACTGTTGGGTTACCGTCAGCTGCATCTGTTGGGCTGTATGCTGTATCAAACCTATAAAGCAAGGAACTAAACAAGGAAGTATGAGAAGGACCCCAAAATTCCTAAGTGGGTGGTAAGATTTATAATCTCCTTGGTATAGAAAGGGGAGATACCTTGGGGTACAATAGGGTGCAAGGTGGACAGGTAAATGGACCTGGCAACTGATCTAGCAGCAAGGTTTGCCCTGTGATTTCTTTGTGCTGTGGATCAGTTCACAACTCTACCCACAGTACATTAGTGTTCCAATTTTTCTACATTTTGTGTTGTTTAAAAATTAATTACTATAGACAGCGGTTTTGGGTAAGTATAATATTAATTTACCAATATAGCACTAAAGGATTGCCCACATGTCTCTAACTTCTCATGGTCTCAGGCTTCAGCACTCCAGTTGCAAGCAGGAGAAAAGCCCATAAGAGACCCATGTGGTCTCTCAGAGAGACAGCATGAGGTCTCAAGGAAAGCCAAGAGAGAGACAGAGACCATGTGGTCCCTGAGAACCAAGAGAAGCTAACATTGTCCAGGTTTTCTTTCCCTTTTGATAGAGGTGGGTCATTATATATTGATCAAAGCTAATTGGGTCATTATACACCAAACAAATCTAATTGGTTAGCATCATTCAACTCTATTGGTTGATGAGATTTGGAAGTGGTTATATTAAATTGAAGTCCAAGGATGACTTCAGGGAAAAGAAAGAGAAAACCCCTCACTTAAATTGCTCAAGGCAAAGTCCATTATCTAGGTGTGGTTTAATCCCATCAGTCCATGACAATCTAGATAAAAGGATCTATCTCCATTCTTTTTGTTCCCTTGGGTTCATCCCAGCAGAGATTTGATGACATTTCTCAAGGAGAACTGATTTTCTGGAGTGAGTGTGTGTGTGCGTGCTCTTCCTAGCTTGCTTGGGTAAGTCTACTCTTACCCTTTCAGGTTTTTGTGTTTCTGTTTTCAGAGGTAGCTGAAAGTGGGGGCGGGGATGGGGTCTGTAAATTTTCAGTTCCTTTACAGTGATATGATACAAATGATGTAGTGGTAGGGATGGATTTAATTATCAAATTGATCATGAGGTGTCCCAAAAGAATTACAAGACTCAGTGACTCAGTTTCCCAAGTTTTACTAGAATACTGTGAGGCCACAGGGAAAAGCACCCAAAGGAGATAGGTGTCTCAAATAGGGAGATGGAAATGGTTATATTTATAGTAAGAAAAAGTAGGTTATCTCCTCATTATCTTAATTTCCTCCTTAAGGAGGTACCTGGGAGGTCTTATCCTAATTTGGACTTCCTGGGGTCCTAAAACAGCCCCTGAGGCAGGTACCTTTTTCCTTGGAGGTGTGTTTTTGGGGTTTACACGTCATAAGGTGAACCTAAGGACACATGTGGTCCTTTCAGCGCATGTTCCTAAATACATGCTTAAACTTGGTCAACCTAGAGGGTCTCTGTATTTTTGATATCTCTTTACTTGAGATCTGGATTCTAGGTGTTCTGTCATCTAGGAATATTAATGGATATTGATGGTTAATGGTCCCTAGTTACTGTCTCTGTTGATGGAGTTGGCCGATGGGGACTTGAACCCTCTTGGTTACTGTACTGTTGGTAAGAACACAAATCCTTTTAGGTACAATTGATAAGAACCCAAGTTTTGGGTAATCTGCTAGCCCCTTTTAGCTCCAGTTGCTAGGTTATCTATTAGCTCCTTTTTGCGCTCAGGTTTTAGAGCTCAGACCTTGTTTGTTAACCCTTTTTAGCCTCCTCCATCACAAGGAGAGGTGTGGTCCCTGCTTTCCTGGCCTATGCTCTGGTCTATAAGTAGTCATAAGCACTCTTTTCCTCTCTGGAACCATAAATGCTGGTGTGCTAGTGCTCCTCCTCACCCTAGGCCTGGGACCCAGGACTGGGACTCGGATCCACGTATGGGCAATGCCACCAAGTTCTGCGCCCCATTCCAGCAGATGGTCCCCTGTAATCTCCTTCTGTGGTCTGACAGCTCCAGAGATACACACGCCCCCAGGGCCTGCTGCTGCCTCACAGAGGTGTAACCTGAGCATGGACTAGGCTGAGCTTCACTCTCACCCCAGTGAGACAGATCTTTCCTGCTGACCTTCTCAGTTGTCTTAGGCTGGAAAATTGTGGGTTCTGCCACTTCAGAATTTCTTTTTAGGCATTATTTTCAAGTTGTTTAGAGGTGAATTGGGGAAAGCTCAGGTGAGGCCCTGCCTTTATTCTACCATCTTGGCTCTCTGCCCTGGGGTCCTTTCTACTATGCCAATATAGTACATGCTCTGGCACGCATGCTTCCACTCATTTGGGCATGTTGGGTACCCAGAGGGTAACTACTATTTCTCCCCTCAGGGATCTAGAGGATCCTGAGGCCCTGAGGGGTTGTTTTTCTTTCTTTCTTTCTTTCTTTCTTTCTTTCTTTCTTCCTTCCTTTCTTTCTTTCTTTCTTTCTTTCTTTCTTTCTTTCTTTCTTTCTTTCTTTCTTTCTTTCTTTTTTTTAAATTTTTGTAGGGCAATGAGGGTTAAGTGATTTGCCTAGGGTCACACAGCTAGTTAAGTGTCAAGTGTCTGAGACTGGATTTGAATTCCGGTACTCCTGACTCCAAGGCCAGTGCTTTATCCACTGCCCCACCTAGCTGTTTTTCTAATACTGTAATTCACAACCACCCACAAGTGGGCTTCCCCTATTGATTACCCATTGATATTAATTAGTCAGCCAAACAATTAGCTTTTAGAAACAGGTATTTGATAAAGCATTGTTACAAAGGATCTGTACAACACCCACCCAAAACTAAGCACACACTCTCCCACAAGTACATAAAGAGTTCAGGGGAAGTAGGCTCAAGTTTCGAGCACATGTGGCAAAAGGGGTTCCTAGATTTTCTTTTGCTAGAAGACCTTTTCTCCCCTTCTTGTGGCCTTTGTGAAGTTCTTTGGACACCAAAGAGAAGTCCAAATCCTCCAACCTTCTGGAATTCACAAAGTTCTCTGGTCAAGGGAGGGGGAAGGAGAGGAGACCAAGGCTTTTCTCCTCCCACCCAAGCGGGGTTGGAACTGTTCTTTACTGGCTTACCACTTCCAAACTAAACTGATTTACTCTTTTATAGAAGACCCACAGGGCATGGCCAGGCATACATTTGTTTATTGTCTTGGATTGATCCACTAGAGATGTTCTTATCTGATAAAGGTATTAGGGCTAGAGTATCTTGTTAGATTTTTTTTTTTTTTATGTGAGATGGGGTATTTCATTGACTTAATTGAGCCCCATTCTTCCAGTGCTTACTGTCTCTCAGTCCTGAGGTTTTCCTTTACAGGTCTTCCCATCTTCAAGACATCTTCTATGGAACCACCAAAATAATCTTTGTAAAGCATGGGTCTGAATCTTTACTGACTGCCTTTGGCTTCTAGGATAGAATACAGACTTTTCAGTTTGGTATTTAAAGCTCATTTAAAATCTGGCTCCAGATTACCTTCCAAAATTTCCCCCTTCACACACTTTCCATTCCAGCCAAATTGGCTAATTTATGTTCTGTGAACTTGGCATTCCATCTCTTGCTTCTCTGACTTTGCCCACTTGGTACCTCATGTCTGGAATGAGTGTTCTCATTTCTTCCTCTTTAGCTGTCTTAAAAGCTCAACTCAGGTGCCATGTTTTTTGGGAGACCTTTCCATTTCCCCAGCTGGTGGAGGTCTCTTCCTTTTCAAATGATCTTGTTTCTTACTCATCTATGTGTAAATATAAGATTGTCATTGCCACCAATGACCTCTTAATTATCAGATCTAATGGTCTTTCCTCAATCCTCATCCTTCTTGATCTCTGCAGCTTTTGACACTGTCAATAACTCACTTCTCTCTAGTGTTTTGGTTTTTTTTTGTATACTGTTTTTCTTGATTCTGCTTGTTCTTTCTGTCTGACAGCTTCTTTTCACTCTCCTTTGCTGAATCTTCATAGAGTTGTTGCCCACTAACTATGAATATTCCCCAAGGCCTTTGCCCTGGGTCCTCTTTCCTCTCTTCCTCCATCCATCCCTCTCTCTGTCTCTTTGTCTCTCTCCTCTCTCTCTTTCTTTGTCTGTCTCTCTCTGATATCATCATTATTTTTTTTCTTCTTTTTTTTGTTTTTAGTGAGGCAATTGGGGTTAAGTGACTTGCCCAGGGTCACACAGCTAGTAAGTATTAAGTGTCTGAGGCCGGATTTGAACTCAGGTACTCCTGACTCCAGGGCCGGTGCTCTATCCACTGCACCACCTAGCTGCCCCTGATATCATCATTATTAATTATGTCTCTCTCTGATATTATTATTATTGAACCATGGATTCTACTAGCTCCATGCAGATGAGTTTCTTATCTATCTATCTATCTATCTATCTATCTATCTATCTATCTATCTATCTATCTATCTATCTATCTAATCTCTCTCCTGAGCTCCAGTCCAGCATCTCAGCTACCTCTTGGTAGCTTAAACTAGATGTCCCACAGGCATCTCAAACTCAACACATCTACCTTTTGTCCAACCTTTCTCCCTCTATTCAAACTTTCCTATTATTCTTTAGGATACTCTTATACTCTCAGTCACCCAGTCTCACAACTTCAGTGTCAATCTCAACTTTTCACATGCACTCATTCCACATATCCAGCTTGTTGTCAAATCTTATCATTTTTGCCTTCAGATCATCTCTTGCTTAAGTCCCCTTTTCTTCATTCACATACTTACAACCCTTGTTTAAACCCTTATCACTTCTCTCTTGGACTACTGAAATAGTCTCCTAATTTGTCTCCCTCCTTCAAGTCTCTCTTCTCTCTAATCCATCCTCCAATCAGCTGCCAAAGTGATTTTCCTAAGGTTCAGATCTGACCATGCTGCTCAATAAACTCCAGTGGCTAATTAATGTACTGTTGGTGGAGTTGTGAACTGGTCCAACTATTCTGGAGAATAATTTAGAACTACATCTGAAGGGCTATAAAATCATGTATAACATTTGATTCAGCAATACCAGTACTAGGTTTGTATCTCAAAGAAATAAAAATAAAAGGAAAAAGGCCTATTTGGTTTTTTTTTTTTTTTTTTTAGTGAAGCAGTTGGGGTTGAGTGACTTGCCCAGGGTCACACAGCTAGTAAGGTTAAGTGTCTGAGGCCGGATTTGAACTCAGGTACTCATGACTCCAGGGCCGGTGCTCTATCCACTGTGTCATCTAGCTGCCCCAAAAGGCCTATTTGTACAAAAATATTTATATCAGCTCTTTTTGTGGTGGCAAAAAATTGGAAATTGAGGGGATGGTTATCAATTGGGGAATGGCTAAACAAGTTGTGGTATATGATTGTGAGAGGATACTATTGTGCTAGAAGAAATGATGAGCTGGATGATTTCAGAAAAACCTGGAAAGACTTGTATGAACTGATACAAAATGAAGTGAGCAGAACCCAGAAAACATTGTACATGGTAACAACAATATTGTAAGGATGACCAACTGCAAAAGACTTTGCTACTCTGGTCAAGAAAATGATCCAAGGCAATTCCAAAGGAGCCATCATGAAAAAGACTATCTACCTCCAGAGATAGAACTGATGAACTTTGAATGCAGCTTGAGGCATACTTTTTTCTTTTTTTTTTTTGGTTCGTATTTTCTTTTTGCAACATGGCTATTATGGAAATATATTGTACATGACTTCACATGCATAATTGATATCAAATTGCTTTCCTTCTCAAGGAGGGGGAGGGAGCAGGAGGGAGGGAAAGAATTTGGAACTCAACATTTAAAAAGAGAATGTTAAAGAAACATTTTTTACATGTATTTAAGAAATGTTTAATGAGATAAATAAAAATATATTTTAAAAAAACCACGCCAATGGCTCGCAATTATCTCCAGAATGAAATTGAAAACCTTCCATTTGATATTTAAAGGCTTTCACGACCTGGCCTTTTCCTATCTTTCTAGTCTTCTTACACTTTCCTATCCTCCAAGCATCTACAATCCAATGACTTGCTGTTCCTTGAACGTGACATGATGCTCCGTTTGCCCTCTCTTTACATCTGTATTGGCTGTCCTTCAGGTCTGCAATGCTTTGGCCCCTTAACTCTGCCTATTGATTTCTCTGGTTTCCTTCAAGACTCAGTTCACATGCTGGCCTTTTCTGGACACTTTCCCAAATTTCCCTGCTGCTAGTCTCTTCTCTCTAAGATTACTGTCCATTTGTGCTCTTTGTATATTGTTATTGGCTTGTTGTCTCTTCCATTGAAATGTTAACTTTTGACAATGCCTTTGCCTTTTTTCATATTCCCGATGTTTAACACAGTCCTTGGCTCTTAAAAAATCTTTGTTGACTGACTAATTGTACCCCCCCCCATGTCTAGAATACAGCATACATACAGTATAGCATACAGTAAATGCATCATAAATGCTTCTTGAATGATGTAGTTGTCAAAAAGGGCTCGTGATTTCCTCTGCCCCTAATGTGAGATTTCCCTTGTGTTTCTTTCTTTTTTTTATGAGGGTTAAGTGACTTGCTCAGGGTCACACAGCCAGTAAATGTCAAGTGTCTGAGTCTGGGGTTTGAACTCAGTTCCTCCTGAATCCAGGGCCAGTGCTTTATACACTGTGCCACCTAGCTGCTCCTGCCCTTGTGTTTCTAATCAGATGTCAGCTAGAGGGATGTATTTCTCAGACTCTGGTCTTAACCACAATTTGGTATATTTAATACTGGTTTTTTTCTCCATCCTTATATCTTACTCCCCTAAAACACACACATAAAGGATGGCTTACGTCCCACTTCAGCTCAGATTCCACACCAAGGATTTCCTGGAGCCCCGGAAAGACATCCAACTGGTTCCCTGCCGCTGGGGTGACTCTCGCTGTGGATGGAGAACCGAAAATGAACTTGGATGACAGATGGATGTTACACCCACAGCATTAACGAAGTTGTCAGAAATAGAGCCGGGCGGGTGTGTCCCACTGGGAAATGCTTCTTTTGTGCCAGATCCTGGAGTTGATGGTGCCCATCAATACTGAAGTGATAATGTTAAGGTCACCAGCCTTGTCTCCCTATAACAGCATTGTAGTTCTGGAGGTCAAGACAAGAGCACAGGATTAGGAGTCAGCAAACCTGGTCCAGCTCTACTACTTATGGCCTGTGTGACCCATAGGCAAGTCATTTTGCCTCTTTATTTATTGCTGATCTTTATCTTGGCCTCATCTGTAAAATGAAGGGGTGGGCTTGGATGCCCAGCGCTAAAATCTATGATGCTAGCTTTGTTCACAATTGTAGCCCCTTCCCAAAGGAGATCAGCCTCGGGGCAAAGGGATAAACTGAGGGTCTCAGGGCCTGGAAGAGAAAGCAAGGGAAGGCTAGTGGTGGCAGGAGCAGATTCACTCCTCACCATAGGCAGCAGGCTCAGAGCCAGGAGTAGGTGGGAGCACCCTGAGGACCTGTAGGCAGGTCTAAGAAAAGGTGGGGCACGGAGTCGGTTTGCTGTTAGCTTTATTCCCATGGGCTGCCCCTCCCTTGTAGAGCTGAGGTTCTTACCCTGAGGCCCATGAATTAGTGGGGTTTTTTTTCTAATCCTTTTTTCTTCTTTTTCTTTTCTTTTTTTCTTTTTTTTTTGGTGGGGCAATGAGGATTAAGTGACTTGCCCAGGGTCACACAGCTAGTAAGTGTCAAGTGTCTGAGGCTGGATTTGAACTCAGGTCCTCCTGAAGCCAGGGCCAGTGCTTTATCCACTGTGCCACCTAGCTGCCCTTTTCTAATCCTAATAACTGTATTTCTTTATAAAAGTTTCTATAACAAAGAAAAGGTCAAATACCCCAATTTTATTTCTCATTCTTTTTTTTTTTTTTTTTGGTGGGGCAATGAGGATTAAGTGACTTGCCCAGGGTCACACAGCTAGTAAGTGTCAAGTGTCTGAGGCCGGATTTGAACTCAGGTCCTCCTGAATCCAGGGCCAGTGCTTTAACCACTGCACCATCTAGCTGCCCCCGATTTATTTGTTTTTAAATTTTATTTAAAAAAATTTTTTCCATTACATGTAAAGACATTGTTTTTTGAGTTCCAAATTTTTCTCCCACTATCCCTTCCCTCCCCCATCCCGAGGCCAGCAAGCAATCTGATATAGCAAACACCCTTATTTTATTTGTTTGTTTTATTTTATTTTATTTTTTGCAGGGCAATGAGGGTTAAGTGACTTGCCCAGGGTCACACAGCTAGTTAAATGTCAAGTGTCTGAGGCTGGATTTGAACTCAGGTCCTCTTGAATCCAAGGCCAGTGCTTTATCCACTGCGCCACCTAGCTGCCCCAAACACCCCTACTTTAGAGACAAAAGTCATACAATGAAATTTTCTTTCCCCAGAAGTTCCTTCTGTAGCTTCGGTCCTGATGGAGAATTCACTTGCCAAGCTGCTCCGGGAGCTCAGCTTTACCCTAGAATCTGACACATCTAGCTTTGGGCTCACCTGATTTCCCAGAATTCAGTTTGGTCAGGGTGGGTAGGAGGGTTACACTGAGAGTACTACAAGGAGTTGTTTGCATTCCAGGGCCAGGGCCAGAAGGGCTGCCTCCAAGGGGGTGGCTCACGGCTCAGTGTGGATGCTCTCAGCATTCTCTACACTCCCAAAGTGCTCAGGAATCTCTATGACGTTTTCCTTCTCTTTCCTTTTCACACAACAGCCCCTTCCTAAATCTAGAGCCCAACTGCCCAGGCAGGGTCCTCCGGGCTGAGGAGAGGATAGGGGTGTGTGTGTGTGTGTGTGTGTGTGTGTGTGACTCAATTCTATGTTCCACGTAGGGAAGATTGTGGCAGCGTGGATAGGAAGAGGACTTGAAAGGAAAACTTGTTTCAGGATCTAGACCAAGTCTGAGCATCAGTACCAGCTTAAGGATATGGAGTCCCCAGGGACCACCATCTCCTAATTTCCCTCCATGCTCCTCCTGGTTGTTTAGCCATCATTGCTAAGGGAAGGCCAGTGTGGGGGATGGGCCTGTCTGGGGGCGGCCCTCCCTCTTTTGCTTCCTTCTTCCTTCTCCCCTCCCCATCTATTCCTAATAATGGAGCACAGTGTAGCAGGCCTGACTTTCTGATAGCTGGAGGCGCAGCCTCCTTAGACCAGGCCCCATGCAGGCTGTTGTGGGGCCCTTCCCCTGCTCTACACCTACCCTTATTACCTGATCTGCTGAGACAGCTTCTGGTTCTGTTACCTACCTTATATCTAACTGGGGATCGGGTCATTTTGCTTTTGAATTTATATGCCTAGTGTTTATTATAGTGTTTTATAAGAAGGAAACACTTAATATATGCTCCCTCCCTCTTTCCTTACTCCTTCCCTCCTTTTTGTTCTCCATCCCTCTTTCTTCTTCCCTTCTTTCCTCTCTCCCTCCATCCTTTTCTTTCTCCCTTCCTCCCTTCCGTCTTTTCTTCCTTCCTTCCTTGCTCCCTATAACCTTTTTTTTTTTTTAAATTCTGCTCTATTAGTTGATTTTCAGGTCAAGGTTCTTGTTAACACATCTATAATTTTGTAAAACTATAGAGAAATTACAGGTGTCAGGCTGGGTTTGGCAGTGGGAGTGACCATGGTAGAGACAGGCCTCAGACAGCCCTGGGGGTGAAAATGCAAATGAAGGAGGACCAGGCTCTCTCTCTCCCCACCCCTTCACCATGTGTGCCTTTCTTGTTGCCTGAGGTCTTCTTCCTGTCCAGTTCCCTCTCTACCCCCACACTTATGGATTATTGCTCTGATAGAGGGCTGGGCCTGTCAGTTCTCAAATGCGGCTTCTCCTTCTGGACTGAGCATTTTCTGTTCTGCAGAGCCCTTCTAGGGTCAACCCAGGAAAGGCAGAGTGGATCAAGCTTGGGCAGCTTCCATGCCTTGGTCCTCCCAGACCCATTAAAGCCGTCCTTTTTGTCTCCATCCATTTATCTAACCGACAAATTCATAGAACCCCAGAAGTAGTGAGACTTATTTGGACCTATTTCCTTGTAGTTGGTGTGAAAGGTCTGAAGCCTAGTCAGGAATTCTGAGAGTTGCAGTCTTCAGTCTTTGAAGAGATTGGTTTTATCCACAGGCCAGAAGGGAGCCATAGTCGCAGCTCCCTGGTAATCTGGTCTCTGCAGGCATCTTGCAGAATGAATTCCATGACTGAGGACCAAGAATAAGGAGGCTGGTATCAGGGTCAAGCCTGCTTTATGGAACAGAGAACTCAGACTGAGCCTACCATTTGTGACTGTCCCTTTGGTGAAAGCCTTAAAAACCCTCCCCTTGCTGTCTGTCTGGTACCTGAAGCTAGCAGGTGCTTCGAAAGCATTTCTTGCTATTTTAAAAATACCATTTGTTTTTTTTCCAATTACATTTAAAGATAGTTTTCAACATTCATTTTTTATAAAATTTTGAGTTCTAAATTTTCTTCCTTCTCTGCCTCTTCTCCTTTCCCAAGACAATAAGCGATCTGATGTAGGTTATGCGTATCTTGCTATTCCCTTGCTATTTTCTTAATTTCCTGATTTGTTTCATATAAAAATGTCTTTGCTCAATTATAATTCTTTCTATTTTAACAGGACAGAGATCTATCTAAAACTGTGCTGATGGTCAGGACGTAATCTTGACCTGAAGCTTCATGTGAGCTGAAGAGAAGAAGAGCCTTACAGTTATGATTTTATTTATATTTTTTAGTTTACATAAGTTCCAGATAGCAGAGGGTCAACCATGTGAACTGGGGCCAATTTGTACCAGTGGTTAAAGAGTGAGTGAGTAACCAGAGGCTGGCTGTTCAGCCCACAGGCACCTTGCACAAATCCCTTCCTCCCAAGGGGAAGAAGAGAGCACAATGTAGAACCATACTTATGGGCTGCTCAATGTGAGGAGAAAATTGTACTTTGGGAAGATTCCATCCCTCTTCACTGCCAGTTAAAAAAAAAAAAAGTGACCAGCCAAACCTTGCTTCCACAGCGACACCTGCTGGTTAATTAATGCTCTGGAAAAGGTTGTCAGGAGACCTTGGGCAGCCGGATGGTTTTCCCGCTGGGGCACTGCGGACACCAAAGGGTTGTGTCGTGATGAGTCTTACAGGGCAGTGACAGCTGAGTCCTTGTCAGTCCCTCTCAAGCTCTTCCCAATTTCCTCAGCTGTGCCAGCTTCCCAGATTGTGGGACTGGCGGTCGGAGTGGGCTCTGGATCCAGCCACAGGACTGACACGAACTGCCTGGTGCTCCTTGTTCTTGGGCCCATCTGCTTTTTTGGTTTTATTTATTTATTTTTTTTCCATCCACGTTTTAAAAGTCTTTTCTTTGGGAAACAGGGTTGGCCTACAGAATAAAATCCAAACACCTTAGCCAACCGTGTTGCACACACTCATTCCCTTTTTTTTTTTGGAGGCAATGAGGGTTAAGTGACTTGCCCAGGGTCACACAGCTAGTAAGTGTCAAGTGTCTGAGGCCGGATTTGAACCCAGGCCCTTCTGAATCCAGGGCTGGTGCATTATCCACTGTACCATCTAGCTGCCCCCCCCCCCTTATTCCTAAGATTCTTAGCCTACTGACTTGTAGGGAAAGAACTTGCATTTTAATGGGAGAATGGACCTAGCCTCGAAAACTGTAGGTCATGACCCCATATGGGGTCAAGTAACTGAATGTGGGGCTCGAGAAAAATTTGGCAACAATAAAAGGTTATGTTTACCTATTTTACATACCTCTATATCCGGGGTCGTGTAAAAATTTCTCGGGCAAAAAGGGGTCACGAGTGGAAAAAATTTAAGAACTTTGGACTATATGACCCCCGAGGTCCTTTCCAGTGCTAAGATTCTGAATCTCCAAGCACTTTATGGAAAATTGCTAGAGTGTTAAAAAAAAAAACAAAGCTAGAAACACTGTTTATTTTGAAGTCGGGAAAGGAAATGTCAGGGGAAGATTTAAGATTATTTTCCAATGGGAAGCTCTGGGACTTAGAGTTTGTCTGGAGTTTCCTCTGAGATGTAGATGAATCTTATGTAAGTCTTTGGGGATTCAGTTGGATGCCATTGGAAGATCTGCCTTTCTGAGACAAAAGGGGATAAAGACCTAGGAGGTGGGGAAAAAATGGTTGGTAGAAGCTAAGGAATGCAACTAGAACAGGAGGTGTGAGATGATTTTCCTATTGGAGCAGCTATGTGCTCTAGGCTGTGGGGTACAGGGCAGTATGGGGGTGGAGAAGAAGCAGGTATCTGGTTTTCCCTAAATCTATTTAAAGTAATTTTTGAGTTGTTGCTGGGTCTCTGGGAGTAGAAGAACCAGCCTGGAAGTGGTGAAATATTTGAAGAGCTAGATTGTGCTTCAAGAGCATATATGTATATTTATGCACAATATACATAGATGTATGTATATGTGTATACGTACAAGTACACAAATATATATACACATATATGCCCCCACACACATACATATATTTATACTATCTATACTACTACTAATACAATTATCAGAGGCCGTGAGGCAGCGAGTAGAGCACTTCTAGTCCGGAAGAGTTAGTTGAGTTCATATTTTGCCTTAGACACTAGCTGTGTGACCTAGGCATGTCGCTTAAAACTTGTTTGCCTCAGTTTCCTCATTTGTAAAATGGGGATGATAATAATAACACCTACCTCATGTGACTGTTTTGAGAATCAAACGAGATAATAGTTTTAAAGCACTTAGCACAGTGTCTGGCACATAGTAGGTGCTATTATCACATTTATAGGCAAGAGTCAGAGTAGTATTCAAGATAAGAGAAGGGAGAGATGACTGTAGTAACATCGTGGATGGTACAGGGTTGTTGTCATACTCAAATGAGATAATATATGTGTTGAGATTGGTAGAAGGTAGGTCTTGCTTGGCTGAAGGTAGGTTATTGTTTGCTCTTTGGTTCCCATTGTAATGTGGATGGAGTCATTCTTTCCATTTAAGAGTGTCTCGGGGGTCAGCTAGGCAGCTCTGTGGATGAAACACCAGCCTTGGATTCAGGAGGACATGAGTTCAAATCCGGTCTTAGAATTTGACACTAGCTATGTGACCCTGGGCAAGTCACTTAACCCTCATTGCCCCACCAAAAAACAAAACAAAACCCAAACAAACACCAACCCCCCCTCCAGAGTGCCTTGGGTGTGACTTTTCTTTCTGCCCCTTGGGAAGAGGTGTAAAATGGAGGTCTTTAACCAGCTGTGGGAGTGGGAAGACAATAGAACAGTAGTTCTTGGCAACTCTCTTGACTTTGAGTCAGAGCTGACACGCATTCCTAAAGGGTATTTCCTCAGCTGGGGTGTTCCCTATGCTAATGAAACCACAGCTCTCACCCCCATTCTATTCTTGGCTCAGGCTTGCTTAGGGTCCCTGCTCTGAATTTGCTTATTCTTTTCTCCACTTTTGGGAAGCCATGATAATAAGTATCACAAAACCCTCTCTGGTTTGTGCAGAGAGCCCAGCCAGAGAAAAGTTCACTGATGGAAATATACACCATGGTAGCAAAAATCTACCTTTATTGGCCTTTTATTCTGCCACTTTTAATGGCTACCAAAAGTCAGCTAGGTGGTGAGGTGGATAGATGGGGCTTTGGGCCTGGAGTCAGAAGGATCTGAATTCAAATGTGACCTCAAACATTTACTAGCTGTGTGACCCGGGAAAAGTCACTTAACCCTCTTTGCCTCAGTTTCCTCATTTGTAAAAAGAGCTGGAGAAGGGAAACAGCAAACCAATTCAGTATCCTTACCAAGAAAATCCCAAATGGAGTCACGATGACTGAAGAACAACAAATATGGGTATAAAAAAACACGAAGCAATCACATTCCTCATGAGATTGCTTTGAGAGTCACATGAGATAATCACTTAATAAATCAAGAAGCATTTATCAAGTTACTACCTCACCCAGAAATTCATCCTGTACAACAAAGGAGAAAAAGGGGAAAAAAAAGCAGTTCAGCAAAATTATTCAACTAATCACTCACATCCCATAGTATAGTTATTGTTCCATTGCCATAGGTCTTCATCTTTGTAAAGGAGACAAGGAGGTGCATTTTCAGATCTCTTCCTCAGTACCAAACTGGGTCATTATAATTAGACAATATTCTGCTATGATTTTCCCTATATTGTTTTTCTGATTGTTTCACTTTTTATCTGTTTGTGTAAGTCTTCCCACGCCTTCCTGTATTCCTTACATTCATTGTTTCCTATGGTATCTTCTTCTGATGCTTCATTACATTCATCTACCACAACTGTTCCCATCATTCCCCAATCCCATTTCTTAGAGATTGAAGGAAAAAGAAGAACCTTAAGACTGATGCTAGAAATAATTCTTGAGAGATCAACTTCTCAAGCAGAGAAACTGGGCTGCCTAGTGTAGAAAGACCAGGTGAGTAAGTCAGCTGGGGAATGAAACCACCAGGAAGGTACAATAAGAGAGGCTCGTTATTGAAGAAAGGCTAGAAATACCTTGGATTTCGGCCTTGGGAAGGAGCTATGTGATAATGGCACCACCTGATGGTACAATTTGATATTGGTCCTATTAAGATACCTTTGTCTACACAGAGCTGATAAACTTAAATGCCTTTTCCAAGCTGAGAGTGCTGTGTCTTTTGCATCACTACAAGCCCATCAGAGTGAAGCCTCTGTTCCCTGCATTGATCACCTCACAGACTATAGGAACAGATTTAAGACTTTATAATTATCTGTTGGAGAATTAATGGATGAAAAAAGGCAAGGAGGGAAGGGAACAAGCATTTATTAAGGGCTTACTTTGTACCAGGCACTGTGCTAAGCATTTAACAAATATTATTACAAATATTTAATCCTCACAATAACCCTGGGAGGTGGGTGCTATTATCTACAGTTGAGGAAACTGAGGCAATGACTTGCCCGGGGTTACATAACTAAGAAATGTCTAAGGCTGGATTTGAACTCAGGTTTTCCTTACTTAAGGTCCAGTGTTGCATCCACTGCACCATCTAGCTGAAAGAAAGATGAAAGAAAGAACTGGCTGGTGTGATTACTGTTATTATCTGTGATCTTTTGAAGCTTGGTTGGAAAGGGCAAATGTCTCAATTTTCTTTTTCTTTCTTTCTTTTTTTGGTGGGGCAATAAGGGTTAAGTGACTTGCCCAAGGTAGTAAGTGTCAAGTGTCTGAGGCTGAATTTGAACTCAGATCCTTCTGATCTAGGGCCAGTGCTTTATCCACCGAGCCACCTAGCTGCTCCCCTCAATTTTCAAAAAAGAGAAATGATTGGAGCATATAGTGAAAGGAACTAAAGGAGCTTGACTTTCATTGTTAGGAACATTTTAGAATGTGTTACTAAGGGGTTGGTTAGTGAACATTTAGGAAAGGAAGCAGTGATAGTTAAGAGCCAACATTTGGCTTCATCAAGAACAGATAATGCTGCATAAACTTTATTTCCTTTTCTGACGAAGTTACTCACCTGGCATATCAGGGGAGTTCTATAGATAGAATTTTGGTGGTTAAAGTTTAGCAAGGCATTTCATATACTTTCTCTTAAAATTCTTGTGGAAAAGATAGAGAGGAAGGCTAGATAATAGTAAAACTAGGTAGATTTGGAAATGGTTGAATGGCCAAAAGTCCCAAAGAATACTTTTGAGGGGTTCAGTGTTGGCATGGAAGTGACTTTTTAGTGGAGTGAATGAGGGATCTATGTTTGGAGCTGGGCTAGTTTAACATTTATGTAGATGACTTACATGTTGGCATATATGACATACTTATCTTTAGTGACTTGCTATTAACTTTAGGATAAAACATGAACTTCTTAGTCTGGCATTTAAAGTCCTTCAAATTCTGCCTTCAACTAATCTTCCTAGGTTATTTCACATTATTCCTCTTGACACAATCTACTTTGTCTTTTAAAAATGGTTTATTGATGCTCTTTAAAGAATGATACTTCTGGGCAGCTAGGTGGTGCAGTGGATAAAGCACTGGCCCTGGATTCAGGAGGACTTGAGTTTAAATCTGACCTCAGACACTTGACACTTACTAGCTGGGTGACCCTGGGCAAGTCACTTAACCTTCATTGCCCATCAAAAACAAACAAACAAACCAAATAACTTAAAAAAAATGATACTGCTGTTGCTTGAACTGAAACTGTTTGCAGCTCTGAGATTCTGTGTTTCTATGATGTTGAAGGGAAACTCTCCCACTTCCTGACAATGGAGAGAGAGAGAGAGAGAGAGAGAGAGAGAGAGAGAGAGAGAGAGATATTGGGGTGTTTCTGGACACCATGTAGATATTTAAGTGAGGGAAAACCTTTTCTTCAAGCTCATGTTCATGTCTAGAAACTCCTTTGGAATTCCCCTGGCTCCTGGGACAGTTCAATATCTTCCACCTTAATCGATTACCCACATTGGTCTCCAAGTTAAGGGCAGCACATCCTGCATCCTGATCATCTCTCCATAAAACTTCAGCTATTCATTCATTTACCAGTGCTCAGACCATGGGTGGTCTCGCACTTTCTCCACATGGTAAGTAGAATGGGTGGGGGCTGGGAGTTGGGGTGTACATTGATTATTTTCATCCAATTGGAGGTACCACTGCAGGATCAATCTAGTTCATGCAAGGAAAAGGTGACCTCCTTCCTTTCCCTTCAATTCAAGAAGTAGAGGAAGGAGAGAACGGTGTGGTCAACATGGGTGAAGAAGGGCCCATTTGGGAAGGGGAACTTGAGCTGGGCCCTGAAGTCTGTATAAGATCCAGTAGGTAAAGATGGGAAAGGAGAGAAGTCCAGGCAGGTATAACAACACGACTTGTGTTTGCTACAGAGGCTGGAACATCTCTTGTCTACCAGCAGAAGATGTGTGGTTAGAAACAAGGAGGAGTAAGGAGGGACTATGGGATGGTGGCGAGGACATTGGACTTGGAGGCAGAGGGCTTTGGTTTGAGTTCCAATTCTGCCACTTAACTACGTGACCCCGAATAAATCATTCCCTCTTCCTGAGATCGAGTCTCTCTAGCTTCCAAACAGGGACAAAAACAGTTCCATTACCTACCACACAAGGTTGTTTTGTGCTCTGGTTCAGGCCTATGATTTCACTCATAGATAGGTTGACAACTGTTCTGCAATTTATCATTCCTGAGAGTTGCCTAGGACACAGAGAGATCAAAAAACTTGATCAGGGTCACACAGACAGTCAGAGACAAGACTGAATCATGATCTTCCTGACTTCGCCGTTGGCTAGCTAGCCATTAGGCCACACCACCTCTTTCTAGCATTGTTACAAGAATCCAAGGAGGCGATGCATATGAAGTGTGTTATAAACATTAAAATACTAGATCAATGCCAGAGCTTATCATCAGCCATTTTTCTGAAGGGCTGCCTGTATAGAGCATGACTCTCAGAGGGTCATTGCCTTTGCTACAGCTTTCTCAATTTGGATGAGAATGGTAGCATGGGATAATTATCTAGTCCAGCCCTCTCATTTTACAGGTTAATAATAATAACCATAGTTCTATAGAACTTATAAGATTTATAAAGCATTCTATAATCCACAACCTTGTGAGGTACAATTACCTATATTTTACAGATGAGGAAACTGAGGGTCAAAGGGAAGAAGTAACTAGCCAAGATCACTAGGTTGGTTTTTTTTTTGGGGGGGGGGGCAATGAGGGTTAAGTGACTTGCCCAGGGTCACACAGCTAGTCAGTGTCAAGTGTCTGAAGTCAAATTTGAACTCAGGTCCTCTTGAATCCAGGGCTGGTGCTCTATCTACTGTACTATCTAGCTGCCTTGATCACTAGGTTTTTAAGTGACAGAGGTAAATCTTACTGCCAGGCTAGTGATTTTGCTATTATAAATTTGCTGGTTTAGGAGTAAATTTCATAGTTTCTTTTTGATGAGTAGGGCTATTTCAGGCATAATTTAAAGCAAAGACTACTAACATACATTAATATGCAGATCCTTTTAAAATGAGGGAAAATAAGGCAAAGTTTTGTTTCTTTCCCCATACCAATTTTTTTTTGTTTTGTTTTGTTTTTTTTTAGTGAGGCAATTGGGGTTAAGTGACTTGCCCAGGGTCACACAGCTAGTAAGTGTTAAGTGTCAAGTGTCTGGGGCCGGATTTGAACTCAGGAACTCCTGAATCCAGGGCCAGTGCTTTATCCACTGCGCCACCTAGCTGCCCCCCCATACCAATTTTTAAAAACTTTTTTTTTTTTTTTTACATTAGAATAATTTCCCAATATATTCCCCCCTTCATTCCTTACAACAATGTTAAATTTAGGCAAAATCTGAGAAAGCAACCAAGCCCGAAGGTATATGTATATATATGTGTATACACACCTATATGCATATGGGTACATATACACAATACACATATGCATACACATACACATATACATATAACATACACATACATACACACATGCACATGCATGCATTCATACATACATACATACACACACATATATTTCTATGCCTATAGTCCAACTGTCACTGCTCCCACCCACCATGAGGGAGATATGTCTGTTTTTCTTTTCTCTGGGACCAAAATTGGTCATTGCAGTGAATCTGAGTTTCAGATGATTGTTGGGCCCAAATTTAACATATGGAGCATTAATTGGGTGACTCGCTGAAATATTGGGGTCCCAGAAATAATGAGGGACCTCTAGGTTCAAAGCTCCCTCCCCTCTGAACTGTCCTTTTAGATATTTCTCCCAGGCCAATAAGAGAGGAGCCTTATAGCTTCTTTTCCACAAAAGGATCAGATTTTATTACTTGGGAATTAATTAAACAACAAAGGTGAAATTAATAAAAATCAAAGATAAGGAAATAGGGAAAAAGAAATACAGATAAATTCTCCTAACTCTAACCTAAGTCTATACAACCCCCAGATTGTTTCCAATTAAGCTAATTCAAAGGAATGCAAAGCTTTTGTGTTCACTCACCATACCTGGGACATCTGCTAGTTTCTTGCACCACCAGGAAAATTGAGGAGAGAGAGCCGGAGTGAGAGCGTTCCAGAAGCGACCCAGCCTCCCCTCAGCGAGCGTTCAATCTTACTCTCCCAAAAGGGGAGGTCCTTCAAAAACTGCCTATGGAGAGGTTTCTCCTTCTGACCTCAGTAGCATATGTAACTTCAGGGTGGGCCAGGTGTGACCCCTCCCCAATGAGTCAGCTAAACTCCAATTATTTTTACCACATGATATTAATGCTATATTTTGATTATTGAGAAACGGCAATGTGGCATAGTGGATAAAGAGCAGGTCTCAGTGCTAGGAAAAGCTGGGTTCGTGTTTTGCCTTTGACACAAAATGGCTGTATGACCCTAGGGTAGTCACCTAACACAGTGCTCTAGGTCACTAAGACTATCAGAAGAGAAAATGCTTCAATGGGCCTATTAAACCACAGGCCCAGTTCTTAACCCTATTTTTAATATTATTTTAGTTGTTGCATGTAATAAATATTCTCTTAGCTTTATTCTTTTCTCTCTGCATCTGTTCATATAGGTCTGTCCATGTTTATCTGAATACCTCATCTTCATCATTCCTTGTTGTTTAGTCATTTTTCAGTTGTGCCTGATTCTTCATGATGACCCCTTTTGGGGTTTTCTTGGCAAAGACACTAGAGTGGTTTGGCATTTTCTTTTCCAGCTTATTTTTTTACAGATAAGGAAACTGAGGCAAACAGGGTTAAGTGACTTGCCCAAAGTCATACAGCTAGTATCTGAGATTGGATTTCAACTCTGGTCTTTCTGACTCCAGACCCAGTGCTCTATCCACTGTGTTACCTAGCTGGCCCATATAATTCCTTGTAACACAATAATACTCCATTTTATTAATATACTACAATTTATTAAGTTGCTTCTTGGTAGGTATCAACTTTATTTCTAGGTTTTTTGCTATTATGAATATTTTCTATATAGGGGTTCTTTTTGTCATTGATCTTCTTGGGGGCATGGCTTCATCAAAAGTGTATGAACCCTTTAGTGACTTACAAAATCAAAGTTGTTTTTCTAGAGTGGTTGGATCAATTCACAGCTCTGCCAACAATATATTTGTGTGTCTCTTTCTCCATAGTTCTGGCTAGTGCCACTTTTTATTTTTATTTTTATTGGTGAGGCAATTGGGGCTAAGTGACTTGCCCAGGGTCACACAACTAGTAAGTGTCAAGTGTCCGAGGCCGGATTTGAACTCAGGTCCTCCTGACTCCTGGGCCGATGATCTATCCACTGCACCAACTAGCTGCTCCCCACTTTCAAAGAATCTTTATTCATAAAACACAGTGTGTTCTCAACCTTACAAGGGTTGAGATACTTTTATCCAGTATTCTTCAATTGCATAAGAGTAAGTGGATAGAACCGTGGATGGAGTGCCAGGCCGGGAGTCAGGAAAACTCATCTTTGTGAGTTCAAATCTGACTTCAGACACTTACTGGCTGTGTGACCCTGGACAAGTCACTTAACTTTGCCTCAATTCCTCATCTGTAAAATGAGGTGGAGAAGGAAATGACAAACCATGCTAGTATCTTTGTGTAGAAAACCCCCAAAAGGGTCATAAAGAGTCAGACATGACTGAACAACAAAAACAAATTCCTTTTATATAATAGGCCCATTCTGGAAAACTTTGGATTAGTTAAGATCAAAGAGTAAGAATACTATGTTAGTGAACAAACAGAAATGATTCATAAGAGCTGTTTAAGCATCAATGAAACTCTGAAAAATATATTTCTCCACTGGGCTAGAGATGTTTTCTTTCTTTGTGCCACATGATTTTCTTTTCTTACTGTTCCTTTGTTCTCCCCTTCTATTCCCCTCTCTCTCTTTTCTTGTTAGGGGCAGCTAGGTGGCACAGTGGATAGAGCACTGGCCCTCAAGTTGGGAGGACCTGAGTTCAAATCTCACCTCAGACACTTACTAGCTATGTGACCCTGGGCAAGTCACTTAACTCCAGTTGCCTTAAACATCAAAGTCCATCTCCAGTCATCCTGATGTATATCTTGCTACTAGACTCAGATGACTTTGCACAGCTCTCCCTCACTTAAATCCAATTCAGTGCAAGAGATGACATCTGTCATGGTCTTCTTTGAGAATGAAGGACAAACAACTCTTTTCTTGTTAATAGTTATGCTTATTTGATAAACCATAACGTTTCTCTCTTATAATTCTGTTTTTCAGCAGAGCTGACTCTGCCTTCTGTCATTGGTTTTCTCCCATAGTCACTTAACTCTCTTGTTATCCACATCTCCAAGATTCTCTTTTCTTTTCTCTCTTTCCCAATCTCAGTACCTTGAGCTTTTAGAGTTTTCAGAATATTCAGAGTTCTCAGGTGTATCCAGGTGAGCTAATCCAAATCCTCTCCTTGTTGGCTGTAGCAATAAGGTTGATGAGGTTAAAACATGGGTTTTACATTGGTGTAGCTGAAGCCCAGTTTACAGGGCTAGGTTTTTTTCCTACTGGGGCGAACTGTCTATGTAAGGTAACCCTCCCTGCAGTGTTATTCAGTGATGATGGATATTCTGTGGCAGAATTGCCTCTCTGTAGATAGCCCTTCCCCTGAGATTCTCCTCTCCCCTTCATTTTTCCTTCGCTTCTCACCACTATGATTTATGGCCAAAACAGGCCTGATAATGTGTAGGGAAGGGGGCAGCTAGGTGGCACAGTGGATAGAGCACCGGCCCTGGAATCAGGAGTACCTGAGTTCAAATCCGGCCTCAGACATTTAACACTTACTAGCTGTGTGACCCTGGGCAAGTCACTTAACCCCAATTGCCTCACTAAAAAAAAAAAAAAAAAAAGTGTAGGGAAGGGCTGTGCCTAGAGTGTAGAATGGCAGAAGAAAAAGAGGACCAGTCAGGAGATCCTGACTGGAGCTTCACCTTCTGACATTTTCTAGCTGTGTGACCTTGGGCAAGGTCCATGGTTTTGTCAGGATGGGACCTGCCTGTTCAATGCTCTACTGGAGCTTCAGTGGCTGAATCTTTTCAGTGAAAACCTCTCTCTGAACTTATCTAGGCTGATTCTTGAATCATAGACTCACAATCCATTGTCAGGCCCATTGTCTAAGCCTCTCCAGCTCGGCAGAGCCTGTGATGGTGGGCATTCCAGAGGCATAGCCACTAAGAACATAGAACTCCATCTAGAACTTTGATGGAGGCCTATATGGTATATATGAGAGACCCCATGGCAGAGCAGAGTCAGAGAGACCTGGGTTCAAGTGCGTGGATGGACAAGTCATTTAACCTCTTACTTTCCCATGTGATTCTCTAAGAAATAGATAAGGCGGGGCAGCTAGGTGGCACAGTGGATAGAGCACCGGCCCTGGAGTCAGGAGTAACTGAGTTCAAATTCGGCCTCAGACACTTAACACTTACTAGCTGTGTGACCCTGGGCAAGTCACTTAACCCCAATTGCCTCACTAAAAAAAACAAAACAAAACAAAACAAAAGAAATAAATAAGGCATAGACAAATGGCTAATCTGCATTGATGGAGGATGTTTCCACACTGGGAATTTCCCTAGGCAATGAAATAATGGGTCCAGACCAAATGTTTACATATGTGTATGTATGGACATTTGAATTTGTGTTTGTGCATGTGTGTTTGCAATGATGATCCAAGTGAACCTTGGGATACTTCTTGGGATGGGATATCTTTCCACATCTTGAAAGCAAGTACTCCTATGCAGAAGGGGTAAGGAGAGTGTTTAATATAGTGGGATAAGCCCGGAATTGAATGTAAAGAGACTTAGTTTCTAGTTGTATGTACCCGGGCAAATCAATCCCCGTCTTGGCCTCACTTTCCTCATCTGTAAAATGAGAGGAGCGGTCTATGACTGAGTCTGATATTCTTCTTTCTACTCAGGATCTCACAATATGCCCTCCTGAGAGCAGAGTGGAGAAAACCTTTCCTTGTCACAAGAGGGGTCCCTCCACAGGGACCAGCTGAGTGTGTACCTGTTCACTCTGAGGACCTTTATTTGGATGAACTTAACCGCCTTCTCTTGGCTCACTTATGTCCAATCAGTTCTACCGCCCCAATTCTGCTTCAGTGTAACAGAATTGTAGGCATCTCACTGCCTCCTTTTCTAGTCTAGCCTCTTTTTACCTCTATTCTGGAACACAGCTTTCGGTCTCCAGTTTTCAGTCTTTACCCCATTCATTTGTCAGCCATGAAGGAAATCCCCCCCTTTCCCATGTATACTGTGAAGCTGTACTTCCTTGAAAGTGTGAATGATGGATTAGGCTGGCAGTTATGGTGAAGATGACAGGGTACATAATGTGGTGAGGATGACAAACATCTTAGTGTAAACTCCCCTTCCTTGGTGTAGGAGGAACAAGCTGTGCTTTCTCCCACCCCCAGCCTACTCCATATGCCATTTTGGAGAGCCTGGGAGGCAGAAAGACAGAAAGAGTTGAGGTACCTTTCTGAACTCACAGGGTCAATGTGGTTTCAAGCCCATATTCCTGTAGAAGAAAGGGAAGTGGAGAGAAGATATGAGATAGCTGGACAGGTGGAGAAAAGTCAGAGGGCCTCTGATGGTCACTGACAAACCAGCTATAATGAACAGCCTGTAGAACATTCTTTTTTTGGTGGAAAACAGGAACAAAGATATTATGCGATGAGGTTTGGATAGATTTTAGTCAATATCTGTGGAGGGAATGTCCCCATCAATAATATCATAGACCCAGTGAAATATAGAACCATGCAGGAAGGTAAGCATGAACTCCCATCATCAATTAGCCAAGGCTAATTTCTAAGGCTTAGCTGTTAAGGGTGCTCCACCACTGACAAAAACATGTTCCTAGAAGGAAAAAAAAATTCACAATCAAACTCCTGGATGTGATTGTCCCACATGCCAGGGAGGGAAAATAACACTGTTGCATTCAGATGCTATCTGTCCCTGGGAACATAGGAGCACATCAGCTTCCCTGATCCATTCTCAGAGCGGGGTGGTGGTGGTGGGATAAGCAGCACACCCCGTACTCACACCATGGGATCCTGTTCAGTGTGACTGGGGTCCTTTTCCATGGCTGCTACACTGCTGAGTCACACCCCCAGGCCTCACTGGGCTCTTGATCTTGCTGGTCTCACACACAGGCTTTTCGTGTGCTGCAGGGATTTATTAGCCAGTTTCCTCAAAATAGCCCAGTTCCCTTTGCTCTGTTTCCTTTCTCTTTGTGATGAGCTTGTCTTGTTTAACTGGAAACAGAGATGGCTCAAGAGGGAAAAGAAGATGTTATCAGCCATAGCAGAAGTGGGAGTAACCCCTGGGATCAGGACTAGACTTCTGATTAAAATGTTTGTAAGGAAACAAGGATTTCCCATGTGGATTTTTTTTAAAGGAGTAATAACTGCTGGGCTGTTGACAACCAAAGAGATTATACCCAAGAGAATGGCATGTTTATCTGGTGACATGACAGGGCCTTGGCAGGTGGGAGGGGTCCAGGAGGAGAACAGTTGTTGCTGCTTCCTTCACAAAACCCTACTCTAATGTGACATCATTTCCTAGAGGTGATCCAGGGATCTCAGAGGCAATGCTAGCAAAACACATGCCCTGGCAGGCTTTAATAAGCTAGAAAGGCTTTAGGTATCATTAATGACAGGGAACATATCTGCTCTCTGAGGACAGCCAAGGACAGAGAAGTTTACCACCTTTAGGTTGGCCATCAGATGATGACTTCTCTGACAGGCAACCAACAAAGCAAAGAGGAACTGCACCTCAATCTCGAACAGTCTCCTTACATTTCTGAGATGGTGGCAGTAGACTGGTGGAAAATGGGGAAGAACATGTCAAGTATGGGTAAAAAAAGAGTTTAAACCACCTCCAAATATGTATTTAACGGCTCTTATTCTAAATATGAGATCTTTTTCTAATGATTGAGATGATACATTACTGGAAGAGCTGAACCATATTACTATTGACATTCTTATCGTAGATAAAAGTAGAAGACATAAAGCAGTTATAGTCAAGCGAAGGTTTGGCTCATAGATTCTTTTTGGAGGAGCAAATCAAAGAGATGGTAGGACTTGTTTAATCCTACATTTAATGACAAGCCTGGAACATAATTTAATGGGACACCTGGCTATCTCACTTGGAAAGGCTTATGGTGAGAATAAGCAAAGGGTACCATCTTGAAGATAACTTAGTGTACTTGCCATCTGTAAAGAACTTAATAAGATCCAAAACAAATCAACATATACTTTGCTACTCAATGACATCCATTCAAAAATGGGCATAAGGGGATATGGGCAAAAACTATGATGGTAAATATGGGCCAGGATTTAGAAATTAAAGAGGACAAGACTTCTAGAACACCCGGAAGTAATGGACATGTATATCATGAATATTTTCTTCCAGAAGAGAATTAGAAGGCATTGATGTGAGCATATAATAGAATTGTGAAAAATGAATTGCCTATACTTTAAGAGAGGAAACAATTGAATGTTGACATTATAGCCATTTCAGAATTAGCCATCTTTGGGCAACCATTCCATCAACCATTTCGCAAAGGTCAAAGTCAGCACAGAATTAGAAGATAAAGATGAAGAGACATTGTGTATAACTACCACAACTCCTTGCTGACCTTTTTACATAAAGTATTGACTCTGAAAAATGGGCAATGGATAAATGATTCTGACTGTCATCATTTCTTTTTGTTTTGTTTTGTTTTGCTTATTCAGGGCAATGAGGGTTAAGTGACTTGCCCAGGTCACACAGCTAGTAAGTGTCAAGTGTCTGAGGCCAGACTTGAACTCAGGTCCTCCTGAATCCAGGTCCGATGCTTTATGTACCGAGCCACCTAGCTACCCCTGTCATAATTTCTCAAGGAAGTTAATCTGTTATAAATCAGTAGCCACAATGAGGAGGATAAAAGTGCCCAGAAACCACCTTAGCCAGTCAACACTTGATTATCACTGACAAGCAGAAAGTCAGGAGAAGCAGCCAAGGACTAATTCACTGCAAAACATGAGGTCTAGCTGAAAATTATGAGTAATATGACCTAAAATACAGTGAAAAGCAGTGAAGGGGAAAACAAGAGATCTCATTCAGAGCATTACAATGGCATTTACAGGTGAAACTTGAAGAAAAGCATTTTGGTGGAAAACAGATTTGCCAGCATTTCTAGAGTGATCTAGCCTCATTATTTATGACAATGGTACCACAACTAACACTTTAGTGCACATGATATGAGAAAATGGATTGACACTTAAGAAGATGAAGTAGGAAACAGTAGCTAGGACAGCCCAAATATACACAGGAGAAAGCTGGGCTAGAGGTGGAAAAAATATTTAGAACACTGTTTTATTTGTGATTTCTCTCTCTCTCTCTCTCTCTCTCTCTCTTTTTTTTAGTGAGGCTAAGTTAAGCAACTTGCCTAGGGTCACACAGCTAGTAAGTGTTAAGTGTCTGAGGTCAGATTTGAACTCAGGTCCTCCTGACTCCAGGGTCGGTGCTCTATCCACTGTGCCACCTAGCTGCCCCGCTTATTTTCTTTTAAGGCATTTGACTTACTAGAGTGAAACCCAGTCTTAAAGTCTGTCTTCTAATAAGTTGTCTCCCATAAATATTTTAGAAATATATATAAGATTCTTTGAAAGATACAACCACAAAATTAACTTGATTCCATGATCCTCTAATTAATATCAAACAATGCATAAAACAAGGAGATGTTTGTTACTGAAGATACTTGCTATAGTCATGGAGGATCCAAACACAAGAGGCACTCCTAATAGATGGTGAAGTCTCTTACAAGCTCATTTGAGGATTACTTTTTGGCTATTGTTCCAAGACCTAGAATACTATAAGGTATTCTTTTTTTTTTTGGTAAAAAGTATTTTATTGTTTTTTCCAGTTACATGTAAAGATAGTTCTCAGCATTTGTTTATGCAAGCTTTCCAATTTCAGATTTTTCTCCCTCCCCTCCCTCCCCCCTCCCCTCCCTCCCCCCTCCCCTAGACAGCAGGTAATCTGAAATAGGTTTTATATATCTATATCTTTAACATTAAATATATATATAAAACATTAAATATATTTCTGCATTAGTCATGTTATAGGAGAAGAATCAGAGCAATGAGGAAAAAAACCTCAAAATAGAAAAACAATAGTACCAAAAACAAAGCATCTATACTCCACAGTTCTTTTTTTTTTTTTTTTCTGGATTTGGAGATCCTCTTCCATCATGAGTCTTCTGGAGCTCTCCTGTATCATTGCATTGGTGAGAAGAATGTAGTCCATCACAGTTGATCAACACACAATGTTGATGATACTGTGTACAATGTTCTTCTGGTTCTGCTCATCTCACTCATCTCTGAACTCCTCCTGCTCATTGTTTCTTATAGCACAATAGAGTTCCATTACATTTATATACCACAACTTGTTCAGCCATTCCCCAATTTACGGGCAACCCCTCAATTTCCAATTCCTTGCCACCACAAAGAGAGCAGCTATAAATATTTTTGTACATGTGGGTCCTTTCCCCTTTTTTATGATCTCCTTGTGAAAAAGACTCAAAAGTGGTATTGCTGGGTCAAAGGGTATGCACAGCTTTATAGCCCTTTGGGCATAATTCAAGATTGCTCTCCAGAATGGTTGGATCAGTTCACAGCTCCACCAACAATGCATTAGTATTCTAATTTTCCCACAACTTCTCCAACATTTATTATTTTCCTTTTTTGTCATATTAGCCAATCTGATAGGTGTCAGATGGTACCTCAGAATTGTTTTAACTTGTATCTCTCTAATCAATAGTGATTTAGAGCATTTTTTTTCATATGGGAATAGATAGCTTTGATTTCTTCATCAGAAAACTGCCTGTTCATATCCTTTGACCATTTCTCAATTGGGGAATGACTTGGATTCATATAAACTTGATTTAGTTACCTATGTATTTTAGAAATGAGACCTTTATCAGAAGTACTGGCCATAAAAATTGTTTCCCAGCTTTCTGCATCCCTTCTAATTTTGGATGCATTGCTTCTGTTTGTACAAACCCTTTTTAATTTAATGTAATCAAAATGATCCATTTTGCATTTCATAATATTCTCTCTCTTGTTTGGTCATAAACTGTTCTCCTTTCCAAAGATCTGAAAGGTAGACTATTCCTTCCTCTCCTAACTTACCTATGGTATCACCTCTTATGTCTAAATCATGTACCCATTTTGACCTTATTTTAGTATAAGGTGTAAGATGTTGGTCTATGCCTAATTTCTGCCATACTATCTTCTAGTTTTCCCAGCAGTATTTACCAAATACTGAGTTCCTATCCCAGAAGCTGGAGTCTTTGGGTTTATCAAACACTACATTACTAATGTCATTTACTACTGTGTCTCCTGTGCCTAGCCTATTCCATTGATCCTCCACTCTATTTCTTAGCCAGTACCAGATAGTTTTGATGACTGCCGCTTTATAGTAAAGCTCTAGATTTGGTACAGCTAACCCACCTTCCTGTGCATTTTTAAAATGATTTCCCTTGATATTCTTGACTTTTTGTTTTTCCAAATGAATTTTGTTATTATTTTTTCTAGCTCTAGAAAATAATTTTTAGGTAGTCTGATTGGTATGGCACTGAATAAGTAAATTAATTTAGGTAGAATTGTCATTTTTACTATATTAGCGCTGCCTATCCATGAGCAATTGATATATTTCCAATTATTTAGATCTGATTTGATTTGTGTGAAAAGTGTTTGGTAATTGTGTTCATATAGTTCCTGGGTTTGTCTTGGCAAGTAGACTCCCATTTAAAGTAACAGTAGATAATATAAGGTATTCTTTTTTTTTTTTTTAAGTGAGGCAATTGGGGTTAAGTGACTTGCTTAGGGTCACACAGCTAGTAAGTGTTAAGTGTCTGAGGCCGGATTTGAACTCAGGTACTCCTGAATCCAGGGCTGGTGCTCTATCTACTGCGCCATTTAGCTGCCCCAGTATAAGGTATTCTTAATGAGAATGAGCTAGTTATACACACAGAAGCATTAAAATGGAGAATATCTATTTACCCACTCTATGACCTGCAGTTGGATGGGTCAGTGCATCAGTACATAAATCCAGGACAAGTATTATAGATGGCCAACCAGCTGTGTCCAGAATTGAAAAGGAGGAAGAATGTTGGATGGATTCTACTGGATAAATTGTGTAGTACTCTTGCTAATTCCAAGTTGCTCCCTAACACAAACCCCAGCTTTTTTTTTTTTTTAGTGAGGCAATGGGGGTTAAGTGACTTGCCCAGGGTCACACAGCTAGTAAGTGTTAAGTGTCTGAGGCCGGATTTGAACTCAGGTACTCCTGACTCCAGGGCCGGTGCTCTATCCACTGCGCCATCTAGCTGCCCCAAACCCCAGCTTTTTAATACCATTTTTAAAGCTACATGGTTCAAAATAATTTAACACACTATGTGTTTGGAAAAATCAGAATGCTGAATGAAGGGTGATGATGGGGATGAGTAAACTACAATATGTTTCCAGTGGTGACTTAATCTCAAGGAGGGGAGGAAAAGGTATCTGAAGGAAATGTATGATTGGACAAGGAGACAGGCTGGCTATAAACCAAGGTGTAACAGTGCAAGAGCTGTATTGGTACGCAATATTGAGACCTAGAGGAAGATTTCCAGCCTACATGAATCCTTGATGGAGGATTTATGTGTAGGCATGGACAAGAATCACACAGAATGAGGACTGGGTGGATTGCAATCAGCACCCTGGGGGGAAGTACCCATATTAATGAGATCACTAATCAACTGTGGTTTTTAAAAGGTTTCAATTTAGCAAGTTCCTTGAAATTCTGTTGTGGAGAACTTTGAATATTCAACTAAATAAAGTATTTGAATTAGATGTAGTGGGCAATTGAGAACTAATTCCTGCAGGAACTGTGCCTAATAGGTGAGATAGGAATATCTACTAAACTTGGTCACACAAGTGAAGGCAATAGTGGATAATGTGCCTTCACCTCCTTTGGACAATGTTATTAACGTATGTTCCATTTCGCCTTATAGCTCTTTGTGTATCTGTTTTATCTCCTCTTAAAGATTATAAGTGCCTTGTTGAAAGTAGGGATGTTTGTTTGACCCATAGGACCTAGAATGTAGCTTTGCTTATAGAAAGTGATTTATATATGTTTGTTGAAGTGGAAAATGTCTCTGTTTCTTGGGAGTGAGTTTCCCACAGAAGGCTGGCTCTTTGTCTCTTCTTGTGTGTGGATTGGAATGACCACAGTTAGATTCCTGGAATGAGTCACCTCTTTTTTCTTTTTCAGAAACATTTCCTTTGCTTGTTGCTTTTCTTCTTCCCAGTGAATGTGAGGAGTCTACCATGTTATAGAAGGGCTGTTCAGAGAAACATCAGAGGTAAAAAATGGCAGGTCTTGTTATTACATTGTCCTCTCTGGTCTACGGAAGGCATGAGGATTTCAGTGAATATTTCTGAGACCCTACTTGTGACTTTACCCAATAAACCATGGCAAGATGAAAGAATACCAGACTTGAAGTCAGGAGAATTGGATTAATATTCCAGTTCTGCCACTTACTAGCCATGTAACCATAGGCAAATCACTTAAGTTCTTTGAATCTCAGTTTCTTCATTTGTAAAATGGAGGTAACATTTGGACCACTCACCTGAAAGGAGTGCTGTGTGAGTTATTACTCTTCTATTAAGTAACACACACATATGTGAACAGGCCTATTCTGAATTTAGAGCAGATAGGCCTATCTCTGAAGATGTTCAGTATGACTTTTTATTTTCCTGTCTCCTTTTTTCCACACAAGAGAGTAGGTGGGTATGAAATTTTATGTTAGACTATACTTTGATTAATCTCTTTTCTTATCAATGTGAGCACTCCATCAAGATATAGATATTAAACTTATGACAACCTTTCAACCCATAACTATTTTTTCTTATGCTCTGCAACTCTTGTCCATGCCCTTCCTTTAGTCCTTCCGAGAAGGGTTACTCAAAGTGTTGGAGGCTTTTCTTTAGATTAAAAAATATTTCAGGGATACCAGTACAACATTTGAGCTATTTGTCATTCATCACTCTTGCTAAATGACCTGCCACATTTAGAGTCATACAAGTTTATTATTATTTTTTGGAGGAAATTGGGGTTAAGTGACTTGCCCAAGGTCACACAGCTAGTAGGTGTCTGAGGCTGGATTTGAACTCAGGTCCTCCTGACTCCAGGGCTGGTGCTCTATGCACTGGATAACCTAGCTGCCCCTATACAAGTTATTTTTGATGTCTTTTGGTCCATTTTTCTCATGTAGGTGACCAGTAGTAATATGGTATAGCCTATGTGTGTCATTCCCTTTGGGGAAATTCTTTTGCCTCCAATTCTGATTTTCTTGAGATGATAGTGATCTAGGGTTCATAGCCATAAAGTGCTACTGGGATAATACTAATGTTAAAAGAAGGGGCCTGTGAACCGCTTAGGGCCATTGAAAATGGTGGTACAACTTCCTGAATGGAATTTAGCTAGCTCTCCTACTCAATTCTGTACCCAGTTCATTGCTTATTTGCAATGAGACGTTCTAAGATATACACTCTTTGCCTATTTCAAGGGGTCACCCACCCAATTATATGTCACAGTTTGGAAAATCTGCATTCTTTATTTTCTTAGGCTGTGAGTGTGAGTGTATGTGTGCTTCCGTGTGTTTGTGTGCTCACATGTGCTGCTATTCTCAGTTGAATTGAATTTCATTCAGGAGGAGGCACTATAGTATATTAACTTGGAAGATACCTAAAAAAAATCTAGTCTAACTTGTCCATATCTATCACATGATTATACAAGTTTTGTCTGAAGACCTTTGCTACCATACATGTACTGAGGGCAATCTACTACATCTTGGGTAGCATGTGTCCCTTTCAGATAGCTTTATTTATTAAGGAGTTTTCCCTCACATCAAGGGAATTTGGAGAAAATCACCATCTAGAGGGAATTCTTCTTTCATTTGGATGTTGGCCTGGATATCTTCTGTTATTGTGGCAAAAAATTTTTTTGAGTAAATTTTATATCCTGCTTGGTATTTATAATCAGAAGATCATTGAAAAACACTATCCCTGTGATCTCATCTATTAAGGAATTTTATATGATCTTAACATATGATAGATAGCTGGTGTACTACACTGTATTGATTTAATGTCAAAATAATTACAGGAAGCCCCTAGCATTCTGTGTGAGCCCTTTGAGGAGGATTTATGGGAGAGCATGGACAAGGGTCAGACATGTAGGTGGCACAGTGGATAGAGTGCTGGTAGTCAGGAAAACTCATCTTTCTGAGTTCAAATCTGGCCTCAAACACTCACTAGCTGTGTGACCCTAGGCAAGTCACTTAATGCTATTTGCCTCAGTTTCCTCACCTGTCAAATGAACTGGAGAAGGAAATGGCAAACCACTCTAGTATCTTTGCCAAGAAAACCTCAAATGGGATCAAAAAGGGTTTTATATGACTGAAAAATGACTGAACAACTACAACAAAAATGGATAAGGGTCACAGAGAATGAAAAGGAATGGAAGAGTTGTGGTCTCCCTAATGGAGATACTACACATACTGATGAAATTACATATTCACTAACACATTAAAATAAGAAAATGTGGGCACATAAGTATGTAGTTATTGTTTTCTGAGTTACCTTTTTTGTGTGATAATACCATCTGTGATCTTTTCTATTCTTTTGAGATCTTCACCTCTTGGAGATATCTTGAAAATCAACCCCTGACTGCTCTTAATGTTGTCATACCTCTAGCACATTTTTTTTCCTTGTTTATATTTAGTATATCCTGCTGCTCTTTCCAACTTCATCTTCTTAAAGGACATGTCTATTCTTTTAAGTAGCTCAGCTTGTAGAGGTACTATTGCCCAAAATTAGTGTTTCTATTATCAACAAGCATGAGACTTTCCATAGAAAAACAGACTAATGTTTCATTTCTGGAATATTTATTGCCTTCTAGTCTATCCATGAGTGCTTTCAGGATGAGCTGGCGTAGGTGGGTTTCATGCCAAGCTTTCTGCAAGCTTGCTTTTGCCCTCCACTGTTTTTTTTTTCTTCTGATTTCTGAGGTGATGGTTTTTTTCTTGTTTGAGCTTCTATCTTCCTCTTTTGAAATATTTTGCAAATGTGATTGCCCTGCTGTTGTTCTTGGCTGTTCTTTCTCTCTGTTTGGCAAGGACATCAAATGTTTGCTGGCTGAGGTGGTTTCTTGTATTATTTTGGTCTTATGAACTAAAGTTCTCTAAGACATGGTAGCATTCAAGACAATGTCTTTACTTTCCAGCAAGATCACTTCCCTCCAAGATGAAGCAGGCATCTGAAGAAGACTTTTGTGGGGTCTCTTGGCTTTAGGAAAATGTCAGCTGTTGCACTTCTGCCACCAGGTGTCATTCCCTGTTTTACCATCTCAAGATGCTTATGAAGCTCTTTAAATGAGATCTGTGAATATATGTAGTTCATACTAGTTTTTATGATTCTACATTGGACCTTACTCTGCATCACCCATGAAAACCATAGGACTTCTAATCTGGATGTGATCATTCTTCTCATTTTAGAGATGAGGAAACTGAGACCAGGGCTGTGGGTGAGATGATTTGCCTAAAGTCATACAGCAGATTAGGCAAGTCTCAGAGACTTTGGGAATTTGAAATGCTACCAGTTGAGCTAATTGAAGATTAACACCTTTCCCTACCTCCAAACATATATATTCAAAGTAGCCTCAGTACCAAACCCGCTTCCTCTGCCCATCCTATCCATAAATGGGCATAACCATTTCCTAACACATACAACTTGAGGCATATGTTCTTCATGGGGTTCTACCAGAAATGACATTTCATTCAAATGGAGGGCAGGTTGATCTTTCAGTACACTCGATGAGGGGACAAGCTGTTTAATTTTTTATTATTATTTTTTTGTGTGTGAGGCAATGGGGGTAAATGACTTACCCAGGGTCACACAGCTAGTAAGTGTCAAGTGTCTGAGGCCATATTTGAACTCAGGTCCTCCTGAATCCAGGGCTGGTGCTTTATCTACTTTGCCACCTAGCTGCCCCTGACAAGTTGTTTTAAAGAGCACTAACAGTGACTTGGAAACTTGGTGTTTTATACTCTTTGGCTGTGTTAAGGATGGAATATTTTTTAATTCTGGAGCCACATGGAGGACCAGTGATTGCTACAGATGCCACTGCAGCACAAGTGACCCTCAGTGCTTCTCCATCTAAGTTCTGAGCCTTCTTGAACACCCTGGCAACATTCTAAAGGATCAATCAAGGATCCATAATAGCACTTACCAACATGGGGACAGGTAGTGATGATGCTTTAGGAAGCTTCTCCCTGGAGTGAGATAGGCAAGGTGGGAGGAATTCTAGGAGCAGTGTTGTGATAAGAGTAGGAAGAAACAAACAAACATGAAATAGAAGCCTAGAAATCAGTAAATACATTCTCTAGTTGTCATTCTACTACTGACTATTGACCCTGGGGAAGAGGTAGCAGAAGGTTTTGGTTGAAAACTTTTTTTTATCAACTTGTGCTTACATTTCAGAATCACTGAGAGCCTCAGGGTCTCATGGTACATACAGTATTGTCCCAGAATCATAAAAACTTAGACATCTAGAGGTGGAAAGGACTTTAGAGATCAGCTAGTCCAACAAATGGCTATCTAGCCCCTACTTTAACACCTCTAAGTGATGGAGAGTTAGCTATCTTACCAGGTGATCTAGCTAATTTTTGGGTAGCTCTGATAGGATTTCTTTCTTTCTTCTTTCTTCTTTTTTTTTTTGCAGGGCAATGAGGGTTAAGTGACTTGCCCAGGGTCACACAGCTAGTAAGTGTCAAGTGTCAGAGGCCGGATTTGAACTCAGGTCCTCCTGAATCCAGGGCCGGTGCTTTATCCAATGTGGTACCTAGCTGCCCCGATAGGATTTCTTTCTTATGCTGAGCTAAAATATATCTGCCTATAACACTCTACTCCTTGATCCAGGTTCTCTATCTAAGAAGACTAAATCTACTTTTCTTTACACTTGGCAGTCCTTCAGTATTTGAATATTGTGATCATTTAATTGAACAAACATTTATTATGCATCTACTATATGCTATGCTTTGTCCCCTTTACATTTTCTGTTGTCATGTGGATAATGGAAGAAACTGTACTAAATTTGAACTAACCCTATGGCATATACTGGAAATTATCTTTTTGAATAAGTCAGCTTACTGGACACTTGTTTCCCTCAAGAAATAAGGATGTGGGAAGTGATTTTGGTTATTTGGTTTTTCTAGTTGTATGGATTCTGGATAGATGAGAGATGTAGGCAACAGTTTGTGTGAAAAAGGTCTGGGGCTCTTAGTGAACTGAAAGCTCAATATCAATCAACAGTGTGGCACTGTGGCCAAAAAGGACCAAGACTACCTTAAGCTGCATTAATAAAAACACAGCATCCATAATGAGGAATTTCTGTGCCAAGAATGACTCTGTATGCTACCTTCACTCCAGGGCTGGAATTCATCTTGGACTTTTTTTTTTTTTTGGACTGTGAATACAGATCTCTTTGCCCCACAAAGATAAAGCACAAAACATCAAAACATGGGATTCTTTGGCTTGGCACAATGATGAGTCTTAAGTCCTCCGATGTACAGGATATGTTGTTAGTGTGTTGTGGATCAAGGGGTTCCTAGGAGAAGACTCACTTTCCCTAATGTACTTTTAAGGTATAGACTTTCAAAAGCTAACAGCCAAAAAGCTGGAGTGTAAATCCCTTTGGAGCTAAAGAGAAATGCTCTCAAGTCAGTTCTGAACATTCACAGCCTGAGATTCCTTTGTCCTGGAATTTGGAGGTGAGCATGGTAAAATGAGAGGAAGAGTTAATGTTTATCACCTCCAAGCAAGAAGCCCAAGAGAAACTGGACAGCACGTTGGTGATTGTTCTGAGTCTGTCTTGCCTTTAGATTGGGTGGAGGCCGCAGTAGAAGACTTGAGAAAAGATTGGCAAGCATATTGGCATTAATGTTGTTAGTTTCAGAGTGCCTTAAGAGTTCTCGGAGGAAAGCTATCAGGTACCAGAAAACGTTTCTGTGGTGCTGTGGAAGGTGTGAAATTACCTGTTGGCAGAGTCGGAAGTCATGTGAATAGTCAAGGCATCTTTGATATAGTTCATAACAGATAACAGGCTCTGGCAGAGCTTCCAGAAAGATGAGGAGTGTTTCAGCTACTGAGTGATTACTTCCAGGTATTGTCTTAGGAATGCTAGTATCCAAGCAATCAATAATTTGCCTAACTTCTTTTTGTGATCCAGGAATCTGGAACAAATCCTTCTGGTCACAGGCATGCTTATATAAGTGGTCCACCAAGAGCCAGAGTTCCTTGGGAATCTGAAGAGGTTTTTCACTGACACTTTCCTCTAAAGGAGTGTCCTCCAAATCTATGAGTTTGGAAACAGGGACTTCTCTGATTGGTCTTCTCATCTGGCACAAAGCTTCTAAGGATGTGCCACAACAACTATGGAGGTAAGTGCCACTGATGGTCAAGAAGTAATCTTTGCCTTGATCCAAATGAAGAATAAGAATGTCTTTAATGTTATGTTCCTCTGAATTCAGGACTGGCACAGAATCTTTATTAACATAGACACCCAAGGAAATGTCTAATGTCTCATTTGGCTCCAAGTTGCCCTCACAGGGCTTAGCATGAAGCCATGGTTTGCAGTACTGCCTCTCACCAAGCTTAGAGATGAAAGAAAAATGACAGGGAACCTGACCATTGTTGGTGATTTGGAATTTCTGTTTTTGCAGTTGCTGAAATTTTACATTTTCAAACACAAATTCTCTCCTGCTGAGTGCTACTGAAGGAAGAAAGGAATTTTCCATCCTGTCCATGAGTTGAACACTGTCTTCAAATACCTCTTGGTATCTCCTCTCATTTACAACCTGCACTTCAATGAGGAACAAAGAACTGACCGGTTTGTGGTCACTGGTTTTTAGCCCCATGTGACTCTGGTAGCGGATCTGATTAACGTTTGCCCCTCTCCAAAGGATTCGGTCACACCATGCTGGAATGCGGCATTTCCCACTGGAATCCCATCGGTCTGTTTTACTGTCAAACTTGTATGTGGGGATAAACCGAATTTCTCCTTCTGCAAAGTCAGCAAAAGCTTTCTTGTTCGCACGCTGAATATTCAGCTGGTCTAACTTTAAGAGCTTTTGAAGGTCATTCCTATTAATAAGCCTTTTCACTTCTTTGGCATTATACATGTAAAGTCTGTAGTTCAAATCTCCTAACCAAATGACCACATCATGTTTCATGATGGTCAGGTGACCCTGATTCGGGACAAGGAAACTCATTCGGGCACAGATGTCCTTATAATCCTGATTCCTACCTTCAACATCCTCCACCTGGGCAGCCAGGTGGGAATTGACGATGCAAAACGTCGTGTTGTGGAACACGAATCTCACGGCAACAGCTCCTTTGTTTCCCATTTTCCCCATGAGTCCAGTTCCCACAGTGTCTGTCACAACGTCCTGGATATGCATACAGTGCTCTTTTCTGGCAAATATCAGTAGCATCATTCCAACCAGGCGGACTAGCTGTACTTTCTTATACTTGGCCTTGAAATGCAAGGCTTGTTTCACAGATGCCAGCCACTCATGCTCTTTGGTAGATTCCAAGTAGAAGAAGGCCTCCATACTCAAATCCAGCTCCTGGAATCCAAGGCAGTAAATGTCTGGAGGTTCTCTATCACAATTAAGCCACAGTTCTATCCCACTGTCTGGAGATTGGCCATTCACATTCCACGTTCCAACAAAGAATCTAAACTTATGAAAATTGACATATTCCTTTTCTCTTTTTGCTGCAATAAGCCTGATGAGCTCCTGCCGCATTCCGGGTTGGATGTTGGGTCCGAAGAGCTTCCTCACAGTGCTGGTCACTTTATAAGGTTCTTGGCTTTCGTTCGCTTTTTCACGTTGGAGCTCTCTTCTCATTGGACGGCCTGCGGGCGGGGATTCATCACGAGTCTTCATCTGGTGATACGGGCCGCTTCTTTTCTTCTCCAAACTCATTGCTGTAAGATGATTTCCAAATCCAAAAATCCCTTCCTGGGTTGCAAGGATATCCTAACGAAGACAGTCAAATCTCTCATCAGGGATTTCAAAAAGGCCCTCCACCCTCAGGCAGTGCTTCTTGTCTTCCTCAGTTGTGGGCGGTTCCATCTGGAGGGCTGGTTGGTTCCTGGGTCACGTGAGCGGGCTCCACCAACTGACGACCGTCAACTTCCAACTGCACCTTTGCGCTAGGCTCTCGGCCCACGCCCGTTTTCTCACTCTCTCGAGTCTTAAGGAGCTCGCTCAGGGGATGAACGTATCTGAGCGTTCCCAGTTCTAGGCCTCAGCTTCCGAGAGCTTGACTACATTTCCCAGCAGGCCTTGTGTTCCAGGGCTGCCTTCACCTCCCGGCGAGCACCTGGCTCAATCGACGGCGTACTTCTGAAGGTCCTCTCCCGGCTATTCATGTATTGTTGCTTGGGGACACCTGGAATTGGTGGAGGATTAGTTTTTTTTTTTTAATATAAAAAATATTTAAAATAATTTAATATTATTTTGTTTTTTAGTCAACAAGCATTCATATTTTCTCTCCCTTCCAACTCAAGTGGAAAAGAAAAAAAAAGACCAAAAAACCCCTCCTGTAACAAATATGTGGTCAAGAAAAACAAATGGTCATGTTCAGAAACGCGTGTCTCATCCTGCATATTAGTTCACTAGTGGGTAGAATAGTTCTTCAAAGCTGTAAACAGTGACAACTGTAAATCAGGGAACTGAAGACCTCAGTGAAGATCCTGCTTACTACCGGTGCGACTTAGGCAAGTCACTAGGTCTGGACATCAGTTTCTCATCTGTAAAATGAGGAAATTGGATTAGATGGTCTCTTAGGTCCTTTCCAGTTCTAAATCTACGATCTTTGGATGATTAAAGCAACGTAACCACCTAGATTTTAGCAAAGTGTCTCATGCTAGACAAGATGGAGAGGTATGGGTTAGTATAGTTAGATGAATTCAGAGACAGTGAAATGGTTTGACCCAAAGAACAATGATTAATGGTTTTATGCTCCATTAGAATGTGAGCTCATCGGGGCAGCTAGGTGGCGCAGTGGATAGAGCACCGGCCCTGGAGTCAGGAGGACCTGAGTTCAAATCCGGTCTCAGACACTTAACACTTACTAGCTGTGTGACCTTGGGCAAGTCACTTAACCCAATTGCCTCACTAAAATTAAAAAAAAAATTAATTAAGAATGTGAGCTCATTGAGAGCAGGGACTTAATAATTTTTTTGTTTTCTTTTTTGTCTCCCCAGTGTTTAGCACAATCTCTGGCACATAGAAAAACCCTTAATAAACGTTTGTTGACTGGCTGATGTATCCAGGGAAATGCCCCAGGGATCAGTCCTGTGCAATCAATGACTTAGACAAAGGCTGCTTATTAGATTATCAGATGATAGAAAGCTAAGTGGGTTACCCAACCATGGTGGATCAGAGCCAGGATTGAAAAAACACTTTGAAAGGTTTGCAACATTGAGCTGAATTGAATAAGTGGAAATTTAGTAGGCAGAAAAGTAAAATTATACTTGAATTAGAAAAAAATGAATTTCAGGTGTAAGAAAGGGATGAGGCATGGCTAGGCAGTAATTCATCTGAAGAAGAATGGCTGGTTCTGGTGCACCACAAGTTCAATATTAATGCCATCCTGGGATGCATTAAAGGAGGCAGAGGGTTCCCCAATATGGAGGTCATAGTTCTGCAGTACTCTCTCTAAAGTACTGAAGTGGAAAGAGAGCAGCATTTGGAGGCAGAGGACCCCAACTGAAATCCAGGCTCCTTATGACTGTGGTCATATTTGGACTCCAGGTTCCCCATCAGTAAAAGACTTAAGAAAATGATGGAGAAAATGTTAATAATGCAGATTAAACTGAAAAGTATCTGGTGCTTTTCAGAGAGCTGATTGCTAAACACAGAATTTGTTGTTCGTTCGTTTCTCAGTCATATCTGACTCTTCGTGACCCCTTTTGGCAGAGGTATTTTAATGGCTTGCCATTTCCTTCTCCAGCTCATTTTACAGATGAGAAAACCAAGGCAAATGGGAGTAAGTGACATGCCTATGGTCACACAACTATTACATGTCTGAGGCCAGATGTAAACTCATGAAGATACACCTGCCTAGAACTGAGCATGGTACTCCAGATGTGGACTGATCAGGGCAGAAAACAGAAACCATATTATTTAAGCATAACTAGAATAATAAAACCAACTCATGGGGCAGCTAGGTGGCGCAGTGGATAAAGCACTGGTTCTGGATTCAGGAGGACCTGAGTTCAAATCTGACCTCAGACACTTGACACTAGCTGTGTGACCCTGGGCTTAATCCTTAATTAATTAATTAATTAATTAAACACTTAATCCCAATTGCCTCACAAAAAGAAAAAGAAAAGATAAAACCAACTCAATTCAACTCAGTTATCCAATAATATATTTATTAAATATCTATCTTTGAGGCCCTGGGCTAAACCTTGGAACATCAAAGGAAAAAAACCCCAAAAGTCCTTCCTGTCCTCAAGGACCTTAGATCTTATTGTTGGAATGATATTTAAATTAATAAGTAAATATTTGTAATTACATATTTATAGCTATAAACATATAATTTTTAATTGGATTTATAATCTAGGGAGGGAAAAGAGCTTTATCAAAGATGGTGATGGGGAAGTCCCCAGATGGAGCCTTGAGAGCTTTCTTTGGGGAGGAGAATGGTGGATAACCTTTGCAAAGGCATGGAGGGAGGCAAGAGAATGCTCAGTTCACGGATAAGCAAGCTAGTTTGACTAGTATCTATCTAAGGTGGGTGAATGGGAGTAATGTGAATTGTCTGGAAGGAAGCTAGACTATGAGAGGCTTTAAATGTCAAGATAAAGAGTATGGATTTTTTTCTTAGAGGTAAATAAGCAGCTAATGAAACTTCTTGAGTAGGGGAGTGACATGGATAGACTTTGAGAATATTATTCTGTTAGTGGTGTGGAGGATGGACCTGGAGATTGTTGTTGTTTTTCTTCATTCTTGAAGAGGACCAATGATATGAGGAGGGTGATGTCTTGACTTGTAAGTACATTGAATTTAAGTGAGGCAGAGCTGTCATCAGCCTCACCCTCTCCTCCAGAGTCATTGGAATCCAGCGGCGAAACATAACTTAAGATGACTGGTGATGGTGCATCATGGATTAGAGAAGAGAAAGTCTAGAAGCTGAGAGACTAATATGGTAGTGAGCAATCTTTTGCAATAGTTCAGGTGAAGTGATGAGGGCTTGAGTTGGTGGCCAAGTGAAATCAGTAATCAATCAGATAACAAGCATTTATTGATACTATATGGTAGGCACTACGCTAAGTTTGGGCAATACAAATTCAAGCAGAAAGAAAGTCTCAAAGGATATGAAACAGGCAGTTTTTTGATGAAGAAATCAAAACTAGATATAGTTGTATGAAAAAATGCTTTATAGCATCATGGATAAAAGAAATGCAAATTAATACAACTTTGAGATATCATCTTGCACCTATCAGATTGGTTAAAATGATAGATGTCCATGTGGCATATGATTGTGATGGAATGCTACTGTGTTATAAAAAATGATGAGCTGGTTGATTTTAGAAAAACATAGAAAGACTTGGACCTATAACGAAAGATGCTATCTACTTACAGAGAAAGAGCACATAATTAGAAGTATGTACAGTATTGTTTTTACATATATATATGTGTATGTGTATAAGTATGTAGTTATATATATAGATATAGATGTTTGTGTTAATTGTAGCCTTATCTAGGGAAAGATGGGAAAGGAGGGAGAAATAAAAATTACATACGGAAAACAAAGAAAACTTAGAAGCACAGAAAGCTTGGTAGCTTTGAAAACAATGTGTAGTATTTATTACATATTTTTTAAAAAAGTAAACAGTCTGGGGGGCAGCTAGGTGGCACAGTGGTTAAAGCACCAGCCCTGGATTCAGGAGTACCTGAGTTCAAATCTGGCCTCAGGACACTTGACACTACTGGTTATGTGACCCTCATTGCCCCACCAAAAAAACAAACAAAAAAAGTAAACAGTTTGAAATGTAAATTCATGGTTTTATATTGAATTTTCTTCTTATGTTCTACTGTGTACATGGAAATGCTTTATTTTTCTCATTTTGCATTTAAGTTTAAAATGAATAAAATATATATAGTCCCTGTCCCCAAGGAGCTTACATTCTAATTGGTGGAGAAAAATACATAAAAAGGAGCTGAAAAGAGGGAGGAAGCCTGAAGGTACTTTGTACTGGAACATGGTAGGGAAAGTTCTGTGGCAGGGTTGTCTTGGCCCCTTCCTTAAATTGGAGGCTCTGGCCATTTCCTTATCCAGCTCATTTTACAGATGAGGAAATTGGGCCAAACAGGGGTAAGTGACTTACCCAGGGTCACACAGCTAGTATCTGAGGTAATATTTGAACTCAGGTCTTCTTCACTCTCGGCCTGGTACTCTATCCACTGTACCACCTAGCTGCCCATCACCCCTATTGGGAAGAATGTAAGACTAATAGCAGGTCGGAAATATCATCTTCTAATCAAAAAACCGTCACATAATATTGTTATCTTGACATGTGACTTCTTTCTGTTTATACTACCAATAAAATAATTTTATTTTTCTTAGAACACAGCCTCTTTTAGAGCATTATGGATCTTCCTCTGGTTTCTAGTCCAATTCTTCTCATCCTGTCAGTATTTTCTGAAGCAGAGAATGATAAAAATAATATTGTTACTATAGTAACTCACATCTGTATGACACTTCCTTGCTAGGAGCTCTCTCCTTCCTTTGGCCACAAGGTGTGAGAACAACTCTGAGCTCAGTATAGTTTGTGGGGTCTGTGGGTGATTACCTTAAGCCTCATTGTCACACAGGAAGAAAAGAGTGAGGTGTCCCTCCTGGGGCCATTTGGATGCATACTGTTTCACTTGGCAGCCAACCAAAAGGCCCTTCTTCATTGCCTAGTAAGGAGGCAGCAAAGCAGGTATAGGATATCTCCATAAGATCTGAGGCAGAGAGTGAGGCACCTCCATTCCACTTATTGTGAACTTCAAATGCAGGCTCACTGAGACAACATGGGAGGATTGTGTCAGGCAAAGCTTGTTGTCATGCTCCTAAGGCCTGGGCTCTCATTGGTCAGTCTCCTATTATAGTCATAAAGAAATTGAGGCTTGGGGGCAGCTAAGTGGTGCAGTGGATAAAGCACTGGCCCTGTATTCAGGAGGACCTGAGTTCAAATATGGCCTCAGACACTTGACACTTACTAGCTGTGTGACCCTGGGAAAGTCACTTAACCCTCATTGCCCCGCCAAAAAAAAAAAAAGAAAGAAAGAAAGAAAGAAAAGAAATTGAGGCTCAGGGCATGAAAATAATTGGCTCAAAGGCAAGTCAAATCAAGACAAGCATTTAAGTGCTTAATATGTTCCAGGCACTGTGCTAAGCACTGGGAATGTAAGGAAAAAGAAAGCTAGTTTCTGACCTGTAGAAGCTTAAATTCTAGTGGGGAAAGACAATGAATGAGTAGAAAGGAGTTGTAAAAGTGGGACTGAGGGTGGTAAATAAGTCCAAAGAATGAAGGATGGCTGGTCTGGGCCTTTCCTCAAAATGTTGGTTTTGAGAAGAACTCACCAATGGAATAAAGTGGGACTGAGGGTGGTAATTAAGTCCAAAGAATGAAGGATGGCTTGTCTGGGCCCTCCCTCAAAATGGTGGTTTTGAGAAGAACTCACCATTGGAAGAAAGGGGCTGCAGTGGGGAGGGAGAAGAGAGCCGAAGCATGGTAGCAAACTCATACACCTAATAATAAAGGAGCCAGGGGCAGCTAGGTGGCACAGTGGATAAAGCACTGGCCCTGGATTCAGGAGGACCTGAGTTCAAATTTGACCTCAGACACTTGACACTTACTAGCTGTGTGACCCTGGGCAAGTCACTTAACCCTCATTGCCCTCAAAAAGAAAGAAGAAAGAAAGAAGAAAATAAGGTGGGGCCATTCTTCCCATCAGCTACAGTACCTTTATGCTTTAGTTGACAGTCTTTATGAGATACTTTGGCCTGAGATAATTCATTACCCTACAACCAGCCTGGAAATGAGTCCTCCTGCCTCTCAGATTTTTCTGGGCTGGATGTTAACTGAAAACATAGTCCATTGCCTGGTTCCTACTCGAAGTCTCTCCAGCTTGGGATAGAACCTGAAGAATTGCTCTGCTGGCATAGACTGCCACCTCTTGAAGCATTAGAGTAGGGGTTTAGTGGAGGTGCTCAGTAATAGGATAGATAATAATGAAATGATTGATATTCCTCTTGATCACATCAACTAAATATTGATGGTAAACTGACTCCTTTTCTTTTCTCTCCTTGACAGCTTCTCTGAGCATCAAACATCAGTTGTTTGTATCCTATTCTTTCTCATTTTGGTAAGTTCTTTGAGGGCCTTTGTCTGTATCCTCTTATCAAAGCTAATCAAATAATTGAAAACTAAGACAGTCCTTTGATGTATCATGTGACCCACTTATGTTTAAACTCAATCTCTTTCAGTCCCATAGCTAATGGACCCTGTAAATACCATTACTAGACAATTTTGTTTCAGAAATGCTTCTCTCAACTCTCAAATGCCCTTTCTCAAGAGCCCTCTCAACAAGCTGTGGAAACTCAGTGTACCAGAGTACTGTCACCATGCCAATTTCAAAATATGAACCTTCTTTTTTTTTTTTTTTTTTTTTTTATTGTGTGAGGCAATTGGGGTTAAGTGACTTGCCCAGGGTCACACAGCTAGTAAGTGTCAGTGTCATGAGGCCGGATTTGAACTTAGGTCTCCTGACTCAGGGCTGGTGCTCTATCCACTGTGCCACCTAGCTGCCCCAAACCTTCTAATTTTAAGTATCTACTATGAAGACAAGTACAAGTACTAGCTTAATGTATATGCATTTCTTCCCCCGTATCAGTTTGCTTGCAGGCATCCTTTCAGTAAATCGGTTTTATGACACTAGAAACTTGCAAAAGTAAGCAGTGGCCTAGAACTTCAAGTTTTAGGTTTATTTGAATCATGTTTATTTGGACCAGGTTCTAACTTACAGATTCTTCTGATCTGATAATCAGTGGTGAGTCAATCTAGGAACCTAAGCAGAAGAGTGGAAAGATGGAAATAACGGTTGGCAGGATCGTGCTAGATGAAATGGAAGGTAGAGAGCTTTGAGGTACAGAAATGAGTTTGAAGACTATTATGATAATTCAGCCATGATGTCAACAATCAATCAGTCAACAGTCTAATTTTTCTTGTTCTTCATTTCTTCCATGGCTTCTATGTAGGTGAAAGTTTCTCCTAAATACCCTCCTTTCTGACTGCTCAATGTATAAGTTATGCTATTTCATGTATTCTCTTACCCTCACCTCCCCTTTCTCTTCTATCCCTTCCTAGCATTCTCATTGTTTCTCTTCTTCCCTTTCTCTTTTGTCTCTCACCAGGAATTCTAACCCACACCACAAGAATGGTCCTATGGGTACCAAGGAACAACATATTACTTTTCTAGCCTATCTTCCTGGAAACATGTTCCTTGCAAGACATACTGATTTCTGTTTCTAAGACTTTTGGAAGAAAAGTTTTGTAACAAGATTGTCTAGTTTAATATCTATTTCACACAAATGTATAAACTAGGACCAGGGAGTTGAGTGGCTTTTCTAAAGTCGCTCAATAATTAATGGCAGAATTTGGACTAGAACTATGGTTTCTGATGCACGGTGATGTGCTCTTTTCACTTTCCTTTCCCCTCCCTCCATTGCTTGTGTTATGGGGAAAATGAGGTACGGGGTTTAGGTAGGGGTTGGGGTCCTTAGGAATTCCTCTTTAAAGAATTATACCCGGGGGCAGCTAGGTGGCGCCAGTGGATAAAGCACCAGCCCTGGATTCAGGAGTACCTGAATTCAAATCTGGGCCTCAGACACTTGACACTTACTAGCTGTGTGACCCTGGGCAAGTCACTTAACTCCCATTGCCCCTGCAAAAAAAAAAAAAAAGAATTATACCCTCTTGCACACAAAAGCAGTTAAACAAGATGGGAAGGGAGGGGAAGAGAAATCCTTGGACTTCTCCTGGGCAGAGAGGCATGGCACAAAGCACTGGCTCTGAGATACCAATCTCCTCGAGCAGGGTACTGGCAGGTACTTTTATAGAGGACTGGTTGGTGTGTGTATGTGTGTGTGTGACCATTTGACTGTGGAAAGTTCCTTTAGTGAGGAGAGGACATCCCCCACTGGTGGTGACTGGAGGAATTGGGTGAGGGGTGGCTACGGATCTCTTAAGCCATCTCTCTCTTCAGGACACAAAGGCTGCAGCCACACCTAAAGTTATCTCCCCCTGGGTAAGGGAGATTAGAATGAAGGGTGGAGGTCCCAAGCTAGCCTAGTCTGATCTGGTTCTGCTTATCTCTCTAGGTGTATCGGTCCTCTGGTTTAGTTTCTTAAGGACAAGATTCCTTGATGTGCCCCCAGACAACTTCTGGGGGTACTTTGGGCCCACAACACTTGCATAGCTCAAAATGGAGTTTTAACCCATAACAAAGGTGTAGTTTAATGGGACATTTGGAAAAGTATATTTATTGTTTTATCTTACCTTCCTGGAGTGTAGAAATATTTTTACTGACTAGACCTGATTTGGGGGGACTAAACTGTGGATGACTAAACTGGGAACTTTTGACTATTTGGCTATCTGACTTCGTTTAATTTAATGTGGGCCGCTTATAAAGTTCCACCACACTGCTCCCAAACTGATAGACTAAAGATTAAGAAGCCTCTTAACCAAATAATCAAAGCATAGTTTATTTATGAGATACTATTTAAAATTAAGAATACAGGGAAATAAAGTGTACAACCTGACTGCTTTCCTGCGGTCTCTTTCCACTGCATCTCTTTCCCACCTGCTGCGCCTCTGAACTTCTTGAATACAATAAGGGCCTTAGCTGCCTCCGGGCACGTTACACTTTCCCTGGTTTGTATTAAGGCCTGTAACTTGTCAGCCCCGTCCTCTCCTTTTCCGTTCCGAACTCTCCTCCATCCTTGTCCACGCTCCCCTCTAGTCAGCCTCTCTCCTCCAATCTTGTCTATCTAGTCCGCCCTCTCTAGTCCGTTCTCCTGAGTCTAACTCCCAGGTCTATATATACCCTTTTCTTCTCTCCACTCAAATCTCGGGGCTTCCTTCGCTCCCACAGACCAAGCTAATCCGCCAGCCAGGGCTGCGGCTGGTTGGGGGCGGGGTGCACTCCCATTTCACCAGGATCTTTTGGATAGCTCCGCTCAGGTTGGAGGGAGCTGGGGCTTTGTTTCCCCCAGCTGTCTGAAGTGGCATCTTGTATAGCCCACGGGGCTTTTTCTGCTCCGCTGAAGCTGAGGAGGAGGGGGAGAGACCCTGAAGGCCTAAGGCTTTCTAATCTTAGCCTAAAGGTAGGGTCCCCAAATCAAAATAAATTTCCACAGGAGGCATATTCTTCCAGGAACTAAGTGTACCCATAAGCTAAGAAGCAAACATTCTCAAGCCAGTTTTACCATAAGATTACTCAAACAGTGTCAAGAAAAACTATTAATTCCAACTCCTTTAACTTAGAAAGGCAACATATCCCACTATTTAGAAAGGGTCCTCCACTGGAAGTGAGGCGACCATAGTTCTTGTCCAAACTTTGCCATTAACTAGCTAGGTGTGTTTTGGACAAGTCATTTCAACTCTGTGCCTCAGTTTCCACATGTGTATGAAGTGGGGTTATAATTAGACTAGGGGCTCTTAACCTTTTTTGTGTTATGGCTCCTTTTACCAATCATGTGAAGTGTGGATCCCTCAGAATATTTATAAGTAATTAAATAAAATACCTAGGAATATAAAGGAAATCAATTATATATATTTCAGATTGGGGGAGGAGACAGACAGAAGCAAATCCCTTTTTTTTTTGGCAGGGCAATGAGGGGTTAAGTGACTTGCCCAGGGTCACCCCAGTTAGTAAGATTCAAGTGTCTGAGGTCAGATTTGAACTCAGGTCCTCCGGAATCCAGGGCTGGTGCTTTTATCTACTGTACCACCTATTAAAAACATTTGTGGACCACTCCCCTAAATTTATCTATGACTTCTTTTATTTTTTTAGCAAGGGAAATACATACACACATATATATATATTTAATAACAAACTTTTTTATAGTTTTGAGTTCAATTTTTTATCCCTTTCCCTCCCCCCCCCCCTTAGGGAGCAAACATTCAGGTATGGGCTATACGTGTATGATTCAAGGGAAATACGTATTTTACAAAATAATAAACATTTTTAAAAAAAATTTTGAGTTTCAGGGGCAGCTCAGGTGGCCGTAGTGGATAGAGCACCGGCCCTGGAGTCAGGAGTACCTGGTTCAATCAGCCTTAGACACTTAACCATTTAACTAGCCTGGTGTGACCCTGGGCAAGTCACTTAACCCCAATTGCCTCACCAAAAAAAAAAAAAGTTTTGAGTTTCAAATTTTATCCCTTATTCCCTCCCTCCACTCCTGAAGTGGTAAACAATCAGATAGAGTTTGTACATGTAAAATTACTATAAAAACATTACCACATTAGTAATAAAAACTATTATGGGGAAAAACAAAAAAAATTCCCTGGAATTTTTCATTTTGAGATTTCTTTCAAAAAGTGACCAGTGGGTTCTTTAAATTTCTACTTTGCCCTCTAGTAATAAGATATCTGGACAGTTTTCCCTTTACATTTTCTTCTTGGACTCAAGGTTAATAACCCCTGGGCTAGACCAATCTTGTTACAAAAAATAAAATCTCTTGTGGTTCATTGTTTTGGTTTTTGATGGTTTAGAATGAGTGTAAACAACAATTGTTTTCTGTTCTGGCCAGAAATTCTGAGGGTCTCCCCCTCCTAGACTTATATCTTTGTGACGTAAATTGAGTCATCTTTTGTCTCAACTCCTTAACCAGCCCTCAGTCATTGAATGGTCATGGCTTCAGAAAACAGAGACCTGGAAAGTCCTTAATTTAGAAAGGCCAAGGTCACCCACTACATCCTGGGTCATCCCATGGGAAAATCAACACATCACACCTCATGAGGTCATTGGCTCTCTTCAAGGACAAAGAAATGAACAGCAGCAGCAACAACAACAACAGTGGCATATGTTTCCTAAGAGTTTTGCAAACTTATTATCTTTGACTCATAATCATCTAACAACCCAAACTCACAAAAGCTCCTCTGAAAGAAGGACTTTAATTGCTTAAGCATATAGAAAGTAGATATATGTGGACTACTTTGGGGAAATTTTAGCTGCAAGACAACCATCAAAATAATTATTAATGAGAAATGCAACTCATACATCACCTCTGATGTCAATGGTCCTCTTCGAGAATGAAGGACAAACAACAACCAAGCTAACTAATGGCAGAGTATGCTGCAGATTTCTCTCTTCATCCCTCCACACTGAATCATAATTCTTGAACAGTTTATAACTTGCTTCTGTAGATGCAAGAAAAAGACAGTGTAAGAGAGTCTACAGTTTATCAGACAGGCAATAGCAAGAGAATTATGGCTTTGTTGTTACGCTGTTTTTCAGTCATGTCTGACTCTTCATGACCCCGTTTGGGATTTTCTTGGCAGAAATACTGGAGTGGCTTGCCATTTCCCTTCTCCATCTCATTTTACAGATGAAGAAACTGAGGCAAACAAGGTGAAGTGACTTGCCCGGGTCCAAATAGCTAGTAAGTGTCTGAGGTCAGATTGAACTCAGGAAGAATGAATCTTTCCCAGTGCCAGGCCAGCACTCTATCTCTACTTCACCAAGTTATGGGGAATGTTTGCAACCCAGATGCAGAGAAGAGGATAGAAAAACATTAAACAAAGAACAACAAATATATCCTTGTCATGGAAAAGAAGAGGTGCCAATGAATCTATGTATATTGTAGTTTAGAGGAAAATATAAAACTGGAAAACAAGGCAAGGCTCTGAGGGAGCTTTCTCCCTGATGGCTGGTTCAAGAGGTGACTGCAGTGAACTGGATTTACGTGAGGGAGGTTGTGCAAAGTTACCAACCTCACTTTCTCCTCAGAGTCATCTGGGACCAGTAGCAAGATATACCATCAGGATGACTGGAGATTTCCCTGGAAGTTTAAGACAATTTGGGCTAAGTGACTTGCCCAAGGTCACACAGTGAGATTTGAACTCAGATCCTCCCAACGTGAGGGCCAGTGCTCTATCCACTGTGCTACCTAGCTGTGGTTAGCTTGTAAAGTACAGTATAGACTGATCTTATGTAATTTTTCTAAATCTAGTTTCACTTAACCTTTTAAAATAATTTTTATCATTTTAAATAATTTTTAATCATTTTGTCATTTTTTATCATTTAAAACTTTGTCATAGAGTTGTTAACTCTAAAGTATATCTTGTGACAGTAGGCCCAGTCATATAGTGTTTATGCGGTTAACAAAGATATTTAATAATCAGGTCAGTGAGGTCAAGATTGCTTCAATCAAGATTGGAAAAAAAAAATGGGGGCTTTAGAGAAGTCCTACCACCACCTTCAGGAGGCAACTTCTTCAGTGATTCCCACTGTTCCTAGATATCCATGACAATATCAGTATGAAGTCCTTAGTACCACTGAATTTTGAGTAAGGGGACCTGAGTTTGAATCCTGGCTCTGATATCCCTTTTGTGACCTTGAGCAAGTCTCTGGGCCTCAGTTACCTCACCTGCAAAATGAGAGTGTAGGAGCAAATGAACTCCAAAGTCCCTTCTAGCTCTAAGTCTATGATTTTATGACCCCAGTATGTTCTCCATGAGCTTTCAAGGAGGCGCTGTGCTGACACTATCCAAGATATTCTGGCATATCTGTTGCATTCATTCCCAGCCCTCTCAAATTCTGTGGAAAGGTCTCTAATTCAGGCCCAGATCTCTTTTCTTTCAGATTATTATAATAGGCTTTTCACTGGTCAATGTGCTCTCCATGAATTTTCTTTTTCTTTCTTTCCTTTCTTTCTTTCTTCTCTTTCTTTCTCTTGCTTTCTGTCTTTCTTTCTTTCTTTCTTTCTTTCTTATCTTTCTTTCTTTCTTTCTTTCTTCTTTCTTTCTTTCTTTCTTTCTTTCCTTTCTTCCCTTCCTTCCTTCCTTCCTTCCTCCCTCCCCTCCCTCCCTTCTTCCTTCCTTCCTTCCTTCCTTCCTTCCTTCCTTCCCTTCCTTCCTTCCTTCCTTCCCTTCCTTCCTTCCTTCCTTTTTTGCAGGGCAGTGAAGATTAAGTGACTTGCCCAGGGTCACACAGCTAGTGTCAAGTGTCTGAGGCTGGATTTGGACTCAGGTCCTCCTGAACCTAGGGCTGGTGCTTTATCCACGGTGCCACCTAGCCGCCCCTCTCCATGAATTTTCAAGGAGGTTCTGTGTTGACAACATCCAAGATACTTCTGCAATATCTCTTGTATTCACTCCCAGCATATCCAATAAAAAAAGATGGTCATAGTTTTGGCCCTTTGCCCACCTCTGAAGTCATTTTTAAGAGTCCCTGAAGGGAGTAGAACTTTCTACAATTCCTGTTTCCCCATAGAAACCCTAGCACTTGACAAAGGAAGTATGAATCCTATATATTCTTCCTCCCTCCCCACACTCTCTCACAGTTCTTGATTATTTTTGTCACCTCTGTCTGTTCCATGAAATGTACATGTTGGTAGGTACATGAGTGTCTGATCGCCCTGCTCTTAGGTAACATTTCCACATGCTGGTTTTTGTTTCATATGAAATTATTTTGAACATTTGTGTGCTTTAGGCTGTATCAGTGATAACAGCTCTATGAAAATGATAAATCACATATTACTAAAAACTCAAAATCACACATGTTTTGGAAAGCATATGACATTGTCCCAAATAAATTCTGAGGAACCAGAAATATTCCCAGTGTATTCTCAAATAAAAAATCTGCATTGTTTTATTTACCCCATGGTCTTATGGTAAATTGGTAAAATAATGTATAAATTCTAGGAATCTTTTCTCAGCAAAATTAATTCGAGTACCCCCATGTTTGGGGATTATCTTTGTCGAGTATTTAACCCCAGGATGGTTTCCCCCTTGACAACCATATATTGACCCTCCTGTCACCTCCCCACCAACTGAGAAGGCAAGAAATGTGATATCAATTATACATATGAAATAATACAAAAGCACATTTTCATAATAGCCATGTTGCAAATGAAAAAGCAATAAAAACAAAGAAGGTGAAAATTATGCTTCAATTTGCATTTAGATTCCATTAGTTCTCTCTCTGGAAGTGAAATAGCATTTTTCATCATGAATCCTTTGGAATTATCTTGGATTAGAATAGTTGTCATTCACAGTTAATCATTGTACAATACTGTTGTTGCTGTGTATGATGTTCTCTTGGTTCTGCTCACTTCTCTTTGCCACTTCCTTTTGCTTTATTTCACGTTGTTCAGATAATTTCCCCAGGATTTTGTGAAAACATTCAAATTGTTCTCCAGAATGGTCGGATTAGTTTACAACTCCACCAACAGTACATGAGTGTCCCAATTTTTCCACATCCGCTCCAATATTTGTCATTTGTCATTTTCCTTTTTTGACATGTTGGCCAACCTAATAGTTGTGAGACAGTACCTCAGAGTTATTTAATTTGTATGGTAATGTTTTACATAATCATATATGTATAACTCTTATCTGATTGCTTACCACCTCAGGGAGGAGGGAGAAAGAGAGGGAGAGAAGGAGGGATAAAAATTGGAACCCCAAACTATAAATAAAATGTTTATTATAAAATGTATTTAATTTTTCATTTCTCCTATCAATTATAATTTATATTTCTCTATATAGTATCTATATAACATAATTATAATTTCTTTTTAAATTTTGTAGTGTGTAATATTATTAGAAGTCAGTTTGGTTAGAATTTGGAACTCTTAACTGAGAGATTTGGTTATATGATTTTTTTTTGTGGTAAGAATTTATGTATGACAAGAATTCAGGCTGGACCTGTGGCTTCATTCTTTTTTTTTTTTTTTTTTTTGCGGGCCATGGGGGTTAAGTGACTTGCCCAGGGTCACACAGCTAGTAAGTGTCAAGTGTCTGAGGCCGGATTTGAACTCAGGTCCTCCTGAATCCAGGGCTGGTGCTTTATCCACTGCGCCACCTAGCCGCCCAGTGGCTTCATTCTTATAGGGAACACCTGGTGAGCAAACTCGCGTTACTGGTACAGATCAGAAATTTTTTGTAGTTGATAGTTGTCTGGGGGTTGAGTGACAGCTGATAAGCCAGAGACAGAACTTGAACCCAGGTCTTCCTGACTCAGAAACAGGCTTATATCTACTATGTCAGGTTATCCCTCTGTGATAAATAATAAAATAGTAGTATTGGTAAGGATGTCTCTTTATATTTGTGTTTTTATTATTTTTTTTCCTTTTAAAAAAATCTCCTTATAGTTGTATACAATTTGACAGTTTTCAAAAGCCCAGTCATAGTCTCAGTTAAGTCTCCCATGCAACCCTGTGAGAATAGGTGGTGGCAGATGGCAGTACTGGATATGGAATGAGAAGGAACCTCAGGGATTATGTAGCTCAACCCTGTCCAAACCATTAAACCCAAGTACCACATTCTCCCAAAATGATTCTCCCAAGTGTCCCTTTGATGAACTCCAGGGATAGAGAACTCAGCACTTCTCAAGGTGGCCCTTTACATTTTTGGACAGCTTGAATTCTTACATTGAATTGAAATCTGCCTCCCTTTAACTGCTATGGGTTGGTCCTAGGTTTTCCCTTGTAGGCCATGAAGAATTCAATTTAATTCAGCAAACATTTATTGAACACCTACTATGTACGAGGCAATTCTTGAATGAGTATACTCTTTCTTCCACATGATATTGTCTTAAATATCTGAAAACCGAGAATCACAGAACCTAAGTCCAATCATGTCCCTCTTCATTCTTTTCTTTAGGCTCTTTATTCCAAATTCCTTCAATCCATCTTCTGATAGTATGACTTTATTTCTCCAGTATCTTGGCTGCCCTCTTCTGACAACTCCATAAAATCACAAAGTCTCCTAATTGCCACTACATTTTGTGAAATAAAAACCATAGGGGCCGCTAGATGGCGCAGTGGATAGAGCACCGACCCTGGAGTCAGGAGTACCTGAGTTCAAATCCGGTCTCAGACACTTAACACTTACTAGCTGTGTGACCCTGGGCAAGTCACTTAACCCCAATTGCCTCACTAAAAAAAAAAGAAATAAAAACCATAAGCTTTAACAAAATAATATGAAGTCTTATTTGCTCTATCTCTTCTGCTCACTTTCACAATTTGCTGCTGTTCTTATGTAGTTGTATTCAATGTGTATATTGTTCTAATTCTCTTTGCTTGACATAAATCTTTCCATATTTCTTTGTATTCTTTTTTTTTTTTTAAGTGAGGCAATTGGGGTTAAGTGACTTGCCCAGGGTCACACAGCTAGTAAGTGTAAGTGTCTGAGGTAGGATTTGATCTCAGGTACTCCTGAATCCAGGGCTGGTGCTCTATCCACTGTGCCACCTAGCTGCCCCCTTTGTATTCTTCTTGAATCCATGGTTCATGGTTATTTATCATGGTTTATAGGGCATTACATACTATACCCCCCTTTTTATTCAGTTATTCTCCATCTGTTGGACAGATAAGTTGCTTGCATGCTCTGATATGAATGAACTTTCTCACAAGAGAGATGGGGAGTTTGGCTTGGACACCAAGGACTTCAGTTTCCTAGTCAAATGTAATGACTTATTCTTAGTTCATGCTTTTGTTTTCAGATTTGCAAATGGATTAATGTTTATGTGCCATATAGCCTTCCCAAACATACACTTGATGAGATTGAATATCAGACACTTTTATATAGATAACAAAAAAAGATTGATAGATGAAAACTCCAGACCTGAAGAGTCCAATGGAAGTAATTTTTATTAGCACACCATGAAGTATATGCTAATTTACAGAGAGGACAAGTCAGACTAACCAGTCAAGAACAGATGCTCATTACCTCCACCAGAAGTTAGATTTTGCTCTGATGAAAAAAACCACTTCATGAGATTTGTTAATAGTTCACTTCTTATGCTCAGCACCACATATCACTGTGCTGTTATTATGTAGACAAATAGAAGAAATGACCTTTGTTCTTGAGGCATTTATAATCTTCTCAGGATGATGTTACTCTACTTGTGGTACAGTGTCAAGGGCTCTGATCATGGAGTCAGGATATAAGTTCTGGACATAGCTCTACCACTAACTTATTTAAGTACTATGGGGCAAGTCACTTGATTTTTCCATCACTAAAATGAAGCAGTTCAATTAGGTGATGTATCAGATTTCTTCCTGATCTCTTTTATGATTCTGTGACATGTGGAAAGCAGAATAAGAAAGAATACAAAGATTATGAAAAACAAGTACATATTATTTATGTGAGCTGTTCACCATATTAAGAGTAAAATTTTGTCACTCCTTCAAGAGGTATGAAAAAAAAATTCTTCAATTGAGCTTGATGGAATTACAGGGTAGTGAGCCACTGGTTGTCCCCAAGGATCGGCAATGCCTCTAGTGCTTTTTAAGAAGCAAGAGACAGTGTCTAACGGAACAAGGGACACAGCTTTAAAGAGTATAGATCTGGTAGCTGATAAGAGGACCTAGCAACTGCAGAGGAACTCAGCTGGTTGAGTGGCAATCATCCTCTTCTCTTGGCATCAGTAATTTTGTCCATTGGTTAAAATCTTTGACTTTTCTCTCTCCAATTTAAATACAGAAAGAATTCAGTGAGTCCCTGGGGTTCTAGCATATAGTATGATGACATTTTCTCTTGCCACTTAATTGCAGCTACATTAGTACATCCAAGACAGTTGACACTGGATTTTGTGGATAATGCCTCATTTACTAAAAGCTAGAATTCATTAAATAAATGATTGGGCATTATTATGGTTGAGGTATAATTTCACATAGAATATTTTTACTTTGTTTTCTCTTTTCAGTTTATCAGTTTATCAGTGATTTTGTCAGTTTCCCCCCCAAAACTGGGGGGACAGATTAGAACCCACCCACGTTTAGAATTTTAAATTACACAGCACACTAGCTCCAAAGGTTTGTTGTTGGTTATCAAGGAGGTAGCTCAAATGGGCAGCACTTTCCCCCAGACATGTAGGGCACCAGTCTTATCTTTCTTATGTATGTTTACTGTCATTTAATCCATCTAAAACACCACCTCATTTAGTCTATCCTGATGTATCATGGGCTCAAAGCCTTTTTTTTTTGTATTCACAGGGCTTAGCACAGTGCCTGTAAGTACTTAATAATTGCTTGTTGACTTGACTTGATTTCACCATCCTGGCTGCCCACCATTGAATTCTTGAGAACTTATCAAACAATCAGTAGATATTTATTAATGTCAGGCATTGTGCTGGGAGCCATGGTTACAGATACAATAAATAAAACAGTCCTTACCCTTGAGGAGTTTACATTCTAACAGTGTGAGACAACAAGAACATATATATATGTGTGTGTGTGTGTGTACAGAATAATTATAAAGAGAATTAATAAATATAAAAACAAAATAGTTTAATATAAAGCATTTAGGGAGGGAAGGCACTAACATTTGGAGGGGGGGGATTCAGGAAGGCTTTGTTGAGATTAAATGAGCTTGAATTGTACCTTGAAGGAAGGGAAGGATTCTTTGAGGCAGAAGTGAAGAGGAAATGCATTCCAGGCATGGGGACAATCTGTGCAAAGGCATAGAAATGGAAGCTGAATGTCATAGGAAAGAACAGAGAAGAAGGTGAGTTTATCTGGACTGCGAATGCAGGAGGGAGAGCAATATGCAATGAGGTTGGGAGGTAGATTGGAGTAATATAGTGAAGACCTTTAAAAGTAAAACAGAGGAGGTTTTGTCTTATTGTGTACACAATAGGGAGCCACTAGAGTTTTTTGAGTAGGGAAGTGAGGATTGTATCATGAAATCATGCATATAGAATTGGAAGAGACTTTAGGAGTCATCAAGTCCTACCCTCCCCCCCATTTTATGGATGAGGAAACTGAAGGTCCAGAAAAAAATTTACCTGGTGTCACACAGCTAGTATCTAAAATTGGAATTTTTATTTTTGTTTATTTGTTTTGTTTTTTAGTGAGGCAATTGGGGTCAAGTGACTTGCCCAGAGTCACACAGCTAGTAAGTGTCAAGTGTCTGAGGCTGGATTTGAACTCGGGTCCTCCTGACTCCAGGGCCGGTGCTCTATCCACTGCGCCACCTAGCTGCCCTAAATTGGAATTTTTAAAGCAGTCTCCTGATGCCAACTCCAACATACTATACTTCTAGTCTAATCTGTACTTGACCCAAGTTTCCTTTTTGCCTATACTGGGGATGGCGTAATACGAGGAAGAGAAGATTAGTTCTAAGGTCACAAGGATCTCAGTTTACACCCTACTTCTATGTGACTGGGCAAGTCATTTCATCTTTAGGTCCCTCTGTTATTTGAGATTCATCACCTACTTGCAGGCATTCAGTATAGAATGCTCAAGAAGAAAATTGTATTTTAAGAAGGCAAACATGACAGAAATCCTTGATTGAGTGAGCATTAGTCCCAAAGATCTAGCCAACTCCAAGAATCACTTATAGCCCTGAATATAAGGGCTTCTCTGGCAGAAGCTCTATCCTGCAAGTTTGGAGTCCTGAGGTTCATATAGCCACAATATTATCAGAACCAGGACTTGAACCCAGGTCTTCCTGACTCCCAAAGTGGAGCTCACTATGTCATATTGCATCTCTGAATACACTGGGAGCTGACATAATTGATTCTCTTTTAATTCCTACCGCCGGAAGATGAGTTACTGAAGAACTTCAACCTATGTTTATGAAGCCCCTGATGTTTGCAAAGCATTTTATTACAACTTGTCCTGACCCATAATATAGTATGAGAATGATGCTTCATTTAGTTCATACCTACTATCCTAGTAATTATTATTAATAATTATTATATTATATTATTATTATAGTAATTATTAGTAATAATAGTTTGCGGGGGCAATGGGGGTTAAGTGACTTGCCAGGTCACACAGCTAGTGTCAAGTGTCTGAGGCTGGATTTGAACTCAGGTACTCCTGAATCCAGGGCCGGGCTTTAACCACTGTGCCATCTAGCTGCCCCAATAATATTATCTATTACATATAACAAAGGACATATTATATATGACCGATTATATAGCGTATAAATGTTCTAAGGCTTACAAAACACTTTACATACATTATGTCATTTGGTCTTCACAACAACTATGGGAGTTAGATATTGGAGATATATCTTTCTATTTTCAGATGAGCAAACTGAGGCTCAGTGAGGTTAAATAATTTGTTGATGGTCACACAGCGGTTCAATACCGTCCCATTGTGAATCACTGGCGACATGGGATGTGAAACTCAGATCTTGCTTTCCCCCAAAGTCAAGACATGATGAAACTTTGGGAAGGGTTCTGGGTTTGCAACATCAGAGGACTTAGATCTGAATCCAGACTTAGCCATTTACTACTTTAGGACCTGGAGCAGGATCCTCACTTCTCAAGGCCCCAGATTCCTCCTCCATACCACGAATGGTTTGATTAGATGACCTCAAAGATCCTCTTGCAGCTCGGAGTCTAGTTCTTATGATTTTGATGTAGTTTCCTCCACTTACAGGAAGATGCACAATCTAGAAAAGGAGGAGGAGTCTGAGGGCCCAAGAGAGCAGAATTTGGAATTGTTTGTCCCGAAAGTCCTACCCAGGAAGCTTGCCTGCCATTATTCTTCTAACATTTCCCTCCAAATCCAAGTTTACACCAACATCTCCAGGAATCCATCATTCTGGTTAAAGTAAAACATCGGTGCCAAACTTTGTTAGTTACTGCTATTCTCTGTGCTCAGGCACTCGAACTTCACTGTAGCCACACAGTATGTAAGAGCCATTGGCTCTGGGTTATCTATCACTCATCTATCCAATGATGAAGCCAGAAAGAGCTCTCCAAATGGTGAGTCCTCTCTGGGGAAAGCTTTGAAGGGCTTAAAAGATGTATCACTGAAAACTTCTATCTACTGTGAGTTGCTCTTTGGGGTGGTCAACAGGCAAGTAAAATAGTGCTTAAGCTCTATCTTGCTGAGAGCCCTGTGCATAGGGAGATGCAAATGACTTGTATTCAGGTACTCATTTGCTTTCTTTGCTTATCTGTAATTGATATTTCAAAAGATACCTGATTTCTTCCATTTGGTTATATTCCCTTCACTACTGCCTATAACATCCCTCCACATCTTAGCAGTTTTTTGTGGCCAAAAAATTTCAACAGCTGGAAGCCAGACCTTTTGAACTAAACTAGGATCATTTTCAGATGTACATCATCTGGATTATACCTTAAATTCTTAGTAGGAGCTGGAGGGGACCCCAGAGGCCATCTTGTTCCAGCTCCCTCATTTTTCAGGTGAAAACCTGTAGTACTTAAGTGATTAACCCAGGGTTTCACAGGCATTAAGCTATAGAGGCAGAATTTGAACCCATAGCCTGACTCTAGATCGTAGGCTCTTTTGGGCTTACCATGCTGCCTTTTAAGTTGTGTTTTGCTGATAAGAGGAGTCTGTTTAATAATCTACTAAGGATAGATCTGTTGGTCTAAGTAGATAGCAGGCTTAGTCAAAAACCCCAGTTATTTCCCTTTGCAAATTGAGGAGATACTTGACAAATGAAACCACAGATGGATTCAAGTCTAGGGGTTTGTTGCTTCTGCTAAAGATGGGGAAATATAAGGCAGCGGGAGCACCCTCTGTCTGCTTAACCCTATCCCCCCCCCCCCCTGCCCTGAGGGTACAGCAAGAAGTTGCAGGCTGCCGAAGGATCCAAAGTTGATACATCACTACTAGTGGAAAGGACTGGACTGTTCTCAGTCTCCCTCTGTGGTATATAACAACTTGCTTTTCAGCAGGGGCTGCCCATGGAGTAGAAGACTCAGGCAATCATAGGTATTAAACTACGAATCTAGCACAGGTAACACACCTCCATTCAATTCTTTGACCCGAACATTTAATAAACACCTCTAATGTGTAAGCTACATGTCGCTCTGAATGGTCTAGTGCTAGGGAAAGAAAGGGAAATGTGGCACAGCCTTGAAACAGGTAAGAAGTAGAATGTTGCATCAACTGTCAAGGAGTTGTATCAACTCTCAAGATACCACTCTCCTTGAGAGTTGATAGAATATTCTATTTCTTACCTGTATTCAAGGCTGTCCTTCATGTTCCTTTTCTCTTTACTTCTGGGAAGCCCTGAATCCCCTTCGAGACTCTCAGCTCAAGAGTATACCCTCCTACAAGATGTCTTTCATAATATCCTCAAGTTAATATTTCCCCCTTGGAATGAGTTGGTATGTTTTGCATTTGCCTCCTTATGTTGTTTTCCCCTAGTAGAATGTAAACTCTCTGAGGGCAGGGACTGTTTGATAATCATCATTATTCTCCAGGACGACGCACAGTATCTGTAAAACAGTAGGTGCCTAAGAAATGTTCTTCTTTTGTATTCAGAAAAGCTACAAAAAGAATTAACAAAGGAAAAGCCCCCTGGTCCAGATGGATTTATAAGATGAATTCTTCTTATATATAAATATTTTGTGTGTGTGTGTGGGGCAATGAGGGTTAAAGTGACTTGCCCAGGGGTCACCAGCTAGCAAGTGTCAAGTGTCTGAGGTCACATTTGAACTCAGGTCCTCCCGAATCCAGGGCCAGTGCTTTATCCCACTGCGCTACTAGCTGTCCCCTATAAGATGAATTCTAAGAAATGTTTGTTGGATTGAATCAAATACACAAATAATTTTGATACAAGGTAGAATGAGAGCTGAGCCATAGAGAATGACCTTTCAAAAGAGGGGTGTGAGAATATGATGTGTGACTCCATAGTTCATGTAAGCTATCTCGAATGAATGGAAACAGCAAAGATGCTCCACCTGTCATGGGATAACTTGCACATGACCCTGAGCCATTCCTGCACTGTGCCTTCTTTGTTCTTTTTCTATGTAATATCTGACCTGGCCTAAGGGTGGTGTGGGTGTGGGGATCCACTATTCTCTGCCACCAAGGACTGGTCTCACGAGTCAATTCCCCCAATTAACCCAATAAACCCTAGTAAATCTATACATATATTCCCCACACAGGTGCAGACAGCCCTTCTTTCTTTGGAATCTCAGTATTTTCCTGGATGGTTTACCAACTTACAGTAGTATAATCAGGCAGAACAGATCTTGTATTTGTTTAATGTGTGTAGTTGGCAGGATATTGAAGAAATGGGCTTGGGGAAAAAGGCTTTCCCTGGATGCAATCCTGATACTGTCATGAGACATTATCATGTCAGCGAGAAATGTGGGAGTGCCTGGTACCAAGAACTCAAGAGCTGCAGTAAGTTGCATTGCTAGTATCTTTTCTTCCCCAAGAAGAGTGAGACCATGCCCTCCAGGGGGTGGGGTGGGTAGAGATAGATTATCCATCCCTTAAGTTAAATCAGTCAGTTCCTTTGTGATAGTCATTCAAGCATCCAAAGGAATCTGTCATATCTCCTCCATTCCTGATTTTTCTAGACAGTTTTCTAAATAGTCTCTGGTCCCTTGCCATCCATATCACTCCCCCCTCCCCCCATATCATCTGAAAGGGAAGATGAAGGGAGGGAATAAGCATTTATAGAGCACCTACTATATGCCAAGCATTGTGCTAAGGGCTTTACAAATAGTATCTCATTTGCTTGTTACAATAACTCTGTGATATAGGTGCTAAGAGCACCTACTCCCATTTTACAGTTGAGGAAACCGAGGCAAGCAGAGGTCACACAACTTGCTCAGAGTCACAAGTTGGTAAATGAGGCCATATCTCCCTAACTCCAGGTCAAACATTCTATTGTCTGTGTTACCAGCTGCCTCATAAAGATAATGAAGATAATGACCTGATAATGATAATAATAAAAGCTAACATTTTTATGGTGCTCTAACGTTTGCAAAACACTTTACATCTAGTATTCTATGTGATTCTTATAATAACCCTGTGAGGCAGATGTTATTGTCTCTGTTTTACAACTGAGGAAAGTTAAGTGACTAGCCCACAAATACACATCAACTATGTCTGAGGCATGATTTGAATCAGAATTTTCTTGACTCCAAGACTACATTCTGGAGACCACCTTGAGGGTGGTCTATACTTATCTCTTTTTTTTCACCCTCTAACTCAATTCTCGTTCTCTGCAATTTGGCTTCTCACCCCCATGAATGACTGAAACTACCCCCTTTAAAGGTTGCTAGTGACTTTTTAAAATTTAATTTAATTTTTTTTTTTAGTGAGGCAATTGGGGTTAAGTGACTTGCCTAGGGTCACACAGCTAGTGTTAAGTGTCTGAGGCTGGATTTGAACTCAGGAACTCCTGAATCTAGGGCTGGTGCTTTATCCACTGCACCACCTAGCCGCCCCCTTGCTAGTGACTTTTTAAACTGCAAAACCCAATGACATTTTATCATTTCTTTCTTCCTTTTTTTTTTTTTTTTGGCGGTCAATGAGGGTTAAGTGACTTGCCTAGGGTCGCACGGCTAGTAAGTGCAAAGTGTCTGAGGCCGAATTTGAGCTCAGATCCTCCTGAATCCAGGGCTGGTGCTTTATCTACTGTGCCACCAAGTTGCCCCCCATTTTCCCTCATTTCTCAATCAACTTGACTTTTCTGCAACTCTGTACACTGTTGACCATTTCCCTCCTACTGGATATTCCTCTTCTTCTGGCTTCCATGACACTGCTCTCTTTGTTCCCTTCCACCGTTCCTACTAAGTGTGAGTATCTTCCAAATCTCTGTCCCAGGTTCTCATCTATCTCTCTTTACCTTCTTCTCTTGTTGATCTCACCTCCCAGAAGCCCAATTATCATCTCTATGGAGACTACTCCCAAATCTTTATAACTGGCTCTAAGATAGAATCTTTAATTATCTAATCTCTCCTGAGCTATCATTCCACTTTCCTCATGGCCAGTTGGGCATCTTCATTTGGATAGCCTGTAGGCATCTCAAACAACATAGTGAAAGCAGGAAATGTTATATTTCCTTGCCAACTCTTCGCTTCTCTGAGTTCTCCTATTTCTGTTGATGGTGCCATCAAAATTGGACCACTATCAGGACATACCTATCCATTTTCTGTCTTTATGCTTTTCCCCATATACCAACTCTCATCCCTGGTATTCATTCCCTCCTTCCCTCTACCTCTTAGAAGGTGTTTCCAAATTTCAGTTCAAGAGCCACTTCTTCTGCCAAGCCTTTCTTGATCCCCCAGGGCATAACACCCCCTGAAGTTACTGGGGTTTACTTTGTTTATTATCTTGTATTTCCTCATTTGTGTCACATGCTCCCTCTTAACAGAATGTAAGTTCCTTGAGAACAGTGAGTAATTAATATTTGTTTCTGTGTCCCCAGTAACTAATACAGTTGCAAGATATGTTTCAGGTACTACTAAATAATTTTTGAATGAATGATTAAATTTTCCAGTCACTCAGGTTTGCAACCTTGGGGTTATCCTAACTTTTCCCTCTCCCATAATAGTCATAACCAATGGATTCTGGACCCTTCAAATCCTGTTTCAAACAAATCTCTCTTGCATCTGTCTCCTTCCATACTTATATAGCCTCTATGCTAGTTCAGCCCTTCATTTCCTTTAATTTAGCTTATTGCAATAACCTCCTCATTAGTCTTCTGTCTTCCAAACTCTTCTCTCTCCAACCCACCCTTCACATTGTAGACAAACTGATTTTTAAAAATTCTGATCTGATGACATCCTTCCTTTCCACCTTCACCCAAATTAAAAAAAAAATTTCAATGGCTTCCTATTGCCTATAGGACAAAATGCAACTCTTTAATTGGACGTTTAAAGCTGTGAGCAATCTGACTTTCTCATACCTTTCCAATCTTATGCTCTTCATTCCCGTCAAGCTAGACAGATTCCCCAGTATGTGACATTCCATCTCCTGGAATCAGTGCCTTTGTCTAAGTAGTATTCCACATCTAGAGTGGCTACCTCCTTGCCTCCACCTCAAAATTACTGGCTACTTTCACAGCAAGCACAGGTCAGGCGTTAACTCCTCCATGAAAACTTTTTTGCTTCCCCCAGTTATTAGCACTGCCTATCTCTTGAAATCACTACTGGAGAAGAGGTTATATTACCCCCCCCCCCCCCGCTCCAATGTAAGCTTCTTGAGGGCAGGAGATATTTCATTTTTGTCTTTATATCCCCAGTACCTATGACATTGTCTTTAAACACAGTAGGTTCTTAATTAATGTTTGATGGATTTAACTGAATTAATAGACAAAACTCAGAGTTCATCCCCAACTGATTGTGGTTCTTATTTCTTTAGAGATTTTCCCCTCCTTCACAGGACTTTAGAACTCTCATCTGAATCACTTGCATGCATTTCTCTGGAAGGCTGATGCTAAACTGACTTCTTGACTGCTTCCACAAAGCCCTACTTGCTGCTCAACTAGCCGTCATCAACATGCTTCTTATTCTTCAGACCATACCTGTAGAGTTTACAAGGGTCACTTTTCTGTTCCTCTGTAACTTTCTCATGGAAAATATTAAAGAATATGTGGGGGCAGCTAGGTGGCACAGTGGATAAAGCATCGGCCCTGGAATCAGGAGTACCTGAGTTCAAATCCGGCCTCAGATGCTTGACCCTGTGTGTGACCCTGGGCAAGTCACTTAACCCCAATTGCCTCACCAAAACAAAAACAAAACCAAAAACCATGTGGTGGAACTTTTGTCACAACTGGTTAAATTCAATAAGTGGCAATCCCCCATTGAGTGTGTCCCAGAATTTTTGGTTAACCTTTTGGTATTGGTTGGATCAGCTGCCAGATAAGGTGACTCCTGTTTTCCCCCTGGCTATTAGGCATGGTCTCTGACCATCCCCCTTTCCTTCTCTGGTAGGAAGAAGAAGGTATTAAAGCAGAGTCTCCTTGGAAGTCAGGCTTCTGGCAAACAGAGTTGACTTTCGAAATGTCTCTTTTCCCAAATGATTGCAAAAGAAGCCTTGGCTCAGGCAGATAGAGACCGAAGCTATTACAAAGCAATATCGGATAATTACTGACGGGCCTCGTTACTATGGTTACTCTACAGTAACCATAGTTACACTAACCATTACTCTACCATCCACACTCACTTCTTGGCATTGATCAAGGAGGAAAAGAGACCCAGTTCAAACAAAAGAAACCTTGTATATATTTGGCAGTAGAATTCAACCAGACATAGATGTCTCCTGTGGCCCCCTCTTTCCCCCACACCTCCCTTCATGGCTATTGCCCTATCAAATATTCTAATGAATCCTAAAGATAACTATCACACAGATATTCACAAATCTTTGCTATTTAGCATTGTACTGACCACACAGCAACTTTGTTCATTGGTCTCTAGGTGGTCCCTATTGTGCGACCCCACAGGAATAGGCTCCCCCTTTTACCATCTCCTTTCCCTCCTTCCTTTGTCCCACATCCTTAGAAATAACCTTTCCTTCTCCGTAACTGCCCATATTTAACCACTCAGTCGCCTACAAACAAAATGGCAGTTCAGATCAACATTCCCAATATCACAGCCCCTTTCAAAGGCGGCCCTGAATTCTAGGCCCATGTCATGAGGAATGTAACTGGAGGCAGATGAAGACTTCTTTTTGTCCTGGTTCTTGAGCCTCATATAGGTACTCAATTTGCTGAATCATCAGTGAGACCAGTAAGGTGAACATATTATTTCAGATGGTTTCTTTAGGAATTCCTCAGGAGGAATTATTGCATATGGAACAAATTCAGTTGAGATTGATGGGGGATAGGGGAAGCTTGTTTAAGGATAGCCTAATCACAGCTCTTGGTGAGGGTGGGGCAGGAGCTCAGAAAGGCCTGCAATTATGTAAGGAGAGAGGGCACCCTGTAGGAGGAAGGTGGCAAGGAGGAAAGGGGGGAGCCACAGTGATAGGGCCCTGAGGGTGGTGGCTCAGCATGGCAAAGAAGTAAACCCTTCCCCTGACTCCTAGGAGAAAGGGTACCATTTTCCCTTGGCCAGATATCAGTGGTCTGCAGTAAAGCCACATTCATCCAACACTTATGGAGTGAATGGGATGCCAATTGTCTTTCTACTCCCTTTCTACCACCTACTCCCCTCTTTTGCTACATTGACCCAAGTGTGATTAACAGGCTGTGGCATTCTTAATACCTGATAACATGACTCATCTAGGAAATTGCTTATTATACACCCAGCTATTGCTTATTTCTTAAGCCTGGGCTTTGTCAGGGTACATATAGGCATTCATTCATTCGACAAATATTCACTGAGCACCTATTATGCCTATGATAGATGTTACACTGTACTAGTCACTGTGGGGGATACAAAGATGATTAAGACATGATCCTGTTCTCATGGGAGTGGTAATGGTTATGGGATTGGTGTTTCAGAGGAGTGTTAGCTGGATCTAGAGAAGAAAGAACCTCTAGGTTCATAAGGTGAGTTTAGGAGAGTTTACCTCCTAATATTATTTTTAAATATTTTTTATTTTTGGCGGGCAATGGGGGTTAAGTGACTTGCCCAGGGTCATATAGCTAGTAAGTGTCAAGTGTCTGAGGCCGGATTTGTACTCCTGAATCCAGGGCCAGTACTTTATCCACTGTGCCACCTAGGTGCCCCCTCCTAATATATGATTACCCCCAAGGTGGACCTGAAGGGGGCCAGCTCAGTGGGACTAGTCAATTTAGCAAGCATTTATTAAGCGTGTGGAAATCACTACCCTGGGCCCTGGCAATATGAAAACAGAAATGAAAAAAAGAAAACACAGCTAATGATATCTAGAAATTTACATTCTACTGGGGGATATAACATATAAACCAATAAATTAAATGTGAGTTAATTTATGACCAGAGAAATTGCAAAGATCTAGGGGAATCAGGAAAGGTTCCCAGTGGAAGTTGATTCCTAAGCTGAGTCTTGATTGTAGCTGGAGATTCTAGGAGGTGGAGGGGAAGAGGAAACAGCTTCCAAACATGGGGTGCAGGCTATGCTAGTGTTTGAAGAGGAGAAATGGAATGCTGACTTCAGGGCACAGCAAGCAGGGCTTGTTGAGTCAAAGAGTATGTGAAGGGGGCAGCTAGGTGGTACAGTGGATAAAGCACCAGCCCTGGATTCAGGAGGACCTGAGTTCAAATCTGGTCTCAGACACTTGACACTTACTAGCTGTGTGACCCTGGGCAAGTCACTTAGTCCTCATTGCCCTGCAAAAAAACCAAAACCAAAACAAAACAAAGAGTATGTGAAGAAGGGCATGATGGGCACTAAGTCTGGAAAGGTAGTTTGAGGGAAGATTGTGAAGTGCTCTAAATGTCTAGCTTGTTCACTTGTGTGACTTCATGACTCTACGTTGGGCTTTCTTGGCAAAGATATTGGAATGATTTGCTATTTCTTTCTCCAGCTCATTTTATAGATGAGGAACTGAGGCAAACATGGTAAATAGGGTCACACAGCTAGTAAATGTCTGAGGCCAGATTTGAAGTGAAATCTTCCTGACTCCAGACCCAGGACTCTAGCCACTGTGTTACCCAACTGCCCAAATGCCCATCTTAGGTGTTTGCATTTTGCCCTAGAGGCAATTGGGAGCCACTGAAGATTCTTGAGTAGAGAATTTACATAGTCAAATTTTGCTTTAAGGAACATTATTTTCTCAGCTGTGTTGAACATGGATTGGGAGGGGGAAATTTAGAAGCAGGATACCATTTAGGAGGCTATTAGATGAGGGACTAGAATGCAGGAAAGAGATTATGGCTAGATATAAAGATTTAGAAGTAACTTGAATACAAATAATAATTCTGAGATAATTGGGAGTTTATGGGAACTGATGAGAACACCACCTGGTTCAGTGCTGGAGGAAGTTAGACTGAGCCAGCTTGAAAGAAGAGATCTTAAGAGGCTTTAAGAAGGCCAGACTATCTACCTTGCCTTATTTCCTTCTTTTCTCTCCCCCCAAATCCCTGGTAGTCAGAATCTCTTTGGATTCTGGGGACATGGAGTCCCTGAAAGAAAATGAAAAAACAATAGGAATGGATCTGACCTAAATCTAAGGAATGTTGGAGTCCCTCTCTCTTCTAGTACTTACCATAGTGCCTGGCATTTATTCACCTATTAAGTTTTTTCTCTCTTTCTTTCTTTCTTTCTTTCTTTCTTTCTTTCTTTCTTTCTTTCTTTCTTTCTTTCTTTCTTTCTTTCTTTCTTTCTTCTCTCTCTCTCTCTCTTTCTCTTTTTGCAGGGCAAGGAGGGTTAAGTGACTTGCCCAGGGACACATAGCTGGTAAGTGTCAAGTGTCTGAGGTTGGATTTGAACTCAGGTCCTCCTGAATCTAGGGCAGGTACTTTATCCACTGAGCTACCTAGCTGCCCCTGTATTACGTTCTTAATAAATGCTTTTTTATATTCATTCATTCATTCATTCATTCATTCATTCATTCATTCATTCATTCACTCATAGGCCTGGGAATGGGGGAGATGCTCTGGTCATGCTAACCTATAGTCCAGGGCCCAGGGACTGAGTTGAAGGTGGAGAGATACAACTGAGTAGAAGAGTAAGGACAGAGAGAATGCTCTTTGGGCTTCAAAGGAGGCTCCCTCAAGTAGAGGAAAGGGACTGTAGCTGGTTCTTCCCCTGAGCAGAGTCAGGGGTAGGGGATCTTGACCTTTTTTGCGTCATCAACTCCTTTGATAGCGGTGTGATGAAGTTTATGGAACCATTCTCAGAGGATTAAAAAGAAAACAATTATATTGAAAAATAGTTATCAAAATATTTAAAAAAAAATTCAGGGGGGCAGCTAGGTGGCACAGTGAATAAAGCACTGGCCCTGAATTCAGGAGGACCTGAGTTCAAATCCGACCTCAGACAATTGACACTTACCAGCTGTGTGACCCTGGGCAAGTCACTTAACCCTCATTGCCCCACCCCCCCAAACCCCACCAAATAAATTCAGGAACCCTTAGGTTCAGATACTCTGGGTAGGGATGAGAACAGGAAGGCAGAGGCTGCAGCGTGTGTGTGTGTGTGTGTGTGTGTGTGTGTGTGTGCTTTTGGCTCCTACGTAAGGTAGAAAGAAGGGGAAAGGAGTCTCTAGGAACTGTCAGGGACTAGGAAAGCCCAGTCAGGTAGGTTGGAACCTCCAAAGGGCAAGAGTCATCATATCTGGGGGTGAAGCTCCTGATGCCCTATCGCACATATGTTGAACGTGATCATATCCTCCATGAGACCAGAATTAAGGAAATGGTTGAGCCTCTTGGATGATTCTTTGGACCTAGAGAAGCTACTCGGATCTCTGCAGTACTGGTGTGTACACCGTGCTTCACACAAGCCTCTGGGACTGGGTAAAGGATGTATCTAATTGGGATTTTTTCCCTAAAGCTGCCTCAGTCTAGTGTGAGAATGTTGTTGTTGTTGTTGTTATTATTATTATTAAACAAAACCGGGAGGGGGTGGGTGCTCACAAGAAGAGAGAGTCCTATGATGAATGGGGGGCAACTTGGAGGGAAGACCGAAGACTCCAGCTGAGTGACCCATGGACCTCCTCTTTGTTTTGTTTTTTGTTTTTTGTGGGGCAATGAGGGTTAAATGACTTGCCCAGGGTCACACAGCTAGTAAGTGTCAGGTGTCTGAGGCCAGATTTGAACTCAGGTACTCCTGAATCCAGGGCCGGTGCTTTATCCACTGCACCACTGAGCCTCCCCTCCTCTTTGTTTTTATCAATGACTCATATTAAGGCATAGATGGCATGATAATCAAGTATTCAGATGGCAAGAAGATGTGAGGAATTGCCAACATGTTGGTGGGCAGTCAGAATTAAAAAAAAATCTTGGTAGGCTAGAACAATGGGTCAAGCTTAGTAAGATAAAACTTTGGTCCTACATTTGGGCTTGAGAAATCAACTTTACACATTTGGAATGGAGAAGGTATGTCTACGAAATGGTTTATTGAAAAAGAATGTGTTTGTTTTGTCATACTGTTCAATCAATCAACTAAGTGAGAAGGCAGTCATAGAACCTAATAGGATTTTAGGTTACACTGTGTGGGGGTCGAATTTAATGTATGGAGAGTTAATTGGGTGACTCGCCGAAATATTGGGGTCCCGGAAATAATGAAGGACCTCTAGGTTCAAAGCTCCCTCCCCTCCGAACTGCCCTTTTAGATATTTCTCCCAGGCCAATGAGAAAGGAGCCTTACAGCTTCTTTTCCACAAAAGGATCGGATTTTATTACTTGGGAATTAATTAAACAACAAAGGTGAAATTTATAAAAATCAAAGATAAGGAAGTAGGGAAAAAGAAATATAGATAAATTCTCCTAGCTCTAACCTAAGTCTATACAATCCCCAACTTGCTTCCAGTTAAGCTAATTCAAAAGAAAACGGCTTTTGTGTTAACTCACCACCTGGGACGTCTGCTCTAGCTGCTCTCCCTTCCAGAGGGGCAGAAGAGAGAGAAGAGAGCCAGGGTTCCGGAAGCGACTCGGCCTCTCCTCAGCAATCGTTCGGTCTTCCTCCCCCAAAAGGGGAGGTCCTTCAAAAACTGCCTATGGGGGACAGCTAGGTGGTGCAGTGGATAAGCACCGGCCCTGGATTCAGGAGGACCTGAGTTCAAATCCGGCCTCAGACACTTGACACTTACTAGCTGTGTGACCCTGGGCAAGTCACTTAACCCCCATTGCCCTGCAAAAAAAAAAAAAAACAACACAAAAAACCCCAAAAAAATGCCTACGGAGAGGTTTCTCCTTCTGACCTCAGTAGCATATGTAACTTCAGGGTGGGCCAGGTGTGACCCCTCCCAAATGAGTCAGCTAAACGCCAGTAATTTTTATGACAATTATGAAGTGTGGGGCGTTTAGAATGAGAGACATGATACACCTGCTGTACTTTGCCCCGGTCAGGCTATATCTGGAGTACTGTGTTCAGTGGGGTGTAAGGAGTGTTTGGGGAAGACTTGTATCTCTGGGATGAGGGCTTGCTGAGATCTCTTTAGGGTTTTGGTGTCTGCCTGATTTACCCAACTCTCACCTGTGGCTCCATGAAGCTGCTGTGTATGCAGCAGTTGTCACATCCCAGTAAACCATTTTGACAGAAGGGCTAAACCAAGTTGAGGGTAACTGAAAGGCCTCAAACCTATGGGTGAGTTAGGGGGATGCTTACCCCAAGCAGGTAAAGAATTCCCCCAGTGCAATGGGTGGATGAGAACAATTTGTTCTCCAGCTGAAGCAGGTGCTGTGGAGTGCTTAGAGCTGGGTCAGATATCGAATATGCCAAGGTCATCCATTGCATCCTGGGCCATCACCAATTGTCTTGACTTTTGTCCAGCCACTGGACTTCAATGATTGGAGGAGAAAGTGACACTGATGACTTTGTGCAACTCAGCCTCACTTAAATCCATTTCATGGGCAAGTCAAGGCATCACCCCACGATGTCATTGGTCCTTTTCAAAAATGAAGGACAAACAACTTTGTTCAATTGAAAGTTGAAGAGAAGGTGCGGGAAGTACCTCATCAAAACTCCTTTTATCTGTGGTCACATTGCTGGTAAATATCAGAGGCAGGATTTGAACCCTTGTCTTGTTGTTCAGTCATTTTCAGTCATGTCCAACTCTTCATGACCCCATTTGGGGTTTTCTTGGCAGAGATACTGGAGTGGTTTGCCATTTCCTTTTCCAGCTCATTTGACAGATGAGGAAACTGGGGCAAACAGGGTTAAGTGACTGGTGCAGGGTCACACAGCTACTAAATGTCTGAGGCTGGATTTGAACCCAGGAAGATGGGTCTTCCTTACTCCAGGTCTGACACACTATCCCCTGAGCCACTTAGCTCCCTAAATTTACATCTAAGTAAGTTAGACTCAAAACTCAACCCTATTCACTGTGCACCACTGCATCTCTATGAAAATATCTGATGTTTATACAGGGCTTTCTACTCATTGCTTCTCCTTTGACCTTCAGAGCTGCCTTGTGAGGTTGGAATGGCAGGTATTCCTATTTTACAGATGGAGAAACTGAGGCTCAGAGACTTCAAGCAACTTGCTTATGGTTGCACAGCTAGTGAGCGTCAGATTTGAGATTTGAACCCAGGTCTTCCTGATCCCACGTCAAGACAAGAAGCTGAAACACATATGGCTCCTTCTACCCGCCTAGGAGTTCTAGGAGGCTTCAAGAGATCCGGACTGATGCTTCCTGTAATGTCCGTTCTTAATCACCAGGAGGTGCTTTGCAAAAGCTAACTTTGCTTATCTCGGGAATTAAAGTGAAGGGCTGACCTAAGACCAGGACCCAGGAAACCTAGCAATCTCTTCAGACCCCAACTGCTTGCCTCGAAGAATTGCCTCCCGTGCAGCAATCCTGGGTGCTTCTGCCCCTCTCCTTGCCAGAGTCTTTGCAGGGCCCCCTCTGCCCTGCCCTGCCCTGCCCTGTCCCTCTGTAACACCGTAGACAGTTCCCGGGGCTTTCCCCGGTCAGCTTACTCCTTGTTTGGACTCCAGTGAATTCACATCAACAGAGGGTGCTAGAACTTCAAAGGCCACGCACAGGCAGAGCCAATCCCATCAGGGTACCCTTCGTGGAGAGCCGGGTCCAGACCCCTTGTAAGAACTCGGGACGGAGGCTCCTCCTCAGTTATCAGGAGCTCAGGCAGCAGTCAGCTGCTTTGGCGGCAGCTGCTGCAGCTGCTTGGTTCAGTCTTGCTGAGGAAGCCTTCTGGACACGAGCACAGAGTGCCTGGTTCCTGACCCCCTGGGGCTAGGGGAATGAGCAGGTAAGACATCTGAGGCTTCCTACAGCTTGGGACGGGGCAATAGGCGAAGGGCTCCAGAGGAGGATTCCAGAGGCTTGATTCATTTCCTTCATTCTGAGATTTCTCCTTTTAAAGACTGATCTATGAAGGCCAAGCAAGTGGGTGCCTGTGTATCAACAGGTGCCCTCGCTGGTCATACATTTGTGCTTGATACAAGTGTATTAGAGTTACCATGTGAAAGAGACCTGACAGCTTACCACAGACAAGGCAGGGACACACTCAAGGAGTGTTTATTGAAGGAATGGATGACAATACCCGTAGGAATGGGGGAGGTATTGGAACAAAGAAGGGACTATTGTCATTACAGCATGCTCCCTTGCCTGAGATCTTCTGAGCTGTCTGTGATGGTGTGTGGCTGTCTCTAATATTCCACGGTAGGGACGGGGCTTTCCCCACCGATGACTTAGTGTGAAATAGACAGCTAGGATTCCTCTTCCTTTTGACCCTGAAGGGAAGCCTAGGACTATGTGTATTTACCCTGGAAAGCTATCTAAAGAAATCAGATATGGAAAGAAGATTTTACCAAGCTTCCAGCTGACTCATTGAATAACATACCCCAGGAGAATTGGGCTTGAGTCTGTAAAGTGGGGAGAAAATTAGTTTATTCAATTAACATGTTAGTCAAAACAACCAATTTCAATGGGAACTGAAAATGGGAAGGGAGGGCACGATGCCAAAATTAAGAGAAATTTGGGTTCGACTTGTAGAAAATGAGGCTCCCTTAGATTTCTATTGTGATGTTTTCATATGGCATGAAAAAAAAATCCCTTGGGGCCGAAGCTTCTTTGCCAGGTAACAGGTAGGATTAAACAACTGCTCTCATTTGGATGGATATCTCTATCTCTATCTCTATCTCTATCTCTATCTCTATCTCTATCTCTATCTCTATCTCTATCTCTATCTCTATCTCTATCTCTATCTCTATCTCTATCTCTATCTCTATCTCTATCTCCATCTCTATCTCTGTCTCTCTCCTTATCCCTCTTTCATCATTACCTCTATCTCTCATCTTTATCTTTATCCCTATCTATAGATATAGATGTACAGCTTTGTGTGTATGTGTGTGTGTGTGTGTGTGTGTGTGTGTATATGCCATTAAAAAAGTGGACTGATATTTGAATAGTCATAGGTCTTATATAAGTCTTTAAGATTTACAGAACATCCCCCAAATCACACTCTTAGAGACACTGTCTCATTTGATCCTTATAACAAGATAGGGGTGCAAGTATTGTATATCCACTTCACAAATGGGGAAACTAAAGCTGAGAGAAGTAACCCAAGGTCACACAGTAAATGATGGAGCCAAAATTTGAACCCAGATCTCCTCATTCCAAGCCCAGTGTTTATTTTACTGCTACACCATGATGCTGTGAGCAAAAAAGGGCAAAGAATTTTTACAAATGAACATCATCATAGAATCACAGAATCATAAGCCATGGTCCAAGAATTGGAAGGGACCCCAGCAGCCATCCTTCCACTTTACAGATGAGGAAACTGAGCCCTGGGGGTTGTGAAGTGGATTAGCCCATGGCTAGATAGATGATGAGCCTCAGAGGTGAGATTTGTACCTGGGTCCTAACTCCAGAACCGGTGCTCATTGTGTTCTACCAGGATGCCTCCTCTCATTCTTGAATTTTGTATTTGTTGATTTCCCCTGTGAAGCTTTGTTAGCATTTTGTTCAAACTAACCTGAAAAAGGAATTGGGTTCTTTCTCTCCCTAACCCTTCACCTTTTTTTTCCCCTCTCCTAAAGCCAAGGTCTGTTCATGTTAGTCTCTTACCCAACTAACTGTCTCTAGGATAGAATACAAATTCCTGTCTGACATTAAAAGCCCTTAACACCTGGCCCAAGGCTATTAGTCCAGCCTCATTACACATCATTATCCTCCCCTCATTTTACAATCCAGCCAAGTTTGCTTTCTTGCTCTTCCTGACACCTGACACCTGACACCTGACACCTGACACCTGACACTCCATTGTCTCTCTGTGCTTTTGGATTGACTGGACTCTATGCCTGCAACATACTCCCTTTTCTCAACTATTTAGAATCCCCCCTTTCTTTCAACACTCAGCTTGAATGCCATCTTTCATGTGGAACCCTTCCTATCCCTCTGGCTCTTAGTGCCCTCCCTCTCCAAATCACCTTGTATTTATTTTGTATATAATTATATATGTAAATGTTGGCTGTCTCAGTAGGAAGTAAGTTCCTTGAGGTGTTTTTAGCCCCAGTGCCTAGTATTTCTATTTTGTATATAGCTGGCATTTAAAAAATTCATACTCATTGTTTGGTTTGATTTTCTGGGACTTTGAAAATATGTTCTGGGAAGGGCTTTTCTTTTTTCCTTTTTCCTTTCTTTTTTTTATTGAAAGCGGTAAATTTTAGTTAAATATCAGTGAAAATCAAGAGCTTTTTCTCATCCAAGTTCATGCATCCCCTGAAATTTATTCATATTCTTAGGAATATGTGAACCTCATGTTAAGGACCCCTTCTGTAAGTACATTTCCTTGTCCCAGGCATGAAAATGATAGTTATAATTCTGTCCAGTTTAAGTGTTATTGTTCAGTCTTTTAAGTTGTGTTTGATTCTTCATGACCCCATTTGGGGTTTTCTTGGCAAAGATACTGGAGTGGTTTGTCATTTCCTTCTCCAGTTCATTTTACAGGTGGGGAAACTGAAGCAAACTAGTTAAGTGACTTGTCCAGGGTCATAGAGTTAGTAAGTGTCTGAAGCCAGATTTGTATTCATAAAGATGAGTCTTCCTGCGCAGTGGATAGAGAACTGGCCCTGGAGTCAGGAGGTCTTGAGTTCAAATCTGGCCTCAGACACTTGACAACTTACTAGCTGTGTGATCCTGGGCAAATCACTTAACCCCAATTGCCTCACCAAAACAAAACAAAACAAAAAAGATGAGTCTTCCTGACTTCAGGCTCAGCATTCCATCCACTGCACCACCTAGCTGCCCCCATGCAATTTAGAGTTTCTCCTCATTTTTTTTGGAATAAAAGTATTTTATTATTTTCCAGTTACATGTAGAGATAGTTTTCAACATTTGTTTTTAAAAGATTTCCAATTTCCAATTTTTCTCCCTCCCTCCCCTCCTCCCCCTTTCCCCTAGACAGCAGGTAATCTGATATAGGTTGTATATATAGATATAATAACATTAAATACATTTCTGCATTAGTCATGCTATAAGAGAAGAATCAGAGCAAAAAGGAGAAAACCTCAAAAAAGAAAAACAACAGCACCAAAACCAAATCTTTCTTTCCATTTTTTGGTGGGGCAATGAGGGTTAAATGACTTGCCTAGGGTCACACAGCTAGTAAGTATCAAGTGTCTGGGGCCACATTTGAACTCAGGTCCTCCTGAATCCAGGGCTGGTGCTTTATGCACTTCACCGCCTAGCTGCCCCAGGGCTTTTCTTATGTCCACCCTCCATCATGGATTTATATTCAAATAAATTCAATAACAATTTATTATTTACCTTTCTGAGCCTCCATTTCCTCATGTGTAAAATGGGAGAATTGGATCAGATGATCTCTGAAATTCCTTCTGGTTCTAACATTCTGTGATTTGGACAGGGAAGAAGCCAGATGGTTTTATCCTTTTCCCTATCTTAGTTTTCCTCCCCCTTCCAAGTCTTTTAAAATGATCATTATTGTAGGGTAGAAAGGAGTCTTAGCTGATTCTATCACCCCAGTTGAACACAGTTCAATTCAACAAACATTTTACATACCTACTTGTGTATAGAGCAACATGCTAAGGGAAGGGGGAGATCCAGTGTTTGGATATCACATTGATAAGAGATGGAGAGCATCTTAGAAGTCATCTAGACCAATCCCCTTACAAATGAGGAATTAATAACTTGCGCATGGTCACTTAAGTACTAAGTAGTAGAGGCAAAATTTAAGCCCAGGTTTTCTGGCTCTAGACCCAGTGATGTTTTCTCTACCATGCCATGGTTTCTGCTTTCATGGCTCCTACAGTTTAGATTTGGTGACCTCTGTTACCTGAGAGGGCAGCTAGGTGATACAATAAACAGAGCACTGGGCTCGGAATCAGGAAGCTTCATCTTCATGAGTTCATATCCAGCCTCAGCTTATTAGCTATGTGACCCCGGGCAGGTCACTTAATCCTGTTTGCTTTAGTTTCTAATCTGTAAAATGAGCTGAGAATGAAATGGTGAACTACTCCAGCATCTTTGCCAAGAAAACTCCAAATGGCTATAGGAGGTGCTACTTGAGGTGAACCTTGCAGGGAGTTCAAGAGGTGAAGATGAGGAGGCAGGAATGTGCAAAACCATGGAGGTGGACATTAGAATTTTGTATAGGTGAATGACCCTCCACAAACTTGTTTACTTTGTTCTGAATTTCCTTTCTAAAATTAAGTTTATTCAGGAAAAAAGTACAAATAACCATCTTTGCCATCACTCTGGATGCAATGACTCTTAAAGAACTGAGTGGTTTTTGACATTATGATCATGAAAATAGAATCCTGGTGAGAGCAGGCATTGTTTTATTTGTGTCTGGCCCAGTGCTTAGCAATAAGTTATGATAAATTGGTTATACAGAAACAATTCTCTAAGACTGTATCACTATTTTAATAATTCTTGTTACACTGTTAACGCCTCTAAGAACACCGGATCTTTTTTATATCATGCTTTTGTAGCTATATCTCTTCCATACTATGAAGTTAATCTTTTGAAGCCAACAGTAGGGAACTTAAAATTTATTTATTTATATATTTTTGATTCAATTTCATCTTATTTGGCTTGGCCCTCCATTCTATTCTGTTGAGAGTTTTTGGATTCTGAATTGGCTTTCTAATATATATATATATATATATATATTTTAGTGAGGCAATTGGGGTTAAGTGACTTGCCCAGGGTCACACAGCTAGTAAGTGTTAAGTGTCTGAGGCTGGATTTGAACCCAGGTACTCCTGACTCCAGGGCCGGTGTTCTATCCACTGCTCCACCTAGCTGCCCTGGCTTTCTAATATTTTTAGCAATGTCTCCAAGCTTTTTGTCATCTACAAATCTGACAAGCATGCTAGCTATGATTTCATCAAAGTCCTTGATAAAAATATTGACTAGCATAGATCCTTTAGATAATCCACGGATACCTGTCAGAGCAGGGATTTGAACCCAGGTCTCTTGCACTTTTTCTTGGTTGCTTAATTAAAGGGTTTTAAAAAACAATCCCTGATAAGATATAAGGAAAGACTAAGGGGATTATTATTAATATGAATGACTATTACAAGACAGGTGGAAGTATGTTTTCCTTGTCTCCACTGGGATAAGAGCTATTGAAATGGCAAGTATTTATGCTAGCCACAAAGAAATGACTCTGTCGGCTATAAGATCAAAGAACAGGCCTTCCTGAGAAAAATTGCATCATCTCAAATGCCACAGTCCCAGAGTTGGATTTAGAAACCATCCGCTTCAACCCATATCTGAACAAGAATCCCTTCTACAGTATACCCAGTAAGTGGTCATCCAGCTTTGACTTAAAGGTCTCTAATGAAAGGAAGACTACTTTCTCCTCAGACAGCCCTCTTCACTTTTCAAGAGCTTTAATTGTTAGAAAGTCTTTCCTTATATCAAGCCTAAATTTACTTAGCTGTAATTCTACTCATTGCCCCTAGGGCTAGGTGGAATAAGCCTAACCCTTCTTCTCTATGGCACCCCTTGTAAACAGTATGTCCTGCCTAAAAGTTCTCCCTAGTTCCTTCTACTCTACTCTACAGCATGCTCATGAGATCATTCTTGATCCTAGTGTCCGTCCTTCAAAGAGGCTCCAGTTTATCAGCATCTTTTATAAAATGTGACACTTAGAAATGAATACTATGCCTCAGATGTAGTCTGATCAAGGCAGGATACAAAGGGAATATTACTTCTCTTGTCTTGGACATGAACTAATAACTCAACATAACCTAAAGTCAAATTAAGTTTCTTAATTGCCATATCACATTGTTGACTTATATTGAATTTGGAGTTCATTAAATTTCCTCTTCTCTGCCTAATTCCAGATGAACTACTATCTAGCCAGGCCTTCCCCATCTTTACTTGTGAAATTGATTTTTTGAACCCCAGTATATGACTTTACATTTATCTCTATTATATTTTATCTTTTTATATTTGTTCCTACATTCTTGCCTATGTAAGTCAATTTAATTAGCATTTATTAGGCACCTGTTTAGAATACTCCATTTTCAAGCTCTCAAGGATTCTGTTTGGCATTCATTTGTGTGGAATAATATCAAGTTCTATCACATTGGTTAAATGACTGTGGGGGACCCTGAGCTACATGATGCTGCTTCAGACTGTCTTGAGATTTCATCTGCCCACTTAAAACATGATGGTGTACAAGGCTTGGGTCATTGGCAAGAACAAAGCAGATAAATATGCCAGAGCTGGAAGCTGTGCATCTGAACCTCATCTGAACTCTTGGGGTCTGGAACCTTGGTTGGGAGCCCTTTGAGAAAAGTATCTCTCTTTACAAGGTTCCTTGTTGTATACAACCCCAGCAGCAAAAGCCTGTCTTTGGCCTTTGGGAAGTTTCATTTGCCTCTTCTGCCCAGGGGACTTATCTTTTCACAGTGAGTCTGGGCAGCTTAGGAGGAAAACCCAAGACTGAGTCGGGAGTCCAGTGAAATAAATGGTAGTAGAATAGTTCTTCACATTGATTGAGCACTTGAAGGTGGGTAAAATACTTTCCTCCCATTAACCTTCTCCTAGTGTGCAAATATTATCACCTGTATTTTACAGATGAGAAAACCAAGGCTCAAGGAGATCAAATGACTTGCTCATTGTCATATAGCCAGTAAGCATAAAGAGGCAAGACTTGAATCCAGGTCTCCTGACTCCACAAATTGGTTCACTTCCCCAAATTGCTGTTACCATAGAACAGTTGACCGTTGAGAGGTTTCCCTTTGTGTCTGTGAATTTTATAATGTGATTCAGAATGAAGATATTTAAATATTTGATCTGTTTGAAAAGCTTGATCTGCTAGCATTGTCCTGGCACTCAATGGTACCAGATTGCTAGGAGGCACACATTCATATCACTGTCATGATTTTCCAGGTTAGAAATAAATATTAACTTGCATTTAAATAGTGCTTTTTAGTCTTTCAAACTTATTCATTTAAAAAAATTTTTTTTTTAGGGAGGCAATCGGGGTTAAGTGACTTGCCCAGGGTCACACAGCTAGTAAGTGTTAAGTGTCTGAGGCCAGATTTGAACTCAGGTACTCCTGACTCCAGGGCCGGTGCTCTATCCACTGCACCACCTAGCTGCCCCTTTCAAACTTATTCATGCCCATTATCTCTTTTTAACCTTGCAGAATATAGCAAAAATATTTACATTATCTATATACTTCAACTCTGAAAAAATTTATTGAATTTGTGGTATCTGGATTATGTAAATATCTTTCATAATAATTTGTGATGTTGACGGTTCTCTTCCTACCACTACACAAAACTCCACAAATGGCATATATCAATGTCTCTTGCTCTCCTTGTACTCATCATTTCTTCTTCTATTTCATTGTCCTAATTTTTTCTAGGGTCTTTTGTACTGCTGACAGTTAATCTCTCTACTCTTGTACACCCTTATAATTAAGCATTCTTGCTATTGCTGTAAACACTATGTATTCCCAAAGTCCTCATTTTTGTTCTTCTCTTTTTGGTTTCATTTTCATTCCATTTAATTTTGACCCATGATTGCTCAACCCTTGACATAAACCCTTGATGAAAGCACAGATAAAACGAATGACAAATTTGAGGATCTTAGGCCATGGAGTTTATCATTAATTCTAGTATTTTATCTTTGAGCTATTGATTGTTTCTGGTAGCACATACAGGAATCTGGCCATCAGTGGTCTTTGATGATGCTGGAGGTCAGTGACTCTTTGGGCAGTGACAGTCTTTTGCCTCTTTTTGTATCCTGAATGCTTAGCACAGTGCCTGGCACATAATAAGCTCTTATTAGATGGTTATTGAATTGAATTGAGGTTATTGAATTGAGGCTCACATAGCATAGACACCGACCACTTCTTCCTTCCATCTTACTTTAAAGAAGGGTCTTGTAGCAGGGAAGTGCCTGATGTAGGGAAAAGACAACTAGATTTTTAGTTAGATAACCTGAATTGAAGTCCTGGCTTTTCCACTTAACTAGCTTTGTGATCTTGGGTCAATCACTTAGGTCAATCTAAGAATTCTTCATCTGTAAAATAAGGGTGATAATGCTTATACTTCCCATGTCATAGGATTGTTGTGAAAATCAAATGAAATAATGGATGTAACTTGTCAAGTAAACTGTAAAGTGTTATATACATGTGATCTGCCATTAGCAGAATGAGTACTAGGTTTCCTGCTAAGAGATGATGAAGCAAGTAAGACCAGTGGACATGGAGTTGAGAAGACCTGGGTTCAAATCCTGCCTCAGACACTCACTGGTTATGTGACCTGGTCGAGTCATATAGCCCCTGTTTGCCTCACTCAGTGTCCTCATCTGTATAATGGGGTTAATAATAACACTTATTTTTAGGGTTATTGTGAGGATAAAATGAGATCATATTTGTAAAGTGCTTTGCATATCCTAAAACACCATATATGTGCTAGTTATTGCTATTATTATGATGAACATTTAATCTGACTCAGAAATGTGTATTTTTCTTTTTAACCTTATCTCACTCTAACATCTTCTATGTGTACTCTGCTCCATTAGACGGCTTCACATCCTTCATACACATTTAGTGCTTTCCTGTCTCTATATTTATTGATGCTCAGACCCAGCTTCTTCCTATAGGGAGCTGTCCACAACTGAAGCTTATTTGGAGAAATACGGATGGTTACCCTCCTTATTAGCATGAACGTACCCAGGCTTAAAAGGATATAGGTAACTCACTGTTTTGAGCATGATAAATAATGTATAAACTCATTATCCTGTCTTAGATCATGTTGGACACTTGAAAAAATCCTCATCACCTACAGGCAGGTGGACTTGGAGTCAGACAGACCTGAATTCAAATCATCCTGCAGGCATCCTGTGTGACCCAGAGCAAGAATCAACCTCTCAGCCTCAGTTTTTTCATCATGAGAATTACACATGCAAAGAGCTTTGCAAACTTATATGTTCTAGATAAATGTTAGCTATTATCATTAGCCTGATCTCAGTCTGTGTTTCCTGCTTGTGTGTTGGATCTTGTTTTTGTTGCCCTGATCTTATGCTCTCTGGACAGGCCACTTACTTTGGGCTTCCATTTGCTTTGTATTTTGAGCTGCATATTCCAGTACCAGCCTTGCTCTTCCTCCCATGTGACTCACCTTTTGCTTTTAGCCTCTTGTGAAATGAGACTTTACTTCAGCAGAATTTTCCTTTGTTGTATCATCTGAGGACATCCCAGCTAGTATCATGGAATGACACCATCCAGATGTCCAGATGGTTTTGATGACATTGCAATGATATCTGGTCTCTGCGCAAGGTTTTAAAAGAAAGCTGTGTGTGTGTGTGTGTGCATGCGCGCATGTGTGTGATTTACTGTTGGCTTAAATAAAAAATATAACAAAATGGATAAAATATTTATAACTAATTAAAGTTTAAAAAAAGGACAGCAAAATATAGACAACTTCAATAGCATGTAACATCCCCTTCTATTGTTTTTGGATTACCCAAGTGGCCATTTCACAGAACCAGATTATCTCTAACATCCCTTTCATCTCTAAAGCTATGATTCTATGAAGTATGTATTTTGGGACAAATCTTATTTGTGTGTCCCATGCTTGGCATCTCTGCTCAGCTCCTGTCCATTGATATCTGTCTGGTGGTATTCAGAATCAATCATGTAATCTTGTTGCTACTGCTTTTATGATATATCTTGGATGTGTTCCCTTAATTCTACTAACATGGCTACCAGTCTAGTTGTGGCTCTTATCACTTCTTACCTGAGCTTTGACAGTATTCTCCTAAATTATCTCCCTGCCTGTTTCTTCCCTCTCTAATCTATCCTCCACCTGGCTATCAAACTGATATTCCAAAGGCACAGACTCCATTTACCTGTGGGACCTTGGGCAAGTCATTTAACCTGATTCTCCCGGTGGTTGGTACTTTCCCCATAGAAACTGCTTTTGCATTTTCTTTATATAGATTTTGTATTTACTTATTTGTATGCATGTTGTTTTCTTCAACTGAGTATATGCTCCTTTAGGAAGGGGATTAATTCACTTTTAATATTTTCATTTTGCAAAGATAAATGAAATAATTCCCTCACTCCTCTCATATAGTAGGCATTTAATAAATGCTCATTGAATTGTAGTTTGGTGACTTTGCTTAACGATCTGTCCCTTTGCAGGTATTCCCTGGGTATCTTTTTATTCCTGCTGAAGCGACTATCCTAGTTCAAGATATCCTGCTATCCACCCTGTCTCCAACATGAATTCAACTACTTTTTCCAATCTACTGGCAGCATTACCCCAAGGTCAAAACAGCACCTGGAGAAAGGGTATCCTATCAAATTTCTCAGATCATTGCCAGAATTCCATTGACATGAATACCTTCCTCGTCATTGCTTACAGTTTGGAGACCTTCATAGGTATCTTAGGCAATCTGTGTCTGGTGGGAGTGGTAATTAGACAGAAGGAGAAAGCCAATGTGACTAATATCCTCATTGCAAATCTGGCTTTCTCAGACTTTATTATGAGTCTCTTTTGCCAACCTTTTACACTCATCTACACCATCATGGACTACTGGATCTTTGGAGATGCCATGTGTAAACTGTCTGCCTTTATCCAATGCATGTCAGTGACGGTGTCTGTTCTCTCTCTTGTTCTGATTGCCCTGGAAAGATATCATATGATCACCAATCCCTTAGGCTACATGCCTAACATGGTTCAGGCCTACCTAGGGATTGTGGTCACTTGGCTCATCGCCTGCTTCTTAGCTATGCCTTTCATGGCCAATACCATTTTGAGGAATGTGTTTGAAATGAACCAATCCAAAGCCATGGATTTTTTGGTGGACAAGGCTGTTTGCACAGAATCCTGGCCGACAGCTCAACACAAATCCATTTATACCATCCTCCTGCTATTCCTCCAATATTTTGCCCCTTTGACCTTCATCATTGTGTGCTACCTGCGCATCCATCGCCGCCTGAAGAGGAGAAGGGACCTTTTTAAGAAAAATGAACACTCCTTGGGGGTAATGCAGATGAAGAGGATCAACTCCGTGCTTTTCTCCATGGTTGCGGCTTTTGCCATTTGTTGGTTACCCCTGCATGTTTTCAATGGCCTTGAGGACTGGTATCATGAAGCTATTCCCATTTGCTATGGGAACCTAATTTTCTTGGTGTGTCATTTGGTCGCCATGGCATCCACCTGCATCAACCCCATCATCTATGGGTTTCTGAATAGTAACTTCAAAAAGGAAATGAAGTCACTATTCCTCATTTGCCAGAGTAAGCCTTCAAAGGAAATCTATGAGCAATTACCTCTGTCAACTGTGCAGAGTGAAATCTCAAAAGACTCTTTGAAGTTGAGCTCTGAGCCCAACCCTGTCTAGCAGCTCAGAGATGTGCCTCTGCTACAACCAGCAGGTACCACTGTCCCCATTTACACTCTGGCATAGCAGAAGCAGAACCACAACAGCTAATGGCAAACTGGGAAACATGGTGAAGGACACTTTATCTATCTGTTTGCATGGTAGCGTCTCAGATGAAAATTATCCAGCCACTCATTCCTAGTCTTTTAATACTTTGAAAGATCCATGTTTTTTTCTTTCCAGTAGATTCTCCTTCCATTCATCAAGGCATACCTTAGAAGATTGTCTGCATGTATTACAACACCACCACCACCACCACCAACAGTCTTCACCTTTTGGCTACCTCTCTGAGGATAAACTTCTTCTCACTTAGCTGGGCTCTTTTTCAGACAACAGACATAGACACAGTCCTTCTCAAGACCTGTATCCAAATTCTTTACAACTGAGTAGGACTTGGGGGCAGCTAGATGGCGCAGTGGATAGAGCACTGGCCCTGGATTCAGGAGTACCTGAGTTCAAATCCGGCCTCAGACACTTAACACTTACTAGCTGTGTGACCCTGGGCAAGTCACTTAACCCCAACTGCCTTACTAAAAAAAAAAAAAAAACCAACAACTGAGTAGGACTTGTTTGTGTTGGGCTCTGTTGACTCAGCTTTCAGGAACCCAAGGTCAGCTCTATGAGATGGTGAAATCTCAAAGCTAAAAACTAAAGCTAGGGCAGCTAGGTGGCACAGTGGATAAAGTACCGGCCCTGGATTCAGGAGGACTTGAGTTCAAATCCAGCCTCAGACACTTGACACTTACTAGTTGTGTGACCCTGGGCAAGTCACTTAACCTTCATTGCCCTGCAAAAAAAATACTAAAGCTAAAAAGTAAAGGCTAAAAAATAAACTTGAATTCTAGGCTGTTCTAAGAGGTGCAGAATGCCTTGATTCTTGCTGAACTAGAATGCTCCAGAGCTGGAGTTGACTGGCACACTAGAGACAGTCTTTATTCTGATAACTCCGCAGCAAATATGAGTGGGGAGAATCCAGGACTTTGGTTTCCATTAATGTTCCCTGGAACCAACAATTAAGTGCATCTGTTTGGAGAGAACAGTTTCCTGTAAGCCAGAAGTATCCAGTTGGTGTTCTCAGTAAGTCCTCCCACCCCATCATAGTTAGGCAAACATGGCATTGAACAGTCAAGATGTAAGCCATGGTTCTTATCTGATGTACTCTCCTTTATACATGAAGGTGATTGAAGAGACCTTGTCTAGAGGATCCATCCTTTGAATTGTTTTTCATGCAGTGGTCCTGGATTTGCCCAGATCCATCTATACTTGGGTGGTCATTCACTTGTATTTTCTCTACCAATTAGGAGCATCTCACATAAAATGCCCTGGTCTTGGCTGGAAACCCAGGTTGCATAACCAAAGAGCACCTATTGGAAAGGCAGCTGATCAGAAAAACGGAATTCCATCCCAGATGGCCATGGAACAGAACACAGCAGCCAGAGAACAAACCTGTGACCCTTAGTGTTATACTCTGATCAGCTGAGCTAATCAGCTATAGGCTAAATCCAGGTGTGTGTGTGTGTGTGGGGGGAAGGGGTCTGGATGCAGATTTTTGACGACTCTTTGTAACTTGGCATAGTGGATAAAGCCCTCAGAATCAGTAGCCCTGTATTTGAATCCTGCTTCAGACACTTACTAGCACAAACCACTTAAACTCTATGGGACTCATTTTCTTCATCTGTAAAATGGGAAAATAATAGTATCTGCCCCAGAGGGTTGTCGTGAGGATGAGATGAAGTAAGTATGTAAAACATTTTGCAAACCACAAAGTGATGTCTAAATGGGAACTATTGCTATCGTCATTATTGTTAGGATTACTTAACCCAAACAAGTTCTATCTGGGAAGTTATTTTGCTAACACAATGAACATAGACTTGTAGTTGAGCAAAACAGTTCTGTTTCCCCCCCACTGGGATCTTATGCAACAACTGAGGGTTTTCCCCCCTGTGGGTGCAGAAGTAATTGTAGCAGTTACTCAGTCCTCAGCATCACTACTCCGCACTCTTGAAGGAAGGATGCCGGGTGGTAGAAGAGTGGGAATCCACATTTTGACACCTGACTGGTCAAAAGGTGATAGAGGTCACAGGAAAGAGATGCTCATCCTTGAGGCCAACTAAGGTGCCTCTGATCATGCTGGCACCAGACATCAAGGTCTTAATTCACAATGAACAGAAAGCAAGTAAACCATTGAATGACGTTGACTGTTTTGTCATTTAAAAAATCATAAATGTAAAGGGATGATACATTTTTATTTGAAAGTCATGAAATGACATTTGCTTCTTTGTAATAATGTTAAAAAATTGTTGTATGTGAAAAATGTGACATTTTGGGTGGGAGGTTGCTTCCTGCTCCCTCACCTGGCCCTGTGCTGCTACCCCATGGCCTGTGTTGCCTTGGTATCACCTTCTTTGGCCTATTTCCTCAAGCCTCCTTACTTCCACTCCATTTCCTTCTGGGGGATGGGGAGCAGGAGGCCAAGGACACTTGGGCTATGCTGTGAGAGGGCATGGCCCAGAATCTCTGGGGAATGGGTCCCTCACCTCCCTCCCATGATTTCCCCCAGGGATGCATGTATCCCCTCTCCCTCCCCCACCTGAATATGACCTGGGTGTAAGAATTCCTAGTTATAGCTCTGGAAAATGCTTTGTAAACTGTAAGGTACTATATGCATATTAATTATTATAAGATAATCATCATTGTTATTGTTTATCATTCTGTATAAAAATAATAGCCAGAGAAGGAAATGGCAAACCATTCTAGTATCTTTGCCAAGAAAACCCCACATGGAGTCACAAAGTTGGTTATGACTAAAACACAACAACAACAACTAAAAACAGTTGTTTTTTAATATTGTACATATATAATCTACTTTTATCACTTTAATCTACTGCCTGATGGGCATGCCTTGGAGTGACTTTGGGACTCTTAGTAGTCAAAAAGATCTTCACATCAGAAGTTATCTGAAACAATGCATGGCCCAGTAACCACAGCTTTTGTCCTTGTAGCAAGAATATGAAAGGAACTGGTCTAAAGGGAGCTTGGCATAAATGAACACTGGCTTCAATTTGTAGCAGGGACATGTCCTTTTCCTTGGTCTGTCAGGTACCAGCATAAAGTTGTCAGGACACCCGTCTTGTGTGACGGCTTGCGTGATATGCTGGACAGCTTGGTTTTTTGTGCTCTGCACGGGCATGGCATTGATGGTTGCTTGTGTTTGACAAAGAACTTTGGCTTTGTACTCACAGAGCTTGTGACTCAGGCCCTGTGGTCCTCCTGGAACCTTTCTGTTTATAAGAATCTCTTTCCTTTAGCTTAAGAAAATATTTCTACAGCACTATGAGATCCACTGGGCTATAATTTAGCTCTCATAGATCACTAAGGATGGGGGCAGCTGGGTGGTGCAGTGGATAAAGCTCCAGCCCGGGATTCAGGAGGACCTGAATTCAAATCTGGCCTCAGACATTTGACACTTACTAGCTGTGTGACCCTGGGCAAGTCACTTAACCTTCATTGCGCCGCCAAAAAAAAATCACTAAAGATGTTCTTTCTGCAAAGGAAAAGTGGATTTCATTGGTGAAGTTCATTGGGAGATCCAGGAAGAGAAGCAATTTGGGACCATCATTGCGTGTTTTCGATGGCACCTCGCTCATGTGAGGAGAATGAATTATTACTGAGAATGAACCAGCTAAAGGAGAAGAGTGAGAAAAAACTAACCATTGATTTTGTAATGTTGTTAATTAGGCATCACAAAAGATGAAGGAATGAATGTATTTGAGAGGGAATGAGTTTTTGGCATAATGAAAAGAGCATTGAACTGGGAAGCAGGAAGACCTGAGTTTGAATCTTGCCGTGGACATTTAAAATAAGGCCATGACCTTGGATTTAACAGGTGACAACCTTGGTTTCCTTATCTGTAAAACAGAGATAATTAATAGCGCCTATCTCCCATATCTGTTGTGAGGATCAAGTAAGATTACTATAGGCAGAGGAGTTTGCAAATCACAAACAGCTCTATAAATGTTAGCCATTACTGTCAGAGTTATTAGTCTCCTAAGAAACTCTGCCTTCATTGCTTTAAAATACATTACACTTAAATCCCAAAGTACTGTGAAATATATGATATTTTGAAAGTGGAGGTTTGTGTTTTCAGCTGGGCTTGACCACATATTTTAGTCCCTGCCTAAGAGTCTAGGCCATAAATTCCTCAAATCACATCCCCCAGACTTCTGCCCAGGGGAAAGTATCAATTAGAAAAAAATCCATAGTTAAATCACCACATGACATAGTAGACAGGGTGCTGGACTCAGGGTTGGGAAGACCTGAGGAAAAATTTTGCTTCACACATTTACTAGCGATGTGATACTGGGAAAGTTATTTAACCTTTCTGGGCCTCAGTTTCCCCATTTGTAAAATGAAAGGGTTGCATTCACTGACCTCCAGGATCCCATTTAGCTCTTGATCTGTGATCTTGGGACCTGTGAACAAGCAACTCTGTAATCCATTATGTGGCTACTTGGGGGAGTTGAATTTGTTTTACTTTGATATTATCTAGAGGAAGTTTTTAGAGAACTGAAGTGGTCCTTCTCTTAAGTTGTCGGTATAACTGGTCAAAGCATCCTCTGTGAATAACTAATTATTAAAAGACCTGACCAGGTAACAGAAGAAAATATATGAGAACAGTCACATTTTCTAAAAAAAGGAGTAGGGGGCAGATAGGTGGCACAGTGGATGAAGCATTGGCCCTGGATTCAGGAGGACCTGAGTTCAGATCTGGCCTTAGACACTTGACACTTACTAGCTGTGTGACCCTGGGCAAGTCACTTAACCCCAATTGCCTTGCCAAAAAAAAAAAAAAGGAGAAGGAATCCCTAAAGAGCAGAAAAAAATTCCTCTTACTTCCCATGCCTGGCCCGCCTTGGTAATATTTATCAGCCAGAGTTGGTACCTCATTAATCTAGGTATAGCGTGCTATAGTGGAAAGAGATTTTGGATTCAGAAAAGTCAGAAGGTTGAGTCATGCCTCTGACACTTAGTAGCTGTGTGACCCTATGAGAATTGCTTAACCTCTCTGAGCTTCCTTTTCCATAATTGCAAAATGGAGATGATAAACAGTACTTGCATTAGCAGGGCAGTTTTGTGGAAAGTATACTGGATATTATTATCCTGTAGGAAATGAAACAGGCAAGGCGTTAGTGACAAGGATCATACAGCTCCCCAAGTGACAGGAAGCCAAAGAAGAGTGGAGAAGAATAGAAAAAAAAAGTGTGATTTCATCCCTTTTTACTGGCATTTGCTTGTCTTACCACATATTGTAAATACCATCCAAGCAGCAGTCATTATTGATATAGACATTAATTGGGCTGGGAATTTGGATGAGATGGTATGGAGACTTATGCATATGGGTTAAGGTAAGTTCTCCTAAAGCTTGTATAATTGCTTTTATTAGGAGCCTTCTGAGCAGGGCCCACTGCTGGGCATGTGTGACTGTGAATACCTTCCGTATTATTGATATACATTAATTAAACTATGGCAATGAATAGTATTATTGGATGTGTATTTCTTTCAAAGACAATCTCATTGGAACTCCTTGGCTTGCTTGGTTAGACCATTTTTGGTAATCCAGCAGGATTCTAGACCTACCACATGATTTACTTACTTAAAATTTTTTTAAATTAAATTTTTCTTGGTGGGGCAATGAGGGTTAAGTGACTTGCCCAGGGTCACACAGCTAGTAAATGTCAAGTGTCTGAGGTCAGAGGTGAACTCAGGTCCTCCTGAATCCAGGGCCAGTGCTTTATCCACTTCACCACCCCATGATTTACTTATGAACTGATATCTACAAAGTCATAGGATCTTTGCATTTAAGGCTGTAAGGGACTTGAGAGATCATCTAATCCAACCATCTCATTTGATAGATGAGAGAACCCTGGCCCAGAGACTTTTCCTAGGTCATAAGGGTGGTATAAGTAGGAGACCACATATTCAGCTCAGGTCAAGTGATTTTTGCAGTTACTTAGACACATACCCTGAGACAAAGTTTAAAACACTAGAAATCTGAAAATTCTATTTTAAAAGTGCATGTTTAAATGGGGCAACTAGGTGGCACAGTGGATAAAGCATCGGCCCTGGATTGAGGAGGACCTGAGTTTAAATCCGGCCTCAGACACTTGACATTCACTAGCTGTGTGACCTTGGGCAAGTCACTTGACCCTCATTGCCCCTGACAAAAAAAAAAAAAGAAAAAAAGTGCATGCTTGTGTGAGAAAATAATGGGATCTGGCAGATATTCAAAGGCTCACCTGGAGATTAATCTAAATTGCTTGAATTAAGTGAGAGTGATTGACTTTGCTGATTAGCCTACTTCAAGTTCATTAGATTGTAACCACACCTGGCTGGCCCTTAAGAAGGTGTTGTTCTCAGAAGCTAAGGACTTTGAACTCAACTTGAGACCACCTTCAAGTCCAATGAACCAATGGATTTGGATGATGCTAACCAATCAGCTTGAAGCAGTGTGTAAGGATCCCCTCTTCTCCAGACAATTCATGATGGAAAAGGCTCTCCAAATCCAGGGGGAAAAGAAGAACTGTGGAATATGGATACTGATTGAACCATACTATTTCTTTTGTTTTTGTTGCTGCTGTTTTTCTTTTTTTGAGGTTTTTCCTTCTTTGCTCTGATTCTTCTCTTATAACATGACTAATACAGAGATATGTTTGATGTTATTACATATATATATATATGTATATATATATATATATATATATATATATATATATATATATATATATATATATATATATATATATATATATATATATATATATATATATATAAAACCTATATCAGATTACCTGCTGTCTAGGGGAGAAGAGGGAGGGGAGGGAGGGAAAAAAATTTGAATTTGGAATTCTTATATAAACAAATGTTGAAAAGCATCTCTACATGTAACCAGAAAATAATAAAATACTTTTATCAGGAAAAAAAAGCTTCCACACTCAGTTTGAAAGAAATTCATGGTTGAAGCTGACTCATTGTGGAGGACTTGAGGAAGAACTAGACAAGGCTGGAACTCTAGGCTAGATAGGCCTTTTCTTAACTCTACGTGTGTTTTTTTCTAATACCTAGTATGCTTTAATAAATGCTTAATGCCCAAAGACTGGTGCTAAAGCTTCTAATTTAAGGCGACCACTCATTAGATTTTAGACATTATAGCTAGAATTTTAGGCCCTTACACTTGTGACTGATAAGCAAGATGAATTAGCCTAATTTAGGGAGGTAAGTACAGCCTTATAGATCAGAGTTCCTATATCATTGAGACTTGGTTTGATGCAAGTTATGACTGGAATATAGTTTTGGATGGGTATACCTTATTTTATTATTATTTTTTTAAATTAAAAAAAATTTTTTAGTGAGGCAATTGGGGTTAAGTGACTTGCCCAGGGTCACACAGCTAGTAAGTGTTAAGTGTCTCAGGCCAGATTTGAACTCAGGTACTCCTGACTCCAGGGCCGGTGCTCTCTATCCACTGTGCCACCTAACTGTCCCAGTATACCTTATTTTAAAGGAATATGTGAAGTAAGAGATTACATTATTAAGAAGCGGTACTCATGTGAGAAAATCTAGGAACTAGAGGGTGGAAACATGGTAGGGATTATTTGGGGAAACATTAATGGAGACATAAACAGATGCATTTGTACACTACAGACCATCTAGTTAGAAAGAGGCAATAGATGAGTTAGGGAAAAAGATTAGAAGCCTGGCACAAGAAGAATTATATATTAGCTATGAGAGACTTCAATTATCTAGTCTTCTGGAGTATTTTTCTCTCTGTCAAAAGGAGAAGAGTGAATAATTTCCTGATAATGATAATTTCATGCTTCAAAAGGTGGAACAACTATCAAAGAGGAATTTTATTCTGAATCTGATTCTCACACAATGGGAAGAAACTATTTTCTGGGGTAGAAATAATGGGAACTAGGGCAGAGTGAAGAGTGAGAAGGAAGTGACTTTTACATCTTAAAGTTTGTGATAAAGGAGAAGAAAATGGGGAATGATCTGACTTAGATGTACTTAGATAAGAGAAATTTATTCAAAGTGTTTTACTTTCTACTTTTCCAAATTAATTAAAAAAATAAACAAAAGTCTGTCTTCTCTATTCCACCCATTGATAAGTTAAGAAAATAAAACCCCTGTTACAAACATATGTAGTTGAACAAAACAAATTCCTGTGTTGGACGTGTCCAAAAAAGAATAATGTCTCAATCTGCACTCTGAGTCCATTAACTCTCTAAGTCAGGTGGGTAGTCTGTTTCGTGGAATCATAGTTGGTAATTGTTTTGATCAGAGTTCCTAAGTATTTCAAATTTATTTGTTTTTGTTGTCATTCAGTCATTTTAGTCATGTCCATCTCTTTGTGACCCCATTTGGAATTTTGTTGGCAGTTACTGGAGTGGTTTACTTCTCTAGTTCATTTTACAGAGGAGGAAACTGAGGCAAACAGAGTTAAGTGACCTCCCCAGGGTCACACAGCTAGTAAATATCTGAGGTTGCATTTGAACTCAGTTCTTTCCTGACTCTAGGCTTAGTCTTTATCCAGAGTGCCACCTAGCTGCCCTTGTTACTGTATAAATTGTTCTCCTGGTGCTGCTCACTTCACTCCATATCAGTTCACAAAAGTCTTCCCAGGTACCTCTGAAACCATCTTATTCACCATTTTTTTTTTACAGAATAATAGTATTCTGTCATACTACTAAACTGCGAGCTGGCTAGCCATACCCTAATTGATGGGCATTTCCTCAGTTTCCAGTTCTTTACTACCACAAAAAGAGCTGCTATAAACATTTTTCTACATATAGGTCCTTTTCTTGTTTCTTTGATTTAAATACCTGATATTAAAGGATTCAAAGGAAAGTTTGGTAAGATCATCTGGCCCAATAATCTTCATGGCCAGTTGTATGGGAAGGGATAAGAACCTATTGAAAATGAAATTCTGAAGACATGAAGAGAAACAGTAGGAAGGAAAAAGGGAAGAAGATTTAATAAATTGATGTGGGTATAAAGGGAACACAGTAACCAATTTAGATTTTTAAAAGACATGTACAGAAGTTGAGATAAAGATAAAAGAAACTGAATACAAAAGTGTGACCCAATCAGCAGTACTCAAGGATAGGAGCAGAAGAATTTCAAGTATCATATGAAATATCATATTTGTGCATATATGTGGCATATATAATAGTGAAAGATTGCTCCAAATCACTAATAACAAAAAATGCAAATCAGAGCAACTCTGAAGTTTTACTTCATACCCAGAAAAATGACAAAAGATTAAAATAGTCAATTTTGGAAGGACTTGGAAAGACAGGCACAATAATACGGTGGAGCTGTGAATTGATCCAAACATCCAGGAAAGAAATTTTGAATGATACTTTAAAAAATGGATGAAATATCCAGAAGTCTTTGACCCAGAGATCTCAATGCTAGATGAATACTTCTATGGTTGTCAAAGATTATGCAACAGCATTAATCCTACTAGAACCACAGGTATCCTTGATGGGGTCAGTTTGGCTAAGTGGTAGACTACAATAACTGGCAACTCTAACAACCATCACCTCTCTACTACTGGATCATATCCTTATTTAGTCTCAAATGGCATGTCCTGTTATTTTCTTGTAAATTATTAGAAAAGAAAATTGTTTTCATTAATTAATTAGCTCTGAGTCCCCACTCAGTTTTTCAATTTTTTTTTTAGTGAGGCAATTGGGGTTAAGTGACTTGCCCAGGGTCACACGGCTAGTAAGTGTTAAGTGTCTGAGGCCGGATTTGAACTCAGTCAGGTACTTCTGATTCCAGGGCTGGTGCTCTATCCACTGTGCCACCTAGATGCCCAGTTTTTTAAATTTAAAAAATTTATTTTTGTTCCCCCCCCAACTCAGTTTTTAAGGAAATGGGAGAAATTTTCTGATTAGCTTTTGCTTCCTTCTTTCTCCTCTCTTCCTTACTTCTTCTTCTCCCCCTCCTTCCATGTCTCTCTATTTCTCAACTCTCCTAGTCTCATAGGCTTTAACATCATTGTTATTGTTCACGTGGTCTATTACAGTAGTGAACAATAAAATAAAGATGTAAATAATTATTTTCAATGTATCAGAATGAGTAAAGTTCATAGACAGAGCCACTTTTGTGCTTTTCAAAAGAGGTGTAGAATAAAATATTTTTACCAATGCAGCCAAAGTTCCCTCAGGAGGGTTATTACATTTCTTTCCCAGGTCACTAATTCCCTAGACTGTTCCATTTCCTCAGCTGCTTCATTCATCTTGGCATGGCTATACCCTGAGGCCTCTTCCTAATCTAGCTCAAGTTCATGAGCAGGAAGTTGATAGGCAGAGAGACTAATGACCTTATATGAATCAAAAGTGCCTAGCTGGGGCAGCTAGGTGGCGCAGTGGATAGAGCACCAGCCCTGGAGTCAGGAGGACCTGAGTTCAAATCCTGCCTCAGACACTTAACACTTACCAGCTGTGTGACCCTGGGCAAGTCACTTAACCCCAATTGCCTCACTAAAAAAAACCCAAAAAAACCCCCAAAAAACCAACAAAAAAAAAAAAGCCTAGCCATAGTTGATATAAACTTTCAAGCCAGGATCTGAGAAGGGAGGGAGATGTTAATTACCTTATGTACCATGGGTCCCTGTTTTGATTCTTTGCTGGTACTTATGTAAGAATCCCCATTTTTCCTAACATACCCTCCAAATTATATGTGTGTAAGAATTTATGTAAGAAGATCATCCCTTACCCACTCATCTTCATATAAAGTTTTCATTTAGAGAAACCAATCTAGGTCTCCTATTACATGAACAAGTGTTTGAACATCCTGGGAATTGTACCTATATCTAACCATCAAGGGGATTCTCGTTTCCTAGAAAACTAATTTTACTCTCCTGGGTGGAGGGCTAAATACTGTCACTTCCTTTTTTCATGGACCAAGTTTCAAACATTTAAGATAGGAACACTACTTTTCACTCTTTCTCTTGTCTTTCCAGTTGCCAGGAGATGCAGGGAACTAATGTGAGGGCTAGAAACATTTTTTGATTCCTCAGAGTGTTGTTTAAATGGGTTTTATCTTTAGACATCTGTCGGGGTTGGCAGTAATTGAACACTCTACTGCCAGATTGCAGATAATACAATATAAGATATCAGGAGAAGAGAATCAAATGACACAGAAGTGACTTGGATTCAGTAACAAATATTGTCCTATGTGCTGATTTTTCAGCCTCCAAAATACTGGCCTGCAGTGGTAAAATCACTGAATTTGGTTTCATAAAGCTCAGTTGCAGTCCTAGATCTGCTGACTTTTTTTTTTTTTTCGGGGCAATGGGGGTTAAGTGACTTGCCCAGGGTCACACAGCTAGTAAGTGTCAAGTGTCTGAGGCTGGATTTGAACTCAGGTAATCCTGAATCCAGGGCCAGTGCTTTATCCACTGCGCCACCTAGCCGCCCCCTGACTTACTCTTGTTTTTTTTTTTGTAGGCAATGGGGTTATGTGACTTGCCCAGGGTCACACAGCTAGTAAGTGTCAAGTGTCTAAGGCCGGATTTGAACTCAGGTTCTCCTGACTCCAGGACCAGTGCTCTATCCACTGCGCCACCTAGTTGCCCCTCTACCTTTCTTTTAGGAATATAGATACATAGTTGGAGGAAGTGTTTTATTTTTTGCCTTGTCTTCCAGCACTAGGCATAGTGCATCATACACAGAAGGCACTTAATAAATGCATCTTAATCAATTGATTGACCTCAGAGGCCATCCAGTACAATTTGCTTTTTTTACCATTGAGGAAATTGAGACCCAGGGAGAGTAAGTGATTTGCCCAAGGTCACACAGGTAGTCAAGTATCAGGGGTAGGATTTGCACCCAGATCCTCTGACTCAAGAGCAGAGATTCTTTTTGTATCTCTGATGCTTAGCACAGAGCCTGTTATGTAGTAAATGAATGCTAATTGATTGACTGACTTTCAGTTCCACCATGCTACCTCATTAAAACAAATGGCTTTGCCCTTGTCTTTTTGTTTTTATTATTTTCAAGGTAAGAAGAAAAAAGTACCCAATGGTTAAGCATTTTACCAGAACTAAGTTACTAATTTTTAATATAGTAAGAGAGAAGGAGGAAGGGTGTGGAAAAATGCCTCTTTACTTAAGGTCCTGGCTCTTCCCCTACTTCATCCATCTGGGTCCTCTCAGTCCCAGTCAGAAGTAGCCCTTCTCTCTGTCTCTCTTTGTGTCTGTCTGTCTCTCCTCTTCCTCCTCCTCCTCTTTCTTCTTCTTTTTCTTCTTCTTCCTACTCCTCCTCCTTTTTGTTGTCATCCTCCTCCTTCTTCCCCATGAGAAGGAAAAGGGCCTTTAGGCCATATTGCTGGTCTCATAGTGACAGGGTGACTCAGCTTTCTCTTCAAGGTCTTTGTTTAGAAGGCCAGGAAGGATAACTTTTTCTTTACAATTACCTCCAAGAGGATACTCAATACACACACAAACACATACTCAGACCTTACCTTCATAGAGATTACAGACTCATAAAAGATGTCATTCTCAGAAATAACTTATCCTGTCCTGACAATAAAACATGATAACTGCATCTTGTTGTTCAGTTGTGTCTGACTCTTTGTGACCCCATTTTTTTTTTTTGGCAGACACTAACGTGGCTTGCCATTTCCTTCTCCAGGTCATTTTACAGATGAAGAAATGGTGGCAAACAGTTTAGTTTGCTAAGTCACAGGGTCACATAGCTAGTGTCCGAGGCCAGATGTGAACTTAGAAAGATGAATCTTCCTGACTTCAGGCCATCACTCTATCTGCCATACCACCCAGTTGCCTTGATAAACGTGTAAGAAAGGTACAAATGAAGCCTTATGTTCCAGTAAGGAAAGCTCATTTCTTTTCTTTTCTTTTCTTTTTTTTTTTGGTGAGGCAATTGGGGTTAAGTGACTTGCCCAGGGTCACACAGCTAGTAAGTGTTAAGTGTCTGAGGCCGGATTTGAACTCAGGTACTCCTGACTTCAGGGGTGGTGCTCTATCCACTGCACCACCTAGCTGCCCCGGAAAGCTCATTTCTAATGGGTGAAATCAGAAAAAGCTTTATGGAGAAGGTACCATTTGAATTGGGTTCTAAAGGACGAGTAGGATTACAACAGGTAGAGATGGGATTAGGGTAGGGAACTCCATGTGTAGGAAATGGGTTTGATCAAAAGTAGAGAGGTAGGAAAAAAGGGAGGCATAAAGAGTCCAGGTCTGAGCACAGTGGGGGAAGAGGTGAGTAATGACAGAGAAGACTAGAAAGGTTGGAGGCCAATAGTTATTGTTGGTGTTAGCATAACAAATATGGCCCAGCACTGAGTTATTATACTGTATTCAATTTTCTGCCTTGAATTTTATTTTCCAGGGTATTTAGATGGAGGACAGTGTACATATCCTAGGTTGTTGGAGTATGTCTTCAGATTGGCAGACACAATTCTGTGGTTGAAGAAAGGTTACATGCAAGGAGGGCAGGATAGAAGAAAAGCACATTTTTTATGGAGTTGGGGTCTTCTTGAGTGAGATCTCTTCTGTGTATTTGAACTTTGTGAATTTCTTTAACCTTCCAGGAATGACCATCATGTGCTTTGTAGTGTCTGTGTACCCACAGTGCCTTGTTAATCTGTGGCCATATGATTTTGCTGTCTCAGAGGTATGGATATTACATTGGAGGGGTGACCTGTGACAATCCCTGCATCAGGTTCATTCAATCCCCATTGTGTATCTGACTATGGAATCTGAGACAATTTCCCTCACCAGAGAAGTTGCCCCATGGGGGAATGGGGTTATGACTAAATGCCAGACTAAATAGTTTGCACTTTATACAGCAGGCAATGTAAGTTGAGGGGTTTGAACAAAGATATGGCATGATCCAAAATTGTACATAAAAAGATTGATCTGATAGCATTGTAAATAATAACTCACCTTAAGGTTTACTAAGCTCTTTCTTCTCAACAACCTCTTGGAGCAGAAAGGGTAAATTTTAACTCCAATTCAGTGGTCACTAGGCTAGCAGTTAGAGCAGCAACTCAAATCCCAGCCTCCTCAGTCCAAATTTATCATTTTTTTCCCTACTAAAGTCTTGGGTTGATTACATTGGTAATGGGGGATGGACTGGTCTATGAGGACCAGTCTTTGGGGGCATGTATGGGTATTCCCTGCCTGGTTTCAGTCCCAATGATCATGTTGGAGAAAAGGGGAAGGAATCCAGTTTTCCACTGTGATGACTCAGTGGCTGGTACTTTTCCTATGGACAGGAAATCTTCTAATTGCCTAGGGAAGAACTGATGACTCTACTGTTGCTGAGCTGAAACCGAAGGTGAATAAAAAGGAGCTCTCTGCCCATTGTTCAGAATTTTTCCTTCATGGCTTCAAGGAGACAGGACTTTGAGCTGTCTGGAATTTCAGGTGGAGATGTCCTTTCTCATGCCCATTGGGATACAAGAAATGATCCTGTTCTGGCTATTTCTCTATATCTGCCATATGGATAGGAATATAACATTCTTCTTCACTTTCCTTCTCCTCCTCTCATTCTCATTGAATATATGTATATGTCAACACACACATATACATATACATACATACATTCATATATAATCTGTACTTTACAATTTATTTATTGATTTTTAAAAATAATAAACATTTTTATTTATAGTTTTGGGCTCCATTTTTTATCCCTCCTTCTCTCTATCCCCTCCCCAGGTGGTAAGCAATCAGATGTGGGTTATATATGTGCGATTATGTAAAACATGACCATATTAGTCATTTTGTATATGAAAACTTGAATAAAAGAAAAAAAATGAAAAAAGGTGAAACAGCATGCTTCAGTCTGTGTTCCTAGGTTCAGTTCTTTCTTTGGAGGTGGATAGTATGCTTCATCAATAGTCCTTTGGGATTGTCTTGGATCATTGTATTATTTTTTATTTTTAATTATTTTTGGCAAGGCAATTGGGGTTAAGTGACTTGCCCAGGGTCACACAGCTAGTAAGTGTTAAGTGTCTGAGGCCGGATTTGAACTCAGGTCCTCCTGAATCCAGGGCCAGTGCTCTATCCATTGTGCCACCTAGCTGCCCCCGGATCATTGTATTATTGAGAACAGTTAAGTCATTCCCAGTTCTTCATTCAACAGTATTGCTGTCTTTGTGTACAATATTCTCTTGGTTCTGCTCACTTCACTATACATCAGTTCACACAAGTCTTTCCCGGCCTTTCTGAAATCATTCTGCTTGCCATTTCTTATAGCACAATGATACTCCATTACCATCATATACCATAGCTTGTTTAGTCATTTCCCATTTCCCATTTCCTTTGATTTCCAATTCTTAACCACCACAAAAAGAACTACTATAAATGTTGTTGTACAAATAGGTCTTTTTCTCTTTTTGGGGATGTCTTTGAGATATAAACCTAGCAGTGGTATTGCTGGATCAAAGGGTATACACAGTTCTATAGCCCTTTTGGGCATAGTTCCAAATTGCTCTCCAGAATGGTTGGATCCTTTCACAACTCCATCAACAGTGGATTAGCACCCCAGCTGTCCCACATCCCTATCAACATTCAATATTTTCTGTTTTTATTATATTTGCCACTCTGATAGGTGTGAGGTGAAACCTCAGAGTTGTTTTAGTTTTCATTTCTCTGATAAATAGTGATCTAGAGCATTTTTTCATGTGATTATAGATAGCTTTGATTTCTTTGAAAACTGCCTTTTCATATCCTTTGACCATTTATCAATTGGAGAATGACTTGTATTTTTATAAATTTGACTCAGTTCTCTATATAATTGAGATATGAGGTCTTTATCAGACATATTTATTTCAAAAATTCTTTCCCAGTTTTCTGCTTCCCTTGTAATCCTGGTTACATTAGTTTTGTTTGTGCAAAACCTTTTTAATTTTGTATAATCAAAATGATCTATTTTAAATTTTGTTTTACTCTCTATATCTTCTTTGGTCCTAAATTCTTCCTCTGTCCATAAATCTGACAGATAAATGATTCTTTACTCTCTTAATTTGCTTATGGTATCATCTTTTTGTTTGTTTGTTTGTTTGTTTTTTTAGTGAGGCAATTAGGGTTAAGTGACTTGCCCAGGGTCACACAGCTAGTAAGTGTTAAGTGTCTGAGGCCGGATCTGAACTCAGGTACTCCTGACTCCAGGGTCAGTGCTCTATCCACTGCGCCACCTAGCTGCCCCAAGGGTCATTGGTTTTTATCACATACTAGATTACTATTGTACTTTACGAATTAATTGGTTAAGACAACACGAGTTTTATGTGAGCCAGATGAAGGAAAAGGTGCAAACTACATTTGGACCAGCACGGTAATTTTTACTCTAAAGTGTTGGAAATTTGCATAGACATGATAGCAATTAAGCTTATTCATTAAGCAACTAGGCTACCACTACCCTACAGTTTTTTCTTCTTGGCTTCTTTTAAAGGGGCCATATCCTTTTTCGGTTAAAAGGCCAAGATTATCAGAACTTTTGTTTGTTTGTTTTTTGGCGGGGCAATGGGGGTAAAGTGACTTGCCCAGGGTCACACAGCTAGTAAGTGTCAAGTGTCTGAAGCCGGATTTGAACTCAGGTCCTCCTGAATCCAGGGCCAGCGCTTTAACCACTGTGCCATCTAGCTGCCCCCCTATCAGAACTTTTAAAGAGTTAAACAGAGCTTGGCCAGTTTTCAAAAAGAGAACTTAAAAGTGGTTTCTTTGTAAATTGCTATGCAAATCCTGGGTATATTGAAGTAAAATAGAATGCCCTATTTTGAAGGAGACTATTTTGGAAGACCATTTCTCCTATATCATTCATTTGAGTACCTGCAAGAGAAATTTTTTTTGTGGGGGGTGTGATAGGAGTAAATCCATTTTTTTTTTTAGTGAGGCAATTGGGGTCAAGTGACTTGCCCAGGGTCACACAGCTAGTAAGTGTTAAGTGTCTGAGGCCGGATTTGAACTCAAGTCCTCCTGACTCCAGGGCTGGTGCTCTATCCACTGCACCACCTAGCTGCCCCCAGAGTAAATCCATTTTCAACAAAATCTTTTAGCTTTGATCTGCATCCTGGGTTCTCTGTATCAAGCCCATCGGTCTATTCTAGAATCCTAGGCTCTGGAAAGACTTCTGGTTGGATCCAGAGTATTCTTCCCATATTCCTATTTAATCACTTGCTATCTATCTATTATACTGTCTATGAGGAAGAGAGGGGAATGTGGGAGACAATGTGTCATCTTGGCTGGAGTCCTGGCTTTGAAAGGAAGTACTAGCTGAGGAACTAAGAGGCACAGGGTTCTTGTCATGGAGGAGCAAAGCTGGAGATGTCTTTGGATGATACTGTACATCACGTGGTCTGCATAGGTGACAACTGAGTTCTTTCCTCATGTTGAGATCTTCCACCCTGGGCAGCACTATATGTCAGAAAAGTGTTCAAGAGTAGTTTTCTAGCCAGAGAAGAGGGATCTCCTGAACAGCCTAACTCATGGAGAAAGAAGAGGATTTTGACACATGACTCTTGGTGTTGGGAGGGGGAGCTTGGGCCAAAATTGTAAGATTTCCCACCCCTACTCCCAAACTCCTTGATGCCATGGGCAGGTCCACACAAAGGTGCCATTGCTTCTCTTCCACTCCTATGGGCTTCCTAGTGTACACATTTTTCTCATACCCCGCTCCTGCTCTGGTGGTTACTCTTGTATTCTTTTTCAGGGCAGGAAGGTGGTGTAGCTTTACATTCAGGTACCACAAAATGCTGAAGTTTGGGCAAACGTGTTGATTCCTTCAAGTGGTCAGCTCCTCTGACACCCCTCTAATCTTGCTTCTTCATCCGAATCGCTTCCTACAATTGTCTCTTCCCCCTTACCTCAGCCCTTTGAATTTTGTGCTCTGAACAACCCTTGGTGCTGACTTGGCCTTTTGATCATGTCTGCTCCATTTCTGATCCAGTTTCTACCCCTTCCCCCATAGATAGATATTGCTCTCACCTGTCTCATTATTTGCCCATAAGGAAGTGTGGCACAGGTTGATAGAGCGATTGGCTTAGGTCCAAGAGACCTGGGATTGAAGCTGGCCCCAGACACTATCTGTGTCATCAAAAGCAAATAACAACCTCTCAGTGCCTCTGTTTCCTCATATGTAAAATGGGGTGATGATCCTTGTACTATTCCTTACAGGATTATAAGGAAGGTGCTTTTGCAAATCTTAAAAATATTTTTTTCAGGAATGATTTGGGGTTTAATTTGGGGTGTCCTCCAGTGAAGAGACTCTTTTGACCAATGTTTTCTGTCAACTGCTCTGCAACTTGTATTCTTAGAGTGTTTCAGGGATTAGGGTCAGTCTTAGAGGTGAAGTGATTTGGCCAGGCTCAACATGACTTGAACCCAGGTTTTCTTTTCTTTTTTTTAAATTAAAAAAAAATTTTTTTTAGTGAGGCAATTGGGGTTAAGTGACTTGCCCAAGGTCACACAGCTAGTAAGTGTTAAGTGTCTGAGGCAGGATTTGAATTCAGGTACTCCTGATTCCAGGGCTGGTACTCTATCCACTGCGCCACCTAGCTGCCCCAACCCAGGTTTTCTTGACCTGGGCTTGCTCTCTCCACTTCACCAGCCTGCCTCTCCCCATGCTTCTTGAAGTCTCCCATAGCCTGGCACTATAAGTAAGGGAGTGGAGAGAGCCCTTCCTCTCCGGGTTTGTCATTTCTTATATAAGGTTCCACAGTCACATTTTTTTACTCTTTACAGTGAAGTCCTGGAGGCTTTGGGAGTAGCAGCTTCAAGTGGTAAGAGACTCAGGGAACTTTATAACCTTAAAAGAGTCTATTTTGGTCCAAAGAGAGCAAATGCCCTTGAAATTTTGTCATGATTTTCTCATTCTATAGTCATCCCCTGGTCTATTGATTGGCCCTTATTTTGATGGCCTCACTTTGATCCCAAAGTATACCCTCACTCTGATATCACAGCAAGGCAGAATAGTTGCTGATAGGTAGGGAGAATACAAGCATTCAGGATGTCCTCAGCTCACAGAATCAACAAGGACACCTCCAGGACATAGTGAACTGGGAGAGCCCTGGGATTTGTCAGATACTCAAAGGCTCACCTGGAGATTAATCTAAACTGATTGAATTAAGTGAGAGTGATTGACTTTGCTGATTAGCCTACTTCAAGTTCATTAGATTGTAACCACACCTGGCTGACCCTTAAGAAGGTGTTGTTCTCAGAAGCTAAGGACTTTGAACTCAACTTGAGACCACCTTCAAGTCCAGTGAACCAATGGATTTGGATGACACTAACCAATCAGCTTGAAGCAGTGTGTAAGGACCACCTCTGCTCTGGACCTATAAAAAGCTTCCACACTCAGTTTGAAAGAAGTTCATGGTTGAAGCTGGCTCCTGGCAGAGGACTTGAGGAAGAACCAGACCAGGCTAGATTGGACTTTTCTTAGCTTTCTGAACTTCACGTGTTTTCCTTTTTATTGATACCTAGCATGTTTTAATAAATGCTTAGTGGGGGCAGCTAGATGGCGCAGTGGTTAAAGCATTGGCCCTGGATTCAGGAGTACCTGAGTTCAAATCCGGCCTCAGACACTTAACACTTACTAGCTGTGTGACCCTGGGCAAGTTGCCTAACCCCCATTGCCTCACTAAAAAAGCCAAAAAAAAAAACCACCAAAAAAAAAAATGCTTAGTGCCCAAAGACTGGTGCTAAAGCTTCTAATTTAAGGCGACCACACATTTAGATTTTAAACGTCACAGCCTGAAAAGAAGCCATGTGGACATGGATTTAGAGTTATAAGAGACCTCAGAAACTGCCTAGTTCAACCCATTCATTTTATAGACAAGGAAAATGAAGCCCCCAGAGGTGAATTGCCCAAGGTCACAGTGGTAGAATCCAGTGACTATCACACCAATGCTACCTCACCAAACCATGGTTTCTATGTTTAAGGGAGTTTTCTGGTGTCAGAGAGATGGTCTGATCGAATTCTTTGGTTATACTGGCATATCTGAGTTAGAGTGGAATCATAGTGGAGACTTACTCCTTTTTCCTTTATCTTTCTTCTTTTTTCTTCATCCCCCCTCCCTTTCTCTTTTCCCTTTTTTCTCTCTCTTTCTTCTTCTTCTTCTTCTTTTCTTCCTTCCTTCCTTCCTTCCTTCCTTCCTTCCTTCCTTCCTTCCTTCCTTCCTTCCTTCCTTCCTTCCTTCCTTCCTTCCTTCCTTCCTTCCTTCTTTCTTTCTTTCTTTCTTTCTTTCTTTCTCCTTTCTCCGTCTCTTCCTCTTTCTGTCCCTCCCTCCCTCTCTTTCCCCCTCCTCCTCTCTCTGACTCCATCACTCTGTTCTCTCCATCTCTCTGTCTCTCTCCCTTTCCTTCCCTCGTTCCCTCTTTCTTTTCCCTTTTCTCTCTCCTCTTCTCCTCGGCTACCCATCCCATATTTTGCTTGACCCCATCATACTGTGAGCTCAGTTCTAACTTAGGCAGACCAGAACCAGCCTGAGAAAGAAGTTGTCAGTGAAGCCCTCCAGTCTCAGATGCTTATCCACAAATGCACAAAGTATGACCAGCAAGCAAGGTGATGTAGAATGTCTTCCTCAAGGAGGCAAAGCTGATTTTGTAGCTTCCACAAATCTGGGCATTGAGAGGGAAAAGGAGGCCCCAGGTCCCTATGGCATCTGCAACTGAATAATGAAGAACTAAGTAGAAAACCTGCCAGCCACCTCACCTCATTGAGGATTTTGAGGAGAGTCATGAAATGCTTTCTTTGAAAAATATTTTCATCACCTTGGAAATGAACGGTGAATTTCTAACCTGGGAAAGAGGCTGCATTCAAACACTAGGCAATAATACTATTTAAATGTCTAGCATTATTACATTCACATTTTTTCCTTTGATATTTGGATTTTTATAGCTCAATATTATTCTAGGGCAACCTGTCCAGTGGGTGTTAATTGATGGTGATGTTGCTATTATTTGGTATTTTAATAGACCACTGCAAGATCTTATATAAATAATGTTCATGTAAACTAATCAATTAATCCAGTGATGAAATTAAAGGTTGGCCCTCATGCCCAGGGCCTAAAAGATATGCACTTCTCTTTGCGGAGTGAGAAAGGGAATGCTGGCTTGTGTTTAAGGCCTCTTCCAGACTCCAAAATTTTCTGGTGCTCTGATTTTAAGTGCTGAAGGAGTAGATATAATCTGTAGAGGCCCCAAAGACAGGATGAGAACGCCTGAGCTGGAAATAAAAGGGAAGCAAATGTCAGCTCAACACTATCCATCAGTCATTCGGCAATGGGACACGCTGCCTCGGTCCAACCCAGTAACACTTATATAGTACTTCCAGGTTTATGAAGCACATTTCTTGCAACACTCTTGTGAAGTATGTGGAGCTAGGATTATTCTACCCATTCTACAGACAAAGAAACTGAGGCACAGAGGGTAGAAGTGACTTGCTTATAGCCAGTGAGGACTTACATAGCTAGATCCCTGCCTGAGCCTTTGGCCTCCTAATCTGGTTTTCTTTCCACCACACCACGCACTTACTATGCGTGAGGCACTGTTGGTGGACTGAAGTCTTTTTTTTTTTTTTTTTTTAGTGAGGAAATTGGGGTTAAGTGACTTGCCCAGGGTCACACAGCTAGTAAGTGTTAAATGTCTGAGGTCGGATTTGAACTCAGGTCCTCCTGAATCCAGGGCTGGTGCTCTATCCACAGCGCCACCTAGCTGCCCCACTATCCCTTCTTTCACTACAGTAAGTAGGAGCTGATTGGCTTGGCAAGGATGGCCAATTTTCCCACGGTGGATGTAGCTCTGCCCATACCAAACATCTGTATGCAAATGAAAACCTTGAGATGATTGTTCACATATATTTTTAGATATGTCAATTTCTGTCTGGACATTTGTGATCTGGGAGGCACAAATGATGTCTCTGCTTTATAGATGAAGAATATCAAGCAGATATTGGTTGTTTGAGGGATTCTTCTAGGAAATTTTCTTGATGGTAATGACCCATTTGTATTATTATCACATATTATTTTGTAAATTTTTAAAAATAATAAACATTTGTATTTATAGCTTTGGGTTCCAATTTTTATCCCTCTTTCCCTCCCTTCCCTCCTCTCTCCCTGAGGTGGCAAACAATCATATGTGGGTATATGTGTATGATTATGTAAAACATCACCATATTTGTCATTTTGTTCAAGAAAACATTAAAAGAAAAAAAACGAAAGAAAGTAAAAAATAGCATGCTTCAGTCTGTTCCATCAATATCATTTTTTTTTTTTTGTGGGGCAATGAGGATTAAGTGACTTGCCCAGGGTCACATACCTAGTAAGAATCAAGTGTCAGAGGCCAGATTTGAACTCAGGTCCTCCTGGATTCAGGGCTGGTGCTTTATCCACTGTGCCACCTAACTGCCCCAATGTCAGTTCTTTCTTTGGAGGTGGATAGTATGTTTCATCAATAGTCCTTTGGGATCGCCTTGGATCATTGTATTGTAGAGAATAGTCAAATCATTTGAAGTTTTTAATTAGACAATATTGCTGACTGTGCACAAAGTTCTCTCGGTTCTACTCACTTCACAATACATCATTTCATACATGTCTTTCAAGCCATATATTATTTTGTAAATTATCACATATGTATTTTGTGTATATATATATATGTGTCCATCCCATTATGACACTTACTAGGTATATGACCTTGAGTAAATCACTTAGCTTCTCTGAAGATAAAGCTCTGATAGGATATTAACCCACTGAAGTTACGGGTTTCTGATGAAACTGCTGTAAAGTATGTCCTCTTTAGATTGTAAACCCTATGGGGACAAAGACAGTGTGTTATCAAAACTAAGCATCTTCCTCAATCCCTAGCATAGATTTCTGTACCCCACAGGGTTAATCCATTTCAGTTAAATTGAACCGAATCAAATGGGAACCTGGGCAAGCAATCAAGTTCTTTATTGCAGCTCAGTGCTTTATCAACCAGCCTATACTTTTTTTTTTGTTTGTTTTCCCTCTTACTGGAGGCCAAGCTATTGATCCCTGTAAGAGCAGCTTCTGCATTAATCAACCCGGAAATCAACTGGCACATGCTCTGATTTTCCTGTGTAAATACTGGGACTTCTGCCTGAAAACCAGGATATGTTAACACATTCTTGGCAGGAGGTTTTAAATTAATTTAACCATTGAAACTCTAGCTGGAATATAGGAGGATGTGACCGAATGATTAACAAAATGCAGCCAACCTAAGGGGTTAAATCACATGAGGAGTACGATGAGGGTATGTTTTTATAGCCTGTAGACTCCTCAATGTGATTTCATTCATTCATTCATTTATATATTTATAGGACAGATGGTCTCTCTTTTTAAAAAAATGTTTTTTGTTGTTGGTTTTTTGTTTTTGTTTTTGCAGGGAAATGAAGGTTAAGTGACTTGTCCAGGGTCACACAGCTAGTAAGTGTCAAGTGTCTGAGGCCGGATTTGAACTCAGGTCCTCCTGAATCCATGGCTGGTGCTTTATCCACTGCGCCACCTAGCTACCTCCCATTTATGTATTTATGTATGTATGCATGCATGCATGCATGTATGTATGTATGTATTTATTTTTTCAGGGCAATGAGGGTTAAGTGACTTGCCCAGGGTTACACAGCTAGTAAGTGTCAAGTGTCTGAGGCCGGATTTGAACTCAGGTCCTCCTGACTCCAGGCCTGGTGCTTCATCTACTGCACCACCTAGCTGCCCCCAAGGTGATTTAAAATCCAACAGTCTTCCAGTCATTTGGCCTAACAACCTCCTGCCATCTTTAACTTTTCCCTCACAGTTACCCCATGAAGTCCAACTATTGTTGAATCTTGTTTAATATTTGATATTTCTTTTTGCATAACACTCCACCTTCTATCTGTGTGTCTCTGAGTGGGCTCTCCCTGTGCCCCAAATGCTCCCCCTACTCACCTTCAGCTCTGCTTTTCCTGGCTTCCTTCAAAACTCAGAGGAAAAGGAAACTTCTAAGGTGCCCTTTGTCTGAGATCATCTCCCATCTTTGTATCCCAGAGATGTTCATTGGCTTGTCTGAGGTTGTACAGCTAGTAAGGTCAAGCCTATATGATCCTGAACACAACTCAAGCATTTTACCCACTGCACGGCACTGCTTCTTAGCACTTACTATGTTCCCGGCATTATGTTAAGCACTGGGGATACAAAGAGAGACAGAATCTGTAATCTAGACACTCACATTCTAAATGATGAAATAACAGATAAATGATTAAGTACAGGGATGTCAAGTCAACAAGCATTTTATTAAGTGCCTACTGAGCATCAGGTGCTATGTTTGACACCAGACATTCAGAGAAAGGCATAAGTAGTAGATGTTAGATCTAATGACCCCCAAAGTCTCTTTTTGTTGTTGGTCAGTCATTTTCAGCCCTGCCTGATTCTTCATGCTGCCATTTGGGGCTTTTTTTTTTTTTTTTTAGTGAGGCAATTGGGGTTAAGTGACTTGCCCAGGGTCACACAGCTAGTAAGTATTAAGTGTCTGAGGCCGGATTTGAACTCAGGTACTCCTGACTCCAGGGCCAGTGCTCTATCCACTGCGCCATCTAGCTGCCCCCATTTGGGGCTTTCTTGGCAAAGATACCAGAGTGGTTTGCCACTTCTTTCTCCATCTCATTTTACAGATGAGGAAACTGAGGTAAACATGGTTAAGTGACTTGCTCAGGGTCATACAGCTAATAAGTATCTAAGGCTAGGTTTGAACTCAGGAAGACAAGTCTTTCTGACTCCAGGCCCAATGCTCTAGCGACTGTATCAACTAGCTGCCAAAGTCTTTTATGCCTCTATATCTTTGCTCCAAAGTTTTAGGTAGGACAACTATTATTCTCAGTTTACACATGGGGAAATTGGGGCTTGATGACTTGTCAAATGTCACATGGCCAGTAACTAACAGAGAGAAATCTGACTTCTAATCTGATGGTCTTTCTACTACATCATGTATAAGATCTTATCTTCAAGGGACAGGCCCTATTCGACTAGGTGGTGCAGCGGATAGAATGCTGGGCCTGGAGTTAGGAAGACCTGAGTTCAAATCTGACCCTGGATACTTACTAGCTGTGTGACCCTGGGTAAGTCACTTAATTCTCTTTGCCTCAGTTTCCTCATCTTTAGAATGGCAAACTGTTCCAGTATCTCTGCCAAGAAAACTCCACATGGGGTCATGAAGAGTTGGGCATGACTCAAAAATGACTGAACAACAAATTTGAGCTAGGCCCCATTCTTGGTTTGATCTTTTCTCTTTTTTCCCAAAGAGATCATAAAAAGGGCTCTTTTTGTGGTGGCAAGGAATTGGAAATTGAGGGGATGCCCATCAATTGGGGAATGGCTGAACAAGTTGTGGTATATGAATGTAATGGAATACTATTGTGCTGTAAGAAATGATGAGCAGGTGGGTTTCAGAGAAACCTGGAAGGACTTACATAAACTGATGCTAAGTGAGATGAGCAGAACCAGGAGAACATTGTACACAGTATCAATTACAATGTGTGTTGATCAACTGTGATAGACTTGACTCTTCTCAGCAATAAAATGGTCCAAGACAGTTCCAAAGGACTTATGCTGGAAAATGCTCTCCAAACCCAGAAAAAAAGAACTGTGGAATCCAGATGCAGATTGAACCATACTATTTCTACTTTTTTTGTTTTTCTTTTTGGAGGTTTTCCTCTTTACTCTGATTTTTTTTTTTTTACAACATGACTAATGCAGAAATATGTTTAATGTGATTGTACATATACAACCTATATCAGATTGCTTGTGGTCTTGGGGAGGGGGAGGGAGGGGAAGGAGGGAGAAAAATTTGAAACTAGAAATCTTATAAAAACAAATGTTGAAAACTATCTCTACCTGTAACTAGAAAATAATAAAATACTTTTATGATAAAACAATAAACTATGTAATAGTTTCTCATACAGTCCTCTTTCTAATTCTTCATTATATACTGAAATTTTTGTTTGTAATTTTGTTTGTTTGTAATTGTTGCTGATTAAGTTTGCAATTAAAAAGGAAATAAAAAAAAACAAAGCAGAATGCATTCAAAATTAGATTTATTATCTGATAGATTTGGGTCTGGAAAGGACCTTAGGGATTATCTAGCTCTCTCTTACCTTCTCCAACCTCTTCCTAATTAGGTAGGGGCTTGGGTCAGTCTGACCATGGATAAATCTCTTTCCTTCTTCAGACTTCAGTTTTATTATCCCTAAAATAAAAGAGATATCCTCTAAATTCTGCTCTGGACCTCTAATTCTTTGATTCTATGATTTAATATATAGAATATCATAATATATTGTGGTAAAAAATAAAAGCTTTTAACTAACATTTAAGAGTTGGTTAACTATAACTGAAGGACGCCAGTTTTTGAAGGACCGCCCTTTTGGGGAGGAGACCATGACGAACAGCCGTGCGTCTGCTAATGCTCGGGAGAGCGTGACCAAGCACTCCACTTCCAGGGTGCCAGCTTAAAAATGAGGAGAGAACGGAAGTGGTCTCTCTCGCTCTGCACACACACACACGCCGACTCAGGTTTGACGGCGTGGTCTGGTGATCGGCCTGGTCCTCATTAACAGCACATGCTTGACTCGGTTCTCAGCCTCAGAGGTGGCTCTGGGATTTCGTGAGTCTTATGAGGAATATAGACTAAGCTTAGATCAAAGACTATTTATTTGTATTTCTACTTTCCTATTTCTCTAATCAGCATCACCTTGTTTGTTGGCTAATTAATTCTCAAACAATAAAAGCTAAGTAATACATCTCTAACTAAAGCTCAGAGGCTTCTTTCTCTTACTGGTCTGAGAGATATATAAGGGAAAGGTTGAAGGGGAGTTTAATGCACTTATATCCAATTTTAAATCTCACAATATCAATATGGTTAGAAAAAGATAATCACTAAATATTTTTAACCAGTGAAGTGACGTGTTTTTTAAGTAGCAGCATTTTATTTGTTTTTTTTTTTTTTTGTGAGGCAATTGGGGTTAAGTGACTTGCCCAGGGTCACACAGCTAGTAAGTGTTAAGTGTCTGAGGCCAGATCTGAACTCAGGTCCTCCCAACTCCAGGGCCTGTGCTCTATCCACTGTGCCACCTAGCTGCCCCTAAGTAGCAGAATTTTAAAAGATTAATTTAGCAAGAGGCATGCAAAATGGTTTTGGAGGAAAGAGGAGAAAAATGTTTTAGGGAGGTTATTGACTAGGTTTAATTGAAGTAATCAATTGACCAATCAATAAGCATTTATTAAGGACTCACTGTATACCAGGCACTGGCAATACAAAGAAAGTAAAAATATAAAACTAGTTTTTCACTCCCTGCCCTCAGGGAGCTTATATGATAATGGGAGTAGATAGCATGTTAATAAATAGGTGTATGCTGGTTGTCCATTGGTATTCCTAGTTCTTGTCATGTGACCAGCACCTCTTCTTTTTTATCATACATCTCATTTTTTTTTTGCTTTCCCTCTGTACTTCCTTTTTTGTTATGTTAATAATAATAGTCATATTTATTGGGACTCTGGAATGACCATTGCCAAGTACAGAAGATAAAATTGAGGCTCCTTCTTGGCTCACACCCACTATTCCTCTCCAATCTGGCATGGGGTGATGAGGATCTGGACTAGAATACTGGCAATGAAAATAGGGACAAAAGGGCAATAATAGCAATGTCAACAATATCAATAAATAGAAGGAAAATGATTAGATTTGGTGACTGGCAATATGGAGGCTGGAGGCTGGTGAGGTAGAGATCACATGTTATTTAGATCAATTCAGGTCCTCTCATAATCCAGTGTAACAATTTTCTTCCATCCCGAGGACATTTTGCTTTTTCTTCTGATTAAGGCAGTGTGGTACAGTAGAAATAGCACTGGACCAGAAGCTAGGAAGCCTGGGTTCTTATACTGGGTTTCCCAATACAAGAACTGTGGGATCTTGGGGAAGTCATTTTATGTCCATGTGTCTGTTTCCTTGTCTTTAAAATGAGGGTTGAATTGAATGATGTTTATGGTCCCTTCTGGTTCTAACACTGTGGTTCTAGAAGTAAAGGGATGTTTGTTGAATAACTCTCCTAAGTGTCTTTGAAAATTAATTTAAATGTCAAGGTTTTTTTTTTAAGACCTGAAAGATCCTGGAGGTCATTTATGTACAATCTTATTTTACAGATGGGGAAACTGAGGCCCATAGAAATAAAGGGACATACCCAAGGTCACACAGCTAGTCAGACACAGAGTTGAGGCTAGGATCACCAGTCATCTTCCCCTCCCCCTCATTTCCCTTGGGTTCTCCCAACTGAACCACTCTACTTATTATAACAGCTAAATCCTTGGAATAAAGGTGCTATGGGTACTTTTAACAATAATCTCACCAACAAATATCAAGGTTTTCCAAATGTAGAGAATAATTCGGGGAATTAGTCTTGAGAAGATTTTCATCCATGTTGCCAAGAGACCAATGGATAAATTAAATGAGTCATATGAAAAGCTTTAGAAGACAAGAAAGCTAATTCTGTTCCTCTCTGTGATGCTGACTTCTAGTGTGGTCTTTGGAAACTGATTTAGTTGGTATGTGTTCCAGGCTGGCTGTGCTAGCCCACAGCAAGTGACATCATGGTAGTAATAATAATGACTGACGTTTATATGGCATTTTAATGTTTTCAACATATAGTATCTCCTTAAAGTCTCACAAGGAGCTCATGAGGCAGGTATAATTAGCTCTCTCTTACAAATGAGAAAACTGAGCCTCAGCTAGGTCAAGTGACTTGCCCAGGGTCACACTGATTGTGAATGTCAGAGGTGGGATTTGAACTTAGATTGGAGCCAAACACTACAGAGTCACATAGCCACAGAACTCAGTCAGAAAGGATGTCAAAACCCATCAAGTATGACCCCTGTTTGACCAAGAATGCTATCCACAACAGAAGTTATTAACTTGGGGTTCATGAGCTTTCAAAAAAAAATAAACTGTTTTATTTATGGTTTTGGGTTTGAATTTTTAGCCCTCTTTCCCTCCCTCTCCCATCCCTGAGGCAGCAAATAATTAGACATGGCTTATACATGTATGATTATGTAAAACATTACATATTTTTCATTTTGTACAAGCAAACTTGATTAAAAGAAAAAAAATGAAAGTGAAAAGTAGTGTGCTTCCGTCTGTTCCATCAATATCAGTTCTTTTTTTTGGAGGTGGATAGTACATTTCATTAATAGTCCTTTGGGATTGTCTTGGATCATTGTATTGTTGAGAATAGTCAAGTCATTCACAGTTCTTCATCAAACAATGTTACTTTCTCTGTGTACAATGTTCTCTTGGCTCTGCTCACTTCATCATACATCATTTCACACATGTCTTTCCAGGCCTTTCTGAAATAAATCTGCTTGTCATTTCTATAAGAAATAATAATATTCCATCACCCTCATATACCACAGTTTGTTTAGCCATTCCCCAATGGATGGGCATTCCTTTGATTTCCAATTCTTAGCCACCACAAAAAGAGCTGCTAGAAATATTTTTGTACAAACAGATATTTTTCTCTTTTTGGGGATGTCTTTGAGACATAAACCTAGCAGTGGTATTGCTGGATCAAAGGGTATGCACAGCATGAACTTATTTTTAATTTTGTTTCTTTGTTTATTTAATTAATTTTTCCAAATTACATGTAAAAACAAATTTTGACATCTATTTTTAAAAACTTTGTGTTTCAACTTCTCTTCCTCTCCCCCACCCAAGAACTCAAGCAATTCAATATTAGTTATACATGAGTAGTCATGCAAAACACCTCCACATTAGCCAGGTTATAAAAGAAAACAGACAAGAAAAAAACTTCAGATTAAGGGACCATAAAAAAAAATTATGCTTCAATCTGTTTGCAGATACCATCAGTTCTTTCTCTGTAGATAGATTGCAATTTTCATAAGTCTTTCAGACTTATCCTGGATCATTGCATTGCTGAAAATAATTAAGTCATTCACAGCAGAGTATCTTACACTATTGTTGTTATTTTGTATACGGTACATTTCAGTCTGCATCAGTTCATGTAGGTCTTTCCAGGTTTTTCTGATAGCATCCTGCTCATCATTTTTGTTGTTGTTGTTGTTTCCATGAATTTATTTTTAAAACAAAATTTTGTAACTATTTGAATAAAAAATGTTTCCTTTGTAACTCATGTATTTTATTTTATGCATTTTAAAATGCACATTATTTTGAGAAGGGACCCACAGGATTCCCCAGGCTGCCAAAGGGGGCCCATGACTAGAAAAGGTTAAGGATCTCTGTTCTGCAACAAATCATCTTGTTGGCATTCTGCTTTTAAGTGAAGACCTTCTTTTGGGGGAGCCCACTACCTTATAAATCATCCCAACTTTCCTCTGGATATGGTTATTGTTATGGAGTGTTTCCTTACAATAAGCCCAAATTTGTTTCTCTATAACTCCCTCCACCCCTCATTGCTACTACTTCTGTCCTTTGGAGCCAAACAGAAAAAAATCTACCTGATAGACTTCAGATATTTCAGTATGGCTTTTATGTTTCCTACATTATGGTTATGTGACCCTGGGTAAGTCACTTAACTGTACAATACTCTGGGCACCTCTCTAAGACTATCTATTGCAGAAGTTCCAACCTGTGTTGATAGAGGGAGTTCCCTACACCAATTGAATATCAGGTCCATTCCTATACCTATCATATGACCTATAATTCTATTTTTCTGAATAAACATTCTGAGATCTTCCAAATGATGGCTTAGTCATGGCTTAGTCATTGTCTTAGTTGCTATTTTCTGAATGGTTTCCAGGTGTGAGTGTTATGTCTGATGGTTACACATTGAAAAATCGAACCACATCAGTCTACTCACCTCAGTTTATATTATCACTGTATGTGACTGCTCACTGGGTAGGCTCCATGAACCCAGGCAGAGCCAGAGCATCTCTGTCATGTCTAATTTTGATGCAGGAATATACATCTGTTCTTCATATTAATAATTTAATGTATGGACTAGGGTCCATGGCTGTTGATTTGAGGATACCTCTTATGGAAGATTTTGGGTAGGGAAGAGTTTTTCTGTACCCCAAGAGGGACAGCAGGAAAGGAAACCCTGCATGGGAACATCTTCAACTGAACCTAAAAAATGAAGCTATCTCTTCTTTCCTCTTCCATATTTCACATCTTTCAAACATCTTCCCCCACTATCTTTCCTCTATTTCAGTCTCAGATGAAAAAGTGATCCTTCTTGCCAAAATAAACCCATCCAGATATGTAATTGATACCATTCTATCCCACATTTTCCAGCATGTTGTCTTTACCATCACACCTATCTCTCTTTATCTATTGGTTTCTTCACCACTGGCTACAAATAAATTCATGTCTTCCCTATCCGTAAAACCCCACCAAAACTTCATTTGATCCTACCATCCCCAGCTATCATCTTTTATATCTCTTCTCCTTCATGGCTAAACTTCTTGAGAAATTCACTTGTATATCATTTCTTCTCAACTCACTCTCTTCTAACCCCTAAGATATGGTTTCTGATCTTATCAGGGGACTGAAACTGCTCTCTGAAAAGTTACCACTGATCTCTTGGTTGCCAAATCTAATTATCTTTTCTCAATTCTCATCCTTTTTGACCTTTCAGAAGCATTTAATACTGCTGATAACTTTCTTCTCCTGGATGGTCTCTTCTCCCTAAGTCTCTGTGACACTACTCTCACTTAATTCTCTTTCTCCATGTCCTGATGCTCTTTATCTGTTTCATTTGCCAATTTTTTATCTGTGTTATGCCCACTAAGTGTGGGTGTATCTTAAGGTCCTGTCCCAGGCTTATTCTCTTTTCTCTATCTTACCTGGTGATCTCACCAAGTTCCATGGAATCAATGACCATTTCTATATGCATTATTCCCAGATCTATTTTCCCAACCCTAGTTTCTCTTGTGAACTCCATTGAACTATGTCCAATAGGCACCTCAAACTCAACATGTTCAAAACACAGCTCATCTTTCCCCTCAAGCCATCTACTCTTTTGAACTTCCCTATTACTGTTGAGGGCATCACCATTCTCACAATCACCCACGCTCTCAACCTCAGTGTCATCTTTATATCTATCTTATATCTATATCTATATATCCCTATATCAGTGTCACCTCATATGTCTAAGCTGTTATCAAATCTTGTCACATCTGTATTTATAATATCTTTCATCTACAATCCCATCTTCAACTCACCCAGGAAACACCCTAGTTCAGGTCCCCATAAACTCTCACCTGGGCTCTTGCAATAACTGCTTTTCCTGCCTCAAATTTCTTTTCAGTCCAATCCATCCTTCACTCAGCTACCAAAGCAATTCTTCTTCTTCTTCTTCTTCTTCTTCTTCTTCTTCTTCTTCTTCTTCTCCTCCTCCTCTTCCTCCTCCTCCTGCTCTTTCTCCTCCTCCTTCTCCTTTCTTCTTTTTCCTTTCTTTGTACCAGTGTTTAGCATGTAGTAAATACTTAATAAATGCTTGTTGTCTGCTGACTGACCATTGTGGTTTCTACTCTAAATGTCTAAAAAAATCATTATAAATGCTAATAGACCAAGTTCTTCCCATAGTGATCAGGTGATTTCTAAAAATGAGAGTTTTTGTTGTTTTGTTTTGTTCTTTTGTTTTCCAGAGAAAGAGTTCCTGGGAATCTAGAACTTTGGTATATCAGTCTGTTCTTTGATCTTATAGTATTAGACAGTTAAGTGGTGCAGTACACAGAGTGCTGGTCCTGGAGTCAGGAAGACTCATTTCCCTGAGTTCAAATATGGCCTCAGACACTTCTTAACTGTATGAACCTGGGCAAATCACTTAACCCTGTTTGCCTCAGTTTTCTCATATGTAAAATGAGCTGGAGAAGGAAATGGCAAACCATTATAGTATTTTTTGCCAAGAAAACCCCAAATGGGGTCGTGAAGAGTCAGACATGATTGAACAACAAATTGCAAACCTTAAAGTTCTATGTTGATGCCATCATCATTGTTATTATTTATAGCATCTAGGTGATCTCTCACCTCTGGGACCATAAAAAGCTATCCCAGAAGTGAGGTACTTTGTGGTTCATATTATGTACAAAATCATAACATATAAGTCCCAATAATGTGTTTCTTTTTCTAGACTGACTAGAAGAGACATCAGTTCAAAGCAAAGCATGTTTAATCTAATAGCATAGCAAAACAAATTATAAGAAAGATCCTCCTCCCGGCCACATTCAGTGTTGTGCACAGGGCTATCCTCAGTTATTTCCACATTAGTCAAATATCAAAAAGATGGTGTTTAGAAGGAAAGAAAGATCACAGATTTCAGGGAAGAGATGTATAGAGTTTATTCCCTGCTTTCCAGGAGCTGGATACATAGGATCTTTATTTTTCCCATGCTTCCTTCATCAGAAGCAATACAAACTGGTATAAATACTACTTATCTCTTGACAAAAGAGCAAAAGCCAGATCAATCAAGCATGATTCTGGAAATAGCTACAAGAAGCAGCCAGATCTGAGGTCAAGGTTCTCTAAGCCACACAGGGAGGATTCTGAGAGGAAACAGCAACCGTGGCAACTGACTTTTGATAAGATTGACATTTAATAAATTAAAAAAAATACCAAACCCTTCTCATTTATCATAAAGGGGGTTTGTCTCACAGATAAGTACGACAAGCCCCTACAGCAAAAGCAGGCCCCATACTTTTGTCATTGAAGGATAATAAGGAGACTAGCATAAGTAAATATACAATTTAGACTATTTAAGTTGTTACCCAGACTCAAGTTACTAAGGCTCCTGCCCTCATTGAAATGCAATTTCAATTTTCTTTAGGCCTGGTTAAGTGTTAAGAAGTACATTTATTTTCACAAAAGGCTACTGCGTTCCCACTATCTCTTGAAACAGGTTAACTATTTTGGTTGCTAAGATTCCCTTCATCTCCTGAGTCAGGAGCATATGAACTGGACTGCATAGACCATTATTTTTGGTGTGAACTCAAGTCTGCCATGGACCATCATCAATCATATTGGAGAAAGTCTCTAGGCACATTTTGCCACAGGGACCTGGGGAGAGCTTTGGATGACCTCAGTCCCAGGGAAAACCCTTCATACATTTGTTCAGCATCAGTGGAGAATGCCTATCTTTAAGCCCCAGGATCAAATGGCTGTAAATTCTCTTGAGGCCAATGGCAGATTTGTTGAAACCATCAAGCTTGTGGCTGCTTACATCTAACTTTGTGAGTTTGCCTCTTGCAGGAATATTTCTGTGTACTCACATAGCTAGCCCCACTTAACCAGTAAGTGTACATGCATTTCAAACATTACCTTGGGGAAAGGCAAACAGGAAAGTCCCAGTTATCAGAGGGCAAGAAATTGGACCCTGATGGCTGATTCAGAGCTCTGCTGGCAGAATAAGTCATTTTCATTCTTCATCTTTGTTAAATTTCTCTTTTGGATGTTTGTTAAGGCCAAGGATAGTGCATTTTTGGAGCCTATACTCATAGGAATTAGACTCCATGTTTGGGAGTTGAGATTGGTGGGACAGGGAGAGACAGATAGAGAGAATGATGAGGGAGGGAAAGAAAGAGAAAGAGGGAGGGAGGGAAGGAGCAAGGGAGAGATGGAGGGAGGGAGGGAAGGAGAGAGAAAGAAAGGGAAGTAAGGAAGGACAGAGAGATGGATTCTTATCTGGGGTGGGTGTGAGGTCTAGTCTTTTATGGGGTGGAACATGGTTTCAGGCTTTCCAGAACCCTGGTCTTGGAGTCAGAAAGACTTGAGTTCAAATCTGACCTCAGACACTTAGTAGCTGTGTGATATTGGGCAAATCACTTAACCTCTGCCTGTCTCAATTTTAAAATAGTGTTAATAATTACACCTACCTCCTAGGGTTGTTGTGAGGATCAAATGAGATAATATTCATAAAGCATTATGTGACTGGCACATAGTAGTGCTTAATACATTCTTATTTTCTTCCTTCTGTTCTTTCACTCCTGGCCATGAGCAAGGATCACACCCTTTGGTGTTTTCTTAAAGTGTTTATTAATGGTAATTCTAGGGAAATAGATGGAAAGGAAAGGGATAATATTAGTAATAATAGCTATCCATGGTACTTAATGAAAGATTACTGGAGATGGGTCTTAGTGCTGGTCTCATAGAGCTCATTTTGTGAGTCAGCCCCTGCAAAGTCCTTAACTCACTTTTTGCTTCCTGGTCTGTTTTTTCCTGGGACATCTTGCTCCTCCTCAGTTTTTTTTTTTGTGTTTTTAAAAATACTCCTGTGATTCTTAACCCACGTGTATGCTTGATTCTGCCCTCTCTGTAGTAGTGGTAATCTTTGAACTAAAGATATCAGTTAGAAATTAAGATTGACATACAGAATAAAATAATGGCTCCTTTTGTTAAGAATGACAGTGATTATTGGGACAAGTTGGAAGGATGGGAAGGAGGCACTTGTTGTTGGTCTATCCCTTTATGGTTAGAGGAACAGGTAGTGTCAGATTTAAAAATTTGTAGGAAAAGAAAAAAATAGAATAGATAACAATGGAGAATTGTAGCTAAGGTAGGAAGGCTGACACTTTGTCCTGGGTTTGAATTAGGGGGACTTCTCCATGATGGTTCAAAGGCTCAGCACCTCAAGGTGGAGAAGGGGGCAAGGGAATGGGGTTGAGAGTTGGTGGAGGACAGTAGTGGGGAGTTCTTTCCCTTCACTGGGTTTGATTGGACCAAGTCTTTATGTGTGGCTTCCCACTCTTCCATTTTGTCCCAATAATTTCTGACCATCCTGTTTTGCCCCAGGTAAAAGGATTTCTGGTTGTGTGAATCAGGCACCGGGCATCATCTATACAAACAAGAGAGTGAGAGTGGGTGAGACAATTGGCTTAATGAGAAAATTGTTGAATTTGGAGTCAAATGACAGGGCCTCACATCCCAGTGGTTGAAATATGCAATGCAGTCTCTGTTGGATCTTGAACAAGTCACTTAACCCATCTAGGCCTCAGTTTCCTCATCTATGCAATGAGGGGCTTAGACTAGATGACTTCTGAGCTTCCTGTCCAGGTTTGAATCTATGATCTACTATGATCCATCTTGAGTAAATTTGGGAAAATATCATGACATACCTTCGTGATCCTGTAACTCTATGACCTAAGTTTCACATGATCTTATTTTCTTCCGTCCTCTTTAGGAAAAAAGGGTTGTTTGATCTCCAGCTTGCTTCTTTATTTTATTTTATTTTTTTTAGTGAGGCAAGTGGGATTAAGTGACTTGCCCAGGGTCACACAGCTAGTAAGTGTTAAGTGTCTGAGGTCGGATTTGAACTCAGGTATTCCTGACTCCAGGGCCAGTGCTTTATCCACTTCGCCACCTAGCTGCCCCATCCAGCTTGCTTCTTGTAAGTAATTAGATCAGGATTGGGGAGTTAGATACTGCCTAAGATAGTGGGGAAATTCTGAATACCTCATTGGGGGCTAGCACTTTACTGCTGATTGTCATTGTATGATTTATGAGCTCTGGAGTCTGGGGTGTGTGTGTATGTGTATGTGTGTGTGTGTGTGTGTGTGTATGTGTATGTGTATGTGTATGTGTATGTGTATGTGTATGTGTATGTGTATGTGTATGTGTATATGTATGTGACAGGGCTTCATGGAGTTGTGATTGCTCCATAGAAGGACCAGTCTTGGAGCTCAGCTACCGTTGGTGTCAGCTCTATGCTGCACTTGGGGGATTAATTCTCCTATCCCTCTCCAATAGTTAAACAATTAAGCTCACAAAGGCTATCATGAAATGAAGTTACATCTCAGAGGAAACTCTGGGGAGATCTCCATCACAGGCTTCTGTTTTCAGGAGTGATGTCTTCTTAGTTCCTTCCAGTTTTAGGCATTGTCCTCGTCCTATGCTGTGCCTTGTAAGTCCATTTTTCTTTCTTCCCATATCTGATTTATTCAATTCTATTTCTTCGCTTGCTATAGGTGACTCCTTATACTCCATCTCTCAAGCTCTATATCCCTTTGTGCATGACTTGAGGTGGTCATCCATTGCATGTGACTTTCTATCTGTTGTTGTCCTGTTTAGGTCTCTAATGGCACTAATGGTACTAATCACTACACTGATTATTTTTGCAAGAATTCCTTTGTAGGATCCTAGATTTAGAGCAGACCTCCAAGACCATCTAGTCCAACATCCTCTTTTTTTTTTTTTTTAACAGATTGGGAAGTTAAAGGCCAGGTTATGTGACTTGCCCAGGGTCATCCGGATACCAAGTATCAGAGGTGGGATTCAAACCCATATCTTTTACTCCAGAGCCAGTGTTCTTTCCACTGTATCACATTCTCTCCTTGTACTGCACTGCTCAGTGCTGGCATCACAGATAACAAGGTAATATGATTCCTAGAGGGAAGGGATCGGAAACTGTTATGTGTTTATCAGTGGAAATGACAGCGAAGAAGAGGCCTTACCATCTGCTTTGCTGCTGCACCCCTAGGACTGTGGGACCATTCCATCTGACTTGCAACTGAGACTTTTCATGTGTGTTGTCTCTCATATCTGAAGATGAGCTTGCTGAGACAGGGAATGTTGTGCTTTCCCTTTTATATCTTCAGTACTTAGAACAATGCTTTGCACATGATTATGGGTTAGAATGGTAGGCCTGGAGTTAGAAGGATCTGAGTTCAAATTTGGCCTTAGATACTTCCTAGTTGTGTGACCCTGGGTAAGTCACTTAACCCTGTTTGCCTTAGTTTCCTCATCTGTAAAAGAGCTGGAGAAGGAAATGGCAAACCACTCCAGTATCTTTGCCAAGAAGAGTCAGACATGACTAATCAGCTAAACAACAATTACATGTAGTAAGCACTTAATAAATTCTTTTTTCATTCATTCATCTAAGATATCTATTTTAATCTCATTTTACAGATGAAGAAACAGACCCATAGAAAGTAAATATAGTTATTTCTTCCACATTGTGACGTTTCCCATCATGGTTTCACTATATTGCAGGTTAGCATAGGAAATTACTATAATACTTTTTATTTTTTATTTCTTTTTCATACAGCATTTTTTTTAACATTGAACTACATATAGCCTCTGACTAAATACTTAGCCCTAATCTTACAAGAAGGTACTGTAAACACCCCATCAAAGAAAATCAAAGAATTCAGACTTCTCTGGTATGAAGGGAGGGCCAAAAAAATCGTAATGCAGATTTTCAAGATTGCAAAGATGCTGCATCCCCAACTCCTGTGATATGGAAGGGATAACTGTAATAGAACTAGGATTGGACCCCAAAGACAAGGTTCCTTCAGGTATATTGTGCTCCTTCTAAGCAACTGTTTATTGAACTTCCATCATGTAGGGTCACAGCAGTGTGTCACAGTGGATTTAAAAAGTTAATCTCAGAGTAAGAGAGGCCTTGGTTCAAATTCTGTCTCTCAATGTTTGCTGTGTGACCCTGGACAAGTAACCTTTCAGGGCTCTGGCCAAATCTCTAACACTTTACGTTCCACAGAAGGACCCAACCTACACTGGTAGAGGGAACTTTCCTCATCTAAGAGTTCTCTATAGAAATCACAAGCTTGGTTCCTCTCTAGCCCCCTTACTGGTGTTGTCACTGAGTGTAGTCTTTCATGCTTATGCAGTATTCTCCTTGGAGAGTTAGGGAATGTTTTCTCTCACTCCTATGTCTCTTTGAATCTGGGAAAAGAGAAGAAGGTGTCACTTTAAACAAACTATTAGTTTTTTCAACTTTTCCCCAGCATTTCCAGGAACTGGAGCTATGTCAATACTTATTACAGGGAACAGGTCTGGCAATGTGTGTGGCCTCTTGAGGCTGGGTGGTTGAGCTGTTATGGCCTTGCCTTATAGATAGGATTCACAAGCTGCTTCTCCTGCCTGAGCCCAACAAAGAGCCCAGAGTCCAGGCTGCATAAACACCTCCCACAGAAATCTGTCTCCTTTATTTAATTTATTTTTTATTTTTATTTATTTATTTTTTGGTGGGGCAATAAGGGTTACATGACTTGCCCAGGGTCACACAGCTAGTAAGTGTCAAGTTTCTGAGGCCAGATTTGATCTCAGGTCCTCCTGAATCCAGGGCCGGTGCTTTATCCACTGTGCCACCTAGCTGCTCCCTGTCTCCTTTCTTTTTCAAGGGGCACAGTGTCTGGCTCATAGACATCCTCTCCACCCTCAGCCCTGTCATTGTTCCAACTTAGGGACTTCAATATACATGTTGAGGTCCCCTCAAACATTCTGGCCTCCAAGTTTATAAACCTCTTCAACTCCCATGACCTCAACCCCACCCCCCCTTCACCCAAACTTAGCTTCACAGGAAGATGGGACATCTTTTTGTTGCCCCATTTACTTATTTATTTATTCATTCATTTATCTATCTATTCATGCATTTATTTATTTGTTTATTTATTCATGAATTTATTTACTTATCTATTTATTCATTCATTCATTTATTTACTTATTCATCCATTTATTTACTCATTTGTTTGTTTGTTTATTTATTATTATACCTGTGGTTTTCTTCAGTTCCTGGTGAGAGAACTAACTCTGCCAATGCAGATCTGGACATAGCCTCTAATTTATAGTCTCTTAGGCACTTAGGGAGGTAAGTGACTTGTCCAAGGTCACACAGCACACATGTGTCAGAGGCATTACTTAAGCTTAGGTCATCCTGATTTTAAGGCTAGCTTTCTATCCACTATAGGGCAGATGGGTAGAGCAGTAGAGAGAGTGCTAGACCTGGAGTCAGGAGGAACTGAGTTCAAATTTTGCCTCAGATACTTACTGTGTGACCCTGGTCAAGTCACTTAACCTCTTTGCCCCAGTTTCCTCATCTGTAAAATGAGCCAGAGAAGGGAAATGGCAAACAGCTCCAATATCTTTGCAAAGAAGACCCCAAATGGGGTCACAAAGAGTCAGACATGACTGAAATGACTGAACAACAACAAATATTTCAGGCATATGTCCCACGCATTGGGGAATACAAAGCAAAATCCAAACAAATAGTTTCTGCCCTTAAGGAGCTTAGGTTTTATTTGTGGAGACAATGTGTAAATAAATAGGCACAAGCAAGATACAGAGCAGATGAAAAGTAACCTTGGAGAGAAGGGCCAGTAACTGGAGGGCATGGGAAAGGCCTCCTAAAGAAGGTGGACTTTGGACTGAATTGTGAAGGAAGCTGGAGATTCTAAGAGGAGGAGGTGAGGCGAGAGGGACTTCCAGCACTGGGAGATAATCAGTGCAAAGGCTTGGAGGTGGGAGATAGGATGTCCTATGTGAGGAACAGCAAGTGGACCAGCATAGCTGCATCAGTGAGTGAAAGGTTGTTCAGTAGTTTCAGTTTATTCGACTCTTCAGGACCCCATTTGGGGTTTTCTTGGTGGAGATACAGAAGTGGTTTTGCACCCTTCTTCAGTTCTTCAGTTCATTTTACAGATAAGGAAACTGAGGCAAACCGGGGTAAGTGACTTGCCTACAGTTACTTAACTAGTAGGTATCTAAGGTCATATTTGAACTCAGGTCATCCTAACTCTGGGCCAGGCACTTTATCCACTGTACCACCTAGTTGTACCACCAATGAAGAGAAAATTACGCAAATGGGCTTCGAGCCATGGAATTATACATACGTCAGGATTCTTTAACTGTCTCCTTTTAAACTTCCTTTTCATCCTTAGTGTCAGTTCTGTTCTCTTCAACCCTTCCTGATCTTCCCAGCTATCTTCATGCTGCCATGTGTGTAATTTAAGATTCTAAATGTGGATTCTAATGTGTTCCCCCAGTTTGGGGGAAACTGACTAAAAATCACTGATAAAACGAGTTTAGGTTTTTAAGGGTTTATTGGAAAATAGAAAGAAAAAGATTGAGAACAGAATTCTAACAGCCTGGCATTCCTATCTTTCCTCAAATTTCCTGTGAAGTCCTCTGCCACCACCACCATCAAGTCCGGAAGCCAAAAAGGCCAGCGCTCTCTGCGCAGGCTTCTTTTCACTAGCCTTCACTTCCAGCTAGGTACTCTAAACTCCCAACCTAGGACTGCCATGCCACAGTATAAATTTTGAAGGAACTAAAAACATTTAGCTTGAAAAAGAAAAACTTGAGGCTGGGCTATTTTCAAATATCCAAAGGGACATCTTGTGGAAAATTTGTTCATTTTCATTCCCAAAATAGAACCACAAACATTTGATGGTGGAAGTTATGGGGATTTAAATTTTGGCTCAATATATGAGAGAACTTACCAAATAGAGCTGTCCAACAATGCATTGGGCTGCCCCAGGCATTAGTGAGTTCCTTGTCACTGGAGTTAAGTACAGGTTGAATAATCACATGGGGATATTTTCAAGAGGGTTGCTGCTTCAGAGAGGAGGTTAGATTTGATGACATCTAAGGTCCCTTCTAACTCTAAGACTCTTCGGGTAGATGATTTTATGACTCTGGGTATTAGCAGGAAGAAATAAGAAATGTGAAGTCAAAACTTCCAATATCATCTTAGATTGCTACATTGAGGTGACTGCTTTTTACTCCACCTAAGAAGAGATATGGAGTATTTGATGCAACTAGTAAAAAAAAAAAAGCAAGAACATCAATCATTTCTGGGTTCCTTCCTTCTTTCATTTATTAATTTATCAAACATTGATTAATCATGCGCTATGTTTATAGGACTGTGTTGGGCATTGAAGCACTGTGTTCTATTTCTACCATGGTTTAATTACTTAAGAAGCAGTCATTCATGAACCACTTCATTGTATAATGAAAATAAACATCCTTTGACATTAGGCTTCCCAGTTTGAGGAAGCTTTTAATAATGTCAAGTCATTATTGACTGTAGAGTCTATGCTGATCCATAGCAATGAACTAGTGCTCATATTTTGCTTCTTTCTGGTCCTCTTCACCTTACCTGTTGGACTTGTGCTTAACGAGAGGACCTCAAGGTCCCAGCTACTTAACTCCTCAAGGTTAATTACATCTACTGAGAGGGATTATGGACAGGTTGAAAAGAAACCCTAGATAATGTTACTGTGGATGAAGAAATCTCACAGCTTCCTCTGTGGCAGGACTGTTAGAATTTGTGTTAATCAGCAGCTTCCTCTAGGATCCTTTTCCAAGCATGTACCTAAATCATTAGTTGGGCAGCCCACCTAAGTAGCTTTGGAGTCCTCTGCTTATTTCTTATGACTACCATTAATAAAGAGGAATGAAAACCAAAAAACCACCAAGGTTTCACCTTATATCCAGTAAATTGACAAAGATGACAAAAGGAGAGCAAAGGTCAAAGTTGGAGAGTGTGTGGAAAAATAGGTATACGAATACATCGTTGGTAGAGCTGTGAATTTGCCCAATGAGTCTAGAAAGCAATTTATAACTATGCTTTAAAAAAAGTAATGAAAATGTTCATACCCATTGACACAAGTGTCCTTGCTAGATGTAGCCAATGAATCGATCAACTAACAAACATTTATTAAGCACCTATTATTAGTCAAATATTAGGCAGAAAAGTAGGAGAGATCCCATGTAGGGCCAAATATCCATATCAATACCTTTGTGGTAGGTGGCAAAGGACTGGAAACAAAGTATAGATGCCTATTGATTACAAGTTTGCCTATTAAACTGTGGTATATAAATGGATTGGAATATGACCAAGCTATGGTAAAAAGTGAATATGAAGAACTCAGAGAAGCTTGTCAAGGCTTATATGACCGGATGCAGAAGGAAATGAACGGAACAAGGAAAACCATATACACAATGATTACAATCATATTAATAAAAAGAAAAAAGATGAAATTGATCACTGTGTAGTTATAACAAACAAGTTTGTAAATGAAGAATAAAATACATCTCTCCTTTTCAGAGGCGAGGAATTTTCTTTCTTTCTTTCTTTTTTTTTTGTGAGGCAATTGGGGTTAAGTGACTTGCCCAGGGTCACACAGCTAGTAAGTGTTAAGTGTCTGTGGCTGGATTTGAACTTAAGTCCCTCCTAAATCCAGGGCTGGTGCTCTATCCACTGTGCCACCTAGCTGCCTCTAGAGGCAAGGAATTTTAATGTGGAACATCGCGTATATTGTCAGACTCAATTGACATGTTACCTAGTTTTGTTGAACTACTTTTTTCTTCCTCTCTCCCCCTTTATTAAAAAAATGTTGTTCCAGGAGAGGGTTCACTGGATACGGGAGGGAAAAGGGCTTTTTGGAAATAAAGGTGATCTAAAAGAAAAAATATCAATAAAATTAAAAATTCAAAAATGCTTTTTGAATTGGATAATGAGACCAAATATATTAATGAGAAGTGTCCTTGATGAGTCATTGATGATTTAATAGGTTCATGAATATAGCAGAAAATGAGAGGTCATGGTGAAGTCACTCTTATGTCAAATTAATTATCACTCAGTAGCCTCTAAATGTGAAGGAGCAGTCAGCCTTGTTGTCTGAGGATATATTATGAGAGGCCTAATTGAATAACCCAATTGGATTGCAAAAGCTGAGAGTATCATTTTTACATATATTTTTCTGATAAGCACTATGTATTTTAATATCTGGAAATGCAATTATTATGATGCATTTATATAGGTTATTTCACCTCAATATATCCCAGAGCGTTTTTTTTTTAAAGCAAATTAGTAATTGCAAACAGTTGATGCATGAACATTGCCCTTTACAACTAGCCCTGAAATTCAACCGCTTCAGGGATGGAATGTAGCCAAAATTTTCTAATACAAATAACAGGACATGACTGGATTAGGGTAAGAAGGATGAACTTTTGGTTCATTTTACCAAGCAAAATAAACTTCATTTGGAAGAATTGAAATAATGTGGCATGGCATAGTTGGAAGAGCTTGGGCCCACAAGTCACAAGCTAGAGATTTAACCTTGGCTCTGCCACAAGCTAGCTATTTTACCTTTTAAAAATAAATTTTGTTTCTATGAATCTCAGTTTCCCCATTTGTAAAATGAAATGGCTAGACTAGATAATTTTTATGATCCTTTCCAGCTCTAATATTGTATGAATTATTAACTATGTTTAAGGCACATAACTTTTCAAACTATAAAGATGTTTATGGAGACTGATTTGGTTTTACACAAACAATGGGTTCTTCAGTGGTACCCAGGAAGAGACAACCTCCACAAACCTATCAATCTGAGTTGCCATGGTACCCCAAGGCGGGTTCCAAGGTAGCTAATCCTTGATATTTCTTCTCCTGTTCTTTATAGGTATAAGTACCCACTAGTTCTCCAGACCAATAGTATTGCCTCCTGACAGATGGCCAATTATGATTTAATAGTAGGAAACCCCTGCAAGATGAAGTTTTGGCCATGTGGGTCAATGAGGAGAGTTCTAGAAAGAAGAGGTGGAGGGGGAGGAAAGAAAATAAGCATTTATACAGCACCTACTATGTGCCAGGTGCTGTGATAAGCCCTAAAATGATGATGATGATAGTCAGTGTGCCAGGTGCTGTATACCATTATTTGATTTTCATTTGATCTCATTTGACCCTCACAACCATCCTGAAGGTAGGTGCTATTATTGCCCTCATTTTACAGAAGAGAAAACTGAGGCAGGCAGAAGTTAAGAGACTTGCCCAGGGTTGTACGGTCAGTATCTGAGGCCAGATTTGAACTCAGGTCCTCCTAATTCCATCTCCAGTTCTCTACCCACTGTGCCATCTAGATGCCTCTTTTCTGAAAGATGCCCTACTCCTACTAAATATATGGTTCCTTCACCCATTTTGGGCCATTTCCTAGTAAAGCCTCTAGCGAATAGGTTGAATATGGGCTAATATGAATTGAGACAGCATGTTATATAAGAAAGAAATCATGTTTTAATTTTAGTTAGAGGACCTATGTTCAAATCTCAGCTCTGCAGCTTATTGAAAGTGTGACTTTGTTTATTTTTATTTATTTATTTTTTTGTCAGGCAATGAGGGTTAAGTGACTTGCTCAGGGTCACACAGCTAGTAAGTGTCAAGTGTCTGAGGCCAGATTTGAACTCAGGTTCTCCTGAATCCAGGCCCAGTACTTTTTACACTGTGCCACCTAGCTGCCCCTTGCAAGTGTGACTTTGGACAAGCTACTTCAGTGTTCTTGGCCTCAGTTTCCTCATCTGTAAAAATAAAGGTATTAGACTAGGTGACCTCTAAACCACCCTCTCTGATGCTGTTATAAGGAACAGAATTTCAATATCTTCATGTTCATTCTATCCCCAGTAGAACTGAATGAACTGCTCATCACATTTTGGTTATGTCCAGAAACATGGAAGGGTCCAGAACAAGAGAAGCAATAGTTCTTCTGTACCTGGTGATAAAAGGGCAGCTAGGTGGCACAGTGGACAGTGTGCTGGACCCAGAGTCAGGAAGACCTGAATCCAAATCCTGCCTCGGTAGCTGTGTGACCCTGGGCAAGTCACTTAACCTTGTTTGCCTCAGTTTCCTCATCTCTAAAATGACCTGGAGAAGGAAATGGCAAACCACTCCAGTATCTTTGCCAAGAAACCCCACCAAAGGGGACATGAAGAGTAGGACATGACTGAAATGACTGAACAATAACAACAAAATGGACTAGTTGACTTAAGGAAGTGTAACGAGAAGTGTTCTGGTCCCAGATGGATTGTAGAAAGGACTCATGCATCAGGTAAGAGTTTGGAATAGAGGACCTCTAGGGGCCTTTCATCTCAAAGGCTCCATGATTCTAAGATGCTCATTTGTATTCCTAGAGTACACTCAGCCTCTTTTTCATGGTTCAGTATTGACCAGCATACCCTTTAGACCTCCCCCTCTTCTTCAGCTTCCTGTTGGCTAATTATCTCTGCTAGTGGAGATTTAATTAATGCTCTCAACATGGAGTGTGGTTCCATGCATCATCGGGCTTGGCCTCAAATGAATAAAATAATTTGATTGCTTCAGATGAATGTGACACGAAATTAAAAGATGCCAAAAGACATTGCAATAAACTGAATGATTTTGTTCCAATTTATTATATTTCAAATTAAATTCGGTTGAGCCTCCCCAAATATTAATCCAGAAGCTGGCCACAGAGACACAAACTTAAAAGTTTATTACTGTTTACTTCCAGCCTTTTCTGCTTAGATTAAACTCTAACATGAGAATCAGCTGGAAAAATAGATGGGAAAGGTCAACCAAGTTCAAAAGCAGCAGGACATTCATTCCTCTAACCAGCCTAAAGGGAGAGGTTTTACAACTTAGAATTCAGTTTAAGCAACTTCAAGATTATTTTCGGGTTGCCAACACTTCAATTCAATCTAGAAAAACATTTACTTTTCTGAACACCTACCATGTGGAGAAACAAAGGCCAAAAGGCAATAGTCTCTGCCCTCAAGGGGCTTACATTCTTTGGGGAGGGCGTTATAACATATACACAAATAAATAAAATATAAGGGAAATCAAGGAGGGAAGGAACATTAACAATTGGGGGCATGTCAGGCAAGACTTCACAGAGAAGGGGGCCCTTGAATTGAGCCTGAAGGGGACACAAGCATCATAAAAGGTAGAGACTTAAACCTAGAATTCTTGACTATAGGTATAATTCATCATCTTCTCCTACTATGGGAATAAGGAAGAAGAGATGCATCCTGGTGTATCAATCACCAAACGTTTGTTGAGTGCCTAGTACTGTGCTAGATACTGCAAGGGATGTAGAAGACACTTGGGACATAATCCCTTTTATAATCTTTCTTTCTTTCTTTCTTCCTTCCTTCCTTCTTTCTTTCTTTCTTTCTTTCTTTCTTTCTTTCTTTCTTTCTTTCTTTCTTTCTTTCTTCTTTCTTTCTTTCTTTCTTTCTTTCTTTCTTTCTTTCTTTCTTTCTTTCTTTCTTTCTTTCTTTCTTTCTTTCTTTCTTTCTTTCTTTCTTTCTTTCTTCTTTCTTTCTTTCTTTCTTTCCTTCCTTCCTTCCTTCTTTCCTTTTTTTTTTTCTTTTCGGTGAGGCAATTGGGGTTAAGTGACTTGCCCAGGGTCACACAGCTAGTAAGTTTTAAGTGTCTGAGGCTGGATTTGAACTCAGGTTCTACTGCATCCAGGGCTGCTGCTCTATCCACTGAGCCACCTAGCTGCCCCCCTTTTATAATCTAAAAATCCTGAAACAAGAGGGAGGCAGTACTGGCTTAGTGGCTAGAGTACCGGATTTGGCCACTAGATGAGACAGTGGATGGAGAGCTGGACTTTGAGTCAACAGGACCTGAATTTAATTCCTTGCTGTGATGCTGACTAGCTGTGTGATCTTGGACAAGTCACTTGACCATTCTCAGCCTCAATTTCCTCATCTGTAAAATTAGGACAATAATAGTACCTAGCTCTCAGGGCTGTTGTAAAGTTTAAACAAGAGAGATAAATTTTATGCTTTGCAAACCTTAAATCACTAAGTAAATACTAGCTATTATTATAAAATGTGGGTTCAAATCCTGCCTTGGACACATACTGACTGTATGACTGTGGGCAAATCACTCAACCTCTCAGGAGCCTAGACCTCTTTCTAAGACCCTAAATTACAGACAGGTGCTGATCTACCTCAAGGGAGGAGTTTTCATACTGATGACAAATCACTGGTCTAGGTCCCATCTCCCCACTTACCATTCTTTCAGTGAAGATAGAACTCCCTCCCCTGCCTCCCTCTTAGGGCTCTCATGTGCCTCAGTTGTGATAATGTGTATGAAATGGTTCTGTAGCTCTAAAGGTCTCTTTAAATTTGTCTTTGCTATTTAAATGTAAGGAAGTGATCTGTTGTTTGGGAATGTAAAAAGGATGCAGGGTAACCAGGACACAGCCTGCTGGGGGGAAAATCACTTTCATAGCTGAGGGGGAGAGAAGAGTAATGGAGGTGCAGTGACTGGGGAGAATGGAAGGGAACAAGCCTGGGGCACAGAAGAGAAGGGAAGGGGCCCATTGGCAGGGAGAGGGAAATCTTTAGTGTTTCTCCTTAGGCAGTGAGTAATAACTTCTATCTCTGTAAGAGCTTAAAGGTTTCCAGAATCCTTTCCTCAATTCTGTGAAGTGGCTGGAGCAAAGCTTACTATCTTCATTTCATGGTGGGATTGCTGGCGATTTTTTTGCTTCTTCAATGCATGACAATGCCAGGGAGTGCTCTGGATGGCATGGGGAAAGAACTCTGGATAAGTTGAACATTCCCATCCAGTTAGTTACTGAGGGTCCAGAGGTTTTTTATTTATTTATTTATTTTTATTAAGCTTCTAGATTCATGGGAAGTGCTGATATAGACAGGCTTTTTGGAAGCTGGGGGAAAGAAGTTAGACCATGATTTTACTTGGAAATAACCTGGAGTCAGCAATGAAGAGCAAATGAAGGATGGGGGGTGGTATGTTGTGCTTCTGACTACCAGGCAAACTCCTTCATGAGGTCAGGGCTCTGTAGGAACTGTAGTACAAAGGAAAAGTCTATCTGGTCTGGTATAGTGTTACCACTATGACAGTGAACTCTGAGGGACTCCTGTGGCACTGAGATAGCTCTATGGAAGAGAAGTCTTCTTCCAGAAAGGGGAGGGACCTTCTGGGAGCTTTGTAGAGTTGCCGTAGGTACCTTAGGCAGGGAATGAGAGGGGAAATGCCATCTAGAAGGCCAGCTTAGTGCAGGGCTGTGAGTGACCACAGGGAGACTGTTCAGATCTCTGTGGTGAGGGATAGTGTGTGTGTGTGTGTGTGTGTGAGAGAGAGAGAGAGAGAGAGAGAGAGACAGAGAGAGACAGAGACAAAGAGAGACAGAGAGACAGAGAGACAGGGAGAGAGACAGAGACAAAAAGAGACAGGCAGAGACAAGAGAGACAGAGAGAGAGAAAGACAGAAACAGAGACACAGACACAGACACAGAAAGAGAGACAGAAAAATAGACAGAGACAGAGAGAAACAAACACACAGTGACACAGAAAGAGAAGACAGAAAGATACAGAAAGACAGATAGGGAGACAGACACAGAAAGAGACAGAGAGACAGAGACACAGAAAGGCAGAGAGACAGAGACTGAGAGAGAGAAAACAGAGAATGAATATTTCCTGTAGGTTCTGAAAAGAGCTCTGTACAATTTTTTTTATCTTTGTGAAATACATGCTTTCAAGGGATATTGGTGACAACATCTTTGGTAGTATCATATAGTGAAGTTTCTCAATGATCTGGGTGAGGGTAATAAGCCACAGATGGGAAAAATTCATCCAGGAAAACCAGGAGAATTGCAAAGAGACTAATTCAGGCTTAATGTCAAGAAAAAATTTCTAATAATCAGAGCTATCCATAAGTGGAATAAACTACTTCAGGAGATAATCAATAATAGTGATAATGCCTAGCATTCATATAATGCTTTTGAGATTAGTAAAGCACTTTACACATGCTATCTCATTTGATCCTCCTGACAATCCTTGGAGGTAGGTTCCACTGTTATCCTCATATAACAGATGAGGAAACTGAGGCTGAGGGGTTCAGTGACTTGGTCAGGGCCAAACAGCTAGTGTTTGAAGCAGAATTTAAAATTAGATATTTCTGGTTTCAACCCCAGCCACTGTGAGTTCTTCCTCATTGCAGGTCTTTAAGCAATGTCTGGATGCCCAATTGTCAGGGATGTTAGAATGTTTTTTTTTTCCTTTCAGTTATGGGGTTGACTATATAGCCACAGGTAATTGCAGGATTCTGTGCCACAACCAGCCTCAGAGGACTAGCAATGCAGGCATAAAACAGGATTTAGTCTAGGGGAATGGGGACTTGGAAATATCATGATGTTTAAGGCATGACAGCAAAAGTATGACAGAAAACTGGAAATCAGCAAAATTGGATTTTAGTCCAGTCACTGCCACCAAATAGCTGTGTGACCTTGAACAAGTCACTTAACTTTTCTGGACCTCAGTTTATTTATCTGTAGATGAGAGGGCAGGGGAATATGGTCTTTAAAGTGCTTTCCAGGTCCAACATTCTCAACCTGAGCGGCAGTGGTGTGAGTGATCCATTCCAAGAATGCATGAGTCATTCATCGACAAAGGCAGAACCTTAAACCGAAACACCACCATTCAGGCTATTGCAAGTCTCACAGGAAGGTCTTCATCATGAATTTCTGAAGTCTCCTTTTATCTTTTCATCTATCTTGTAGAGGCAACACTCTCCACAGTGCCAGGTCTTCATGAAAACTATTTCTATATTCTTCTCTTCCTTTTCTAGGAAATCATTCTTTCCCCTTACCCTGCTTATAGTTGTCATCCTAGTTTTCTGGGCATGGATAGGAGGGGGAGTAGCTACTACATATGCAGTGCCATCTGGGAAACTGTCCACTATCTTTGCTTAATATCTCTCTCTCCCCCCCCCCATAGCCTCCTTGAGTAAATAAAATTCCTACTTTGGGGATTCAATTCATTCCAATAAAACTGTCTCCAGAAGGTTCCTGTTAAGGTACATGAGTGTTATAAGCCATTCAATTTGCTCTTTCATCATTTTCTTTAGTGGTAAGAACGTATTTTTCAAGATTTCTACTAGTTCGGCCTGTAGTTGAACATTACTAATTTTCTTTCTTGAACCACAATAATGCATAAACCTGGTTGAGTTGACTACATGGCAGCTATATCTAATACTATAGGGTCTTAGGACTGGAGGAAAACTTAGAATGCACTAGGCTTGGAGTTGGAAGACCCGAGTTCAAATTCTCACTCTCCTACATATTAACTATATGACCATGGGCAAGTCACTTAATCTCATTGGGAATCAATTTTCTCATCTACATAACTAATAATTGGGGTTAGAACATTTCTCCCAGCTCTAACTCCTGTGATGCTATAAATATGGGAAAAGAAAGATGAAGTGACCATCACATTCTTACCTAGTGTGGAGCTAGGGTGGAGCTTTGGATAGGCATGAAGGTCTGACCCTTGCTCAGGTGCTTTTCCCTTACATCCCATGGAAGGAATGAGTCACACAGTCACATAATTTCAGGGTTGAAATGAATTTAGAGGTAGACCAGTCCAAACCTTGCCTCAAGTATCTCTTCTACATAATCCTCAACAGCTGGTTATCTGACCTTTGCTTGAAGATCCCCTCAGTGAGGAGGAACCTGCTACCTACTGTACTGAAGATGAATTTAATGAGTTTGAGGGATGATGGGGCTGTTTGGGGTTTTGATTTAACTTCTTATGGGCATCTACAGCTCATAGAATCATGGATTTAGGTTGGAAGGGACCTTAGAAGCCTAATCCCTTCATTTTAAACTGAGGCATAGAGCAGTGAAAGGATTAGTCCAAAGTCACACAAGTGACAGAGGTAGGCTTTGAACCCATAGTCTCTGACCCCAAATCCAAGGCTTGTTTGCTCTGTACCATGCCTCCCCTTCGTGTGGCTTGGAGGATGGGTCTTAGGGAGTATGGATGAATTGGTTGACTCAGATTCTTATAGGATGGACAGTTATGGGGGCGGTCACCCCTTAGTATTAGGCCTAAAAAGATCTTGGTCTTTTTGTCTTTTTCTCTCTATGAGAAGAGGTGAAAAACCAGATACCCAAGAGTGGAATGTTGTCTCTGGAGGGCACCTAAATACTGGCTTATTCCCTTAGACTGCTTCCCCTTGGCACTAGAGAAGGCAGTCTCTGTCAGTTTAACAGATGGTCATGAAGCTGGAGAGGAAAACTAAGTCATGCTATGGGGCAGAGGGAGAAAACCTAGCTTTTGCCTTCCACTATTATTGTGGATTATTTGGAGATGGTGTACCAAAGCAAAAGGAGGTTGCCTGTCGAGCAATCCCAAGTTTGTTTACATTTTGGTGAAGTTCAGGCCCTCAGAATGGTGTCACAAGACTGGAAGTGTGTATTAGTTTGCGGAGGGGTAAATGGAGTATTGAAATGTTAGGAGGGGTCACTTGTCTAGCAACATCAAGTTCATTTCCTTCCTTGTGGAGTCTAAGCTTCTTTCTGGAGTAGTAAGTATCATCAAACTGAACAGATGCCCATATGGATCTTTGGGGTGAAACTGGAATGTTAGGTGGGGGTCAACAGTCTAAAATGCTTCCCTTTCAGAGGTAGTCCAAACTAAGGTGATAAGTCTGGATCCCTATATGAGTCTCTTCACTGAGAGAGGGACTATTCACAAAAGTATTAAGGAATTGCCTCCCTAGAAATCCCGTTCATTTTTCTCCCAAGGGGTGGCAATACAAAAGTGAAAGCCTTTAGGACCCTGGAAGAAGATGAGTCTCACCAGAGAGGAAGTTGAATCGTATCCATTGTCTATGGGCTAATTTTATTTTTCCCTATTACTTTTTTTTTTTTTTTTGGTGAGGCAATTGGGGTTAAGTGACTTGCCCAGGGTCACACAGCTAGTAAGTGTCAATGTTCTGAAGCCAGATTTGAACTCAGGTACTCGACTCCAGGGCCGGTGCTCTATCCACTGCACCACCTAGCTGTCCCTCCCTATTACATTTGATTTCCCCAATGTTTGAGCCTCTTAAGATAATTTTGGACACTGTCATATAATATGCTAGCTGTCCCTCTTTAGTTTTTTGTGTCATTTGAAAATTTGATAAGCAGGCCATCTCTGACTTCATTCAAATCATTGACGAAAGTGCAAAATAACAAGGTCTCAGGAAAAGATCCCTGGGGAACTCCATTAGAGACTTGCCTTTAAGGTCAAGGGGTTGCATAGAGATTTCCTCTGAGCTCTTTGAAATATGTGCTCCCCAAATTAGGGGGTGTATTAGGTTAAGCCTAGCTTTCCTCTTCTCAACCACACATTTTGAGATAGAATGGTTCCTTCTCTCTTATCTTCTCTTCATCCCCATATGAAGCACCAATTCTACCTTGTTGGTCATGATTCCATTCTCCATCACATTTCATCTATTCACTTCCCTTTGTTACCTTTTCAAGGAAGAAATGGTCATCAAGGCAAACTAAGAATTTATGGGCTGCTCTATTTTTGGCAATCAAACAACCAGATTTTATTAAGTACCTACTATGTGGTAGGCACTGAGCCAGGTGTGGGGGATACAAGAGGGAAATGAGGTAGTCCCTGCCTTAGGTGAGTGAGTTTTGCTGAAGGATTTGGGCAGGAAAATATATGCCTGAGCAGAGAAGATGTAGGAAGTTGCAGTAGAGAATTCTGGTCAACTAGAGAATTTTATGAGATCCTATAGGTTCTTGGATGAGGTGGGAGTTGGTATGAGAATGGCTGGGAGAGTTACTCTGAAGATAAATGGTTTACTTGACAATTTTGTCTAAAGTAGGTCCTTTTCCTAGGATAAGACCAATATCATCTGACTGAGTCAGAGTTGTGCAGAATGATTGAGAAATATGCTCTGGGGTGTGGCCAGTACATCATTTACTTTGCAGGGAATTTTTGTTTGGTTTGCTCTTCGGAGACTTGGCCCCTTCCCATCATACTCCTGCAGTCAGTAGAGAGGGCCCCACCTGGGAGATGGGGTTTCAGAGACACCTTCACACCAACATTCTAAATTAGATTCTTGGGACCAACTCAGGGACCAACTCCAAGCCTCACCATACTTGGTCCTCCCACAGCCTCAAGGCCAGCAGTTCCCTTCCATCCACCTCTCTAATCCCTACGAATCAGAACTGATACCTGCCTAGACAAGGATCCTTTTTCCGTGACCTCTCTCTATACTCCGGTCTATTATTTAGTTCATCTCTATCCCTCCCCAGGGGAAGCTATGTGGTGCTATGGTGCACAGTGCCAGGTCTGGAGTCAGGAAGACTCATCTTCCTGAGTCCAAATCTGGCCTCAGACACTAACTAGCTGTGTGACCCTGGGCAAGTCACTTAACCCTATTTGTCTCAGTTTCCTCATCCATAAAATGAGCTGGAGAAAGAAATGGCAAACCACTTCAGTATCTTTGCCAAGAAAATCCCAAATGAGGTCACAAAGAGTTGGACACAACTGAAATGACTCATTATCCCTCTACTCCCTAGTCTCCTTAGCCCATTCCTTCAACTATACACTATGACTTAGAAAAATCATGGATATATTTTGTTTTTATACTAACAGAGCACTAACTCTAGAGTTATAGAGCTTGGGATCAAATCCCACCTCTGACAGGATGGATTGGGTCCGAAGGAGACAAATATTCTTCCTGGTTGCTCTCCTAACTTTATATTTCTGTATACTTGGGTGGGAACCATTATAAGGCCTAAACTATTATTTATTTCCATCTAATTTTTGTCCTTGATCAGGAAAAACAAGACTTTCTTTAATATTTGGAGCCCCCAAAGACTCTGTGAGCAGTGAGCAGTCTTTAATCTTTGTGCAAAACAGAATAATCCATGACTCAGGAACCTCTTTAGTCTGTAATTCAATTCTGCAACTCATCAACATTTGTTAGCTTGTATAGCCATCTCAACAGAAACAGGGAATCCAATTAAGGGCTGAGATTGCTTCAGTTGTCATGGATCATTGTTCATCTGGCATCATCTGGTCTGCCTTTGAGGCTTCAGGGTCCCGCACCAGGCAGGCAGACAGGCAGGCAGGCAGGCAGGCAGGCAAGCAGACAGGCCCTCAGGGTTACCTTGAGTTCTGATTCTTCCTTTCTCTAAAGTCAATCAATCTGTAGATTTTGGGCCCCTAGAGAGGAGCATTGTGTTCTTCTCTGATTCCAGCTCTAGAATAATAGATTTTTTTCTGCTTAGGGGCTATGGACATCACCCTCATCATTATTTAATTTCCTTTTTTTTTTTTTTGTGAGGCAATGGGGGTTAAGTGACTTGCCCAGGGTCACACAGCTAGTAAGTGTCAAGTGTCTGAGATAGGATTTGAACTCAGGTACTCCTGACTCCAGGGCTGGTGCTCTATCCACTGCGCCACCTGGCTGCCCCCACCCTCATCATTATTAATTTTATCTTTTACAGTTACATGTAAAGATAGTTTCAATATTAATTTTTTATAAGATTTTTAATTCTAAATTTTTTCTCCCCCCTTTGTCCCCCAAGATGACAAGCAGTCTGGTTTTTTGGTTTTTTTTTCCATATAAATATTTTATTATTTTCCAGTTACATTTAGGGATAATTTTTTTTTTAGTGAGGCAATTGGGGTTAAGTGACTTGCCCAGGGTCACACAGCTAATAAGTGTTAAGTGTCTGAGGTCGGATTTGAACCCAGGTACTCCTGACTCCAGGGCCGGTGCTCTATCCACTGCACCACCTAGCTGCCCCTAGGGATAATTTTCAACATTTGTTTTTATAAGATTTCTAGTTTCAGATTTTTCTCCATCCCTCCCCTCTCTCCCCCCTCCCCAAGACAGCAAGTAATCTGATATAGGTTCTATATATACAATCAAGCAGTGTGATATAAGCTGTACATGTACAATCATATAAATATATTTCTACATTAGTCATGTTGCGAAAGGAGAAATAGAACAAAAGAGAAAAGTCACAAAAAAATCCAAAACCAAAATTAAAAAAATAGTGAGAATAGTATATTTTGATCTGCATTCAGACTCCCTAGTTCTTTTTCTGTATGTTGAGAGCATTTTCCATTGTGAGTCTTTTGGAATTATCTAGGATTGTTGTATTGCTGAGAAGAACTAAGTCAATCACAGTTGATCATCATACAGTGTTACTGTTACTGTGTACAATGTCCTCCTGGTTCTGCTCACTTCACTCAGCATCAGTCCACTTAAGTCTTTCCAGGTTTTTCTGAAATCTGCCTGCTCATCATTTCTTCTAGCACAATAGTGTTACATTATATCCAGCTCTAGATCATTTAAAATAGTTTAGGAATCAGATTTTAGTCCTGGAAGGGACTACAATGAAGGTTACTCTCTTGGGTCAAGTAGGAACCTTACTCTCTCTCCCAAAATGGTTAAAGTCATAGGGATAGAGACTGGACTTGGGATTTCAGGAGTATAGGGAAACTCCACAGGAAGAACCCCCTCTACTCATGCAGGTTGGCACCTTTTCTACAACTTAATAGTCTTAGAAAGTTGCCTAGATCATTGAGAGGTTAAATCACTTGCTTAACTTTTGTCTCAGAGGCTTTCTAGGTTTCCAGGTTTTCCTGGCTCCAAGGTAAGCTTTCTAGACATTATTTGTGGTTGTGTCATTTCAGTCATATCTCAGTCTTCCAGACTGCATGTGGGATTTTCTTGGCAAAGATACTGGAGTGGTTTGTCATTTCCTTCTTCAGTTCATTTTACAGATGAAGAACTTAGGCAAACAGGGTTAAGTGACTTACCCAGGGTCACACAGCTAGGATGTGTCTGAAGTCAGATTTGAACTCAGGATGATGATGAGTCTTCCTGATTCTAGGCCCAGCACTCTATCCAGGTGCCAGACACTATGCTAAGTCCCATGGATACAAAGACAAAAATGAAACCATCCTCAAGAAGCTTACAGTCTATCAGGGAGTCAATCTCTCTCTCTCTCTCTCTCTCTCTCTCTGTCTGTCTGAGTATACACACACAAAATATGTACAAAATAAATATAAGATCAATTGGAACAGGCACATGAAAAAGAAATATGTATATATAAAAGAAATGATAATAGTAACTAGCTTTTATATAGTCATGGTTTGCAAAATACTTGACAAATATTATCTCAATTTATCTTCACAACAATCCTGAGAGGTAGATGCTATTATTATCCCCCTTTTACAAATGAGGAAACTGGGGCAGAACAGAGGTTAAGTGACTCCCTAGGACCATACATCTAAGTATTTGAGGCTGGATTTGAATCTAGATCTTCCTGACTCTAGGTCTGGTGCTCTATTTACTGTATCACCTAGGGGATATTGAACTGGTTTGATTTTATATGAGGTGGTTGTTTCAATACAGACTTGTAAATCCTGAGGGCCTTCCTGTTCCACACTCCTTTCTTTCTTTCCTTCCTCCCTTCCTTCCTCCACTTATTCATTCATTTATTTATTTGTTTATTATTGAGACCTGGGAAAGACCTTAGCTTGAAAAGGCCAAGGTCTGCCCCTACATTTGGGGCCATCTCCACTTACCCTGGTGTAAATGGACATCTTGCTACTGGACCCAGATGGCTCAGGAGGAGAGAGTAATGTTTGTGATTTTGCATAACTCTCCCTCACTTAAATCCAATTCACCACAAGTCATGATATTACCTCCTGATACCATGGCCCTCTGCAAGAATGAAGGACAAGCAACAACCAACATTGCTTTATGATGACATTCCATAGTACCACAAATCTGCGAAATTCTAGAGTGTTTGTGAAATAACATGGTGTGGTAGAAAGTGCTCTCTGAATAGAGGTTCCTGAATTCTAATCAAGGGCTCCACCACGGACTCACAGCTTGCCTCTTGGCAAGCTATTCAATCTCTGAGTCTATTTTCCCATCAATAAAATGGGGAAAATGCCCCTTTTCCCTCCCAGGATGGTTGTGAGGATAAATGAAATAAGAGATGGTTGGGTATAAACTGTTATAAATGATGAGGTAAATGGAAATCAGTCCTAGTTACCTTTGAAAGCTTCCAGAACCTGAGAGATCATGTGTCCAAAGGTTTTAGAATGCCAGTGGGCATGTCATCAGAACCCTTTTATTTCTACTGACCAGTCCAAAGAGCTTTCAGCAAGTGATTGACACAAACCCAAAGACCCTTAGGCATTAATATACAAATCTTTATTAATTTGTGAAGTACAACAGAGAATTCAGAAATTCTCTAGCAGAGAGTGCCACCTAAAGTCACAAATACAGTCAGCCTCCCTAAGAATTTAATTGCTGTCAACAATTGCTAATGGGTTCCAGGAGCCCCTTTCTGTGCTCCACTTCTACCCCCCTTTCAGCCCCCAGCTGCAGCTGATTTGGCAAATAATGTAAATCAGTTTAAGCTTCTCAGGTCATGAAATTTAGCTTCCACTGATCTCCTAGGATTTCTAGATGGGGAAGGTTTTAAAAAAAGATACTGGTGGTAATCCATAATGTTTTAAGTAGTTATAATTATGGTCTGTTTTCAGTCATTTCTAATTAAATCCTTGTGAGAGCTTGCCTAGAACTAAATGGATTTAATTCTATTGTCCAGATTCAAGACTTCTGGCTAGTTTCACCTGGAGCACTGCTCACCTGAGGGCTATCAAAGACACCTGCTATTGTGATTGTATTTAGTACTAAGTTCTTACTGATTCAGCCCCATGAGATTTCCTCATTAAGTCTGATATACAGCTGGGATGAAGGCGGATAGATTGACAGTCTATATGTAGGTAATATTTGTTTCCTCCTGCCTGAAATAGTAGCCTGAAAGGGTTGGAGATTTTGTCAAAAACATAGAAAATAGAAACTTTGTAACTATAAGCTTATTGAATCTGATTCCCCAGTATTGACAACAATGGCTTCCTGTGATGTGTTAATGTCCCATCTCTGACATTTCTCTTCCATCTCTGGAAGCTTCAGGAGTCATTCCCCACCAAAGTCAGCAGTGCTGTCTTGTAATCTCCACTGGTGTCTCCCTGGAGGGGCATCAAGAAAATGAGTGTTAATAGGGATCAATCAATCCACACTTTATTTAGTGCTAGCTATGTGCAGAGCAGCTAGGGGCTACTAGGTGGTACAGTGGTGAGAGCACTGGGCTTGGAATCAGGAAGACATCTGCATGAGTTTGGAAGCTTGGGCAAGAGTCTGTCCAGTTTGGATGAGAGTGCGTGGGGCAGGTAGGTGGCTCAGTGGAAGAACATGGGGCCTGGAGTCAGGAAGACACATCTTCCTGAGTTCAAATCTGGCTTCAGACACTTACTAGCTGTGTGACCCTGGACAAGTCACTTAACCCTGTTTGCCTGAGTTCCTCATCTGTAAAATGAGCTAGAGAAGGAAATGGCAAACTCCTCCAATATCTTTGTTAAGGAGGAAACCCTAAATAGGGTACAAAGAGTTGGACACGACTGCAATGTGTTAGTTGCTAGAGGTTAGACAAGAGGTCTCTGTTCTGATGAAACAGTCTAGTATATTAGCATTTGTTTTCTTATTCTCTCAGTGAAATTCTTAAACTGAAGAATTTCAAGGTGAAGAAATCCACTGTGATATATAAGATGTTCAAGAGACATTGTTTCTGGGTAATTAATAATTTTATTAACAATGCTAGCATATTATTAATCAAAGGATGGTCATTTGGCCATCTCTTTTAGATCAAAATCCCCCTCATGGATCTCATTCAATGCTTATATGCCCTTGGAAGAATGGGTTTTCCTGAGGGTGGAAATCAACTCTGATTGGTTAACAATTAATGAGAAGAATGAATATTATAATGACAGGGAAGCTTATTCTAATGAGGAACTGGGGGACTGGGGTAGCTCAGTTTTGGTCAAAGAGAACTATCTGTGTCCATATCACCTGTTTGACAAAAGGGAGAATCCACATTTCCCCAGACCTGTCAGAGCAAAACACTATGGGCTGGAATCCATCAACTCACCTAACTTTATCTTTTGAACAGGTCTGAGTCAGCCCTGCACTTCAAAGTCTTCCTGAATAACCTACAAGGGCTGATTTCTGAATGAGGAAGTATAAAAGGGGGAAAACCTTGTTCCTAATTCAATAATTAGTTATTAAATATAAGAGAGAAATAATCATTTTTCTCATCACTGATGTGAGAAGATGGATAAGTAAACCTTATACTATAGATGGAGCGGTGGGGGAGGGGGGGAGGGAGGAGAAAGTAGAAAGAAGAGAGAATGTGTTCTGGTTCAAGCAGAAGAAAGTGGATATATTTAATCGGGTAGAGAAAAAAAATCTTATGATCCTCCTTGGACAAAGAATTCTAAGGGTTTGATATTATACTCTCTGTTAGCCAAATGCTGTGTTTTGTTGATAGATGCATGCTACATGGTGCTCCTTGGCATCATCTTGCACAAGAACTTTATAAGGAGAAGCATCAGATTAACTCCAGAGTCCGCATTTCATTAAGCGAATGTTTAGCTCAAGAGAAAATTTCCTCCTTTCTATTCTATAATTTCTGACTCTGTCAAACTGGAGCCAATAAATTAATAGGGATTAGATGGAATATTCAATTCCAACACCAAATTGACCGAACAACTAGACAATAAAAACTAATAGAATCAGCCCTCACTTGTCTATTGGTAAATAAAGGTCTTGTGGCCTTATTATCATGAGGATACACAGGAAGTTGAGGGGAGATAGAGAGGAGAGAGGGAGGGAGACAGAGACAGGCAGAGATGCCAGCCAGAGACTCATAGACAAATAGAGACAGTGGGCACATGCAGAGACAGAAACAGAGACACACAGAGAGAGACACACACAGAGACAGAGAGAAAGAGACAGAGACTGAGACAGACATAGAGAGAGGCAGAAACGCAGAGAAGAAGAGAGAAGCAGAGAGAAACTGAGAAAGAGACAGGAACACAAGAAAGGGACATAAATAGAGACTGACACACACAAAGACAAGGACAGTGAAAGACAGACACACATACATAGAGAAAGAGAGGCAAAGACATGTATAGAGAAAAACAGAGACAAAGACACACAAAGAAAAAGACAGATACACAATGAGAGAGACAGAGTGGAAGCGAAGAGAGAAAACACTTATTCTTCAAGACTTCTCCAAAGTGGGGACAATTAGGGAGTAGAATCCCATGAGAGAACCTGAAGGGAGAAATTTGTGCTAATGGAATTCTTATATCAGGGCTGTAAAAAATTCTGGAGAATACATAGATGTTTGAGATTACTGGTTTCTAGCTGAAAAATTTTGGTTTTGTTTTCCTTTTTCTTTTCATTAAAAAGCCTATAATTTTGTAAAATCCATGCTTCTAAGCGAGGAGCCAGTTTCAGCATATTGTCTGAGGCTTCTTGGGAGGGGGTTATAAGTCAAGGGAGTGAGGAAATCTCCCAAAGTATACCTGGATTAGTCAAATCATGAATTAGTTTCTGGTTATTAAGGTTTAGATAACTGATATTAAAAACAAGACAGGTGACTATGCTAAATCAAAAAGCATGCTTTGTTTCCAAGCTAAATAGAAAGCTTCTCCAAAACTAAAGGGTTCTCACTCGAATTAAAGATAACCTTTAATGTTTATAGTAAAGCACCAGAGATAAACAGAGAGTTCACCCACAAACTGGGGTAATGTCTTTTGTGTCCTAATTTGTTGAATGAAGGATGGTTAGGAAAGCTGACTTGTTCTCTGTTAGAATGTGTTTCATGTTATCATATTGATACCCTCTACTTCCACCCCAATCATATACTCAGTGTGTTCAGCTATACCACTACCATCACTACCACCACAACCATGAACAAGAACCACCCACTAGCACCACCCATTACATCTACCACTATATATACCACACATCATCACCATTGCCACTGCCACCATAATAATAATAATAATCACCACCACCGTTGCTACCAGCAGCAGCAACAACAACTCAGGATATTGATAACCAGTGAGCCCCAAGTCTAGAAGGGCCTTTTAGAGGCCACTCAGTCATTACCACTAACAATTATCAGGGACAAGCTGAGCAGATGGAGCTATTTTGTCCTTGTAGATGTCCAATTGGTACTTGGTAAATTCATTTAAAAGCAACCTAATATTGGTGGAAATAGTATTGTGCTCAAAGTCAGAAGGTCTTCCTTCAAATACCAGGGCTGCTGCTTGTTAATGGTGTGATTTTAGTCAAATGGCTTTTAAACTCAGGGCCTCAGAGTCTTTATCTACAAAAGGGGATATTGGTATTTTCACTGACTACCAGAAAGTCATTGCCAAAAAAGGAAAGTGCTTTATAAATGTGAGCTACTATCTACATCATTAGTTAAAGGCCATCCCTAGCATCTGCCCAGTTTGATTCAGGTTGTACTTTGGAGGAGGTGGAGAGAAACAACTTTACTTAGAGATCTAGTAACTACCTATTTATTTCAACTACCAATTAACTTGGTGTACCCAGGCAAGTCAATTGGGGGAAAAATGGCCTGGCATTTAGGTCATAGATATAAGCATCATTTTAGCTATGTGAGGAGATGTCTGAAGTGATCCTTTTCCTTCTCTCCTTCTCCATCTTGTATATTTTCTTCAGATCAGGGGAGAAGAAAAAGGGCGAGGGGGAGATATTCATCACAAGTTTGATCAGAAAATTGATATTCATTCCAGATCCCTAAAGGAGGCTCATTAATCAAGACAGCAGAAGCTGACATTGTATATTAGAAGAGAGAGCCTTTATCTAATGAGATTTTCTTTGAGGAATGTTCACGTGATGAATCTTTAGATCTGTTTCCAAGTGAAAGGCTTCATATGTATTCTGGGGAAAAGGATACTACTTTTTCCCCCCTATTCATTAATTCAACTAATAGTTATTAAGTTTACTATTGAAAACTAAAGTTTATAGTAACTATAGGTTTAATGTGTGCAAGTATGCCCGGGGAGGTTACAAAGGGGTCTGTATGTGTGTGCGTGCACGCACCCATGCATGTATGTGTGTATGTATGTGCATGTGTATGTTTGTATGCATATACATGTATGTGTATGCATTTATTTCAGATCAGTGGCTAAAAGTAGCTCAATAATAATGATAGCTAACATTTATATCATGTTTACTATGTGGCAGGCATTATGCTAAGTGCTTTGCAATTATTATCTCATTTGATCCTTACAATAATTTTGGGAGGTGGGTGCTATTATTATCCTCATGTTCAGATGAGGAAACTGAGGAAAAGAGAAGTTAGATGACTTGCCCAGAGTCACACATTGAGTAAGTGTTTGAGGCCAGATTTAAAGTTGGGTCTTCCTGATTCCAGGCCCAGCATTCTCTCTACTGTACCACTAAGCTGCTCCTGATTCAGGGAAGACCTCACTTAAGCCTTAATGTATTAGCAATGGGTTTTTGGTGATTTTTTTTGTTTTTGTTTTTTTGGTTTTTTTTACATTTCTGCTCAGTCAGAAGATTCTGAGCTCTCAGCTCCCCCTTCCCCTCCTCCAGGTGATGTAGCATGGCTGTGGGCCCAACGACCATTCATACTCAAGTGTGAAGCTCTTGTGGACTCAGCCTCACTTTAGAAGGGAATAATTTTATGAGTCTTGTCCAAGTGTCTAAGTAAGAATGATAACTTAGAAGCCTTGTGAGGTCCTGGACCGGTAGGACATAGGACCTTGGGCAGAGGATGCTCAACTGTCTTGGGGAGAAGGAGGAGGAAGACCTAGATTGGGATGAAATTTTGGTCCCCTTATCTGTAAATAAGATCAGAATGGTGTACTCTTATGAAGGCTAGGGAGCCAGTATGTGTTGTGTCTGTACAGCACATGGGAAAACTTTCTAATAACTAGAGCTATCTAAAAATTAAATGGGCTACAATTGGGAGCTAGGGGATGCCCCCTCACTTTAAGACTTCAAGTGAATGTCAAATAACTTCTTAGCCAGTAGGATGTAGAACTTTGCATGGCATTAGTGAGATAAGGCTTAAACCAGATGTCTTGTGAGGTCCTTTCCAGCTCTGAGATTCAGTAATTCTGTGTGTGACACAGAGTCCCTGCTCCTGAGTGAGCTTAAGTGTGGACAGTGAAGAGAGGGAGAAGAGCTTCAATAAGGGGCCATCCCTGCTTGGGCTCCTACCTGCTAGAGCTCACACTGAGGGAAGAAAAAGCTTCTTAAAACCAGAGCATAGGAGTGAAATAGGCTACCTGGAAGGTAGTGGGTTTCCCCTCATTAGAAGCCTTCAGGTTGGGGCAGCTAGGTGGCACAGTGGATAGAGCACCGGCCCTGGAGTCAGGAGTACCTGAGTTCAAATCTGGCCTCAGACACTTAACACTTACTAGCTGTGTGACCCTGGGCAAGTCACTTAACCCCAATTGCCTCACTAAAAATAAAATAAAATAAAATTTAATTAAAAAAAAAAGAAGCCTTCAGGTAAAGACTGGATGACCATCTTTAAGGAGGTAGAGGTTGATTCTGCTCTGACTTTTGGGTGGATGACCTTTTTTTTTTTTTGCGGGGCAATGGGGGTTAAGTGACTTGCTCAGGGTCACACAGCTAGTAAGTGTCAAGTGTCTGAGGTCACATTTGAACTCAGTTCCTCCTGAATCCAGGGCTGGTGCTTTATCCACTGTGCCACCTAGCTGCCCTGAGCAGATGACTTCTGAAATTCGTTCTGACTGATATTTTGTGATGGCTAGACTGGGACTGTAAGGGGATATTTAGCATTGCTCTGGTAAGTCTTTTCCTTTTAATGAAATCTTCCTCTTATCTGCTTTGGCCAGCATGCTTCCAAGAGGGTCATTGGGGTCAGTCTTTTGGTTTTCCCAGTAGAGAATTCTTTATTTGAGTGGCAAGTTCTACGATCAAAAATGGCAAGAGAGTTGGCTTGGTAATGAGAAGCAGAGGGCTCAGGGACTTCTTTGCCAGATTATCATAAATATTGTTTGCACAATAATGTGGGTTTCTTGGAACTGACTCTTAGAATTAAATCTCTTAGGACTGATTACTTATCACTGTCCCAGGGAAGACTTTCCATTTTATCTAAAAAAAGACAGTGCTTGTTCTCAAATATTGAAGGGTAATGTAAGTTCATTTCTGGGACAAAATACTTTAGAAGATAGCAATCTATGTTCCAGTTTCTGACTGTTTTATCCTAGAGTATAACCCCATGTATCTAAAATTTAAAGTTCTTAATGTAGGGGACAATTGAATAATTAAAAAAATGTTTTGGGGTACAAATTCATACACTAAGGACACATCAAAGACTTTGAGGCAACCCAAACGAAATTCAGGGCAGCTAGGTGGTGCAGTGGATAGACATGGACTTAAAGGACTCATTTTTTTCTGAGTTCAAATCTGACCTCAGACACTTACTAGCTGTGTGACCCTTGTCAGGTCACTTAACTCTGCATCATTTTCCTCATCGTTAAAGCGAGCTGGAGAAAGAAATGGCCAACCATTCCAGTCTGTCTACCAAGAAATCCCAAAATGGGTCATGAAGAGTCAGGTATGACTGAACAACAACAATCTAAATTCATGGTTCATTGATAATTCATTCACTCACTCTTTTAGAGAGTCCAAGCTAAATAAAATTTGCTCCAGGAACTAGTGACAAATTTTTAAAAATGCCTTATTTAGGACTTTATTGGTGGGAATTCCAAAGTTACCTGATGAATTAATTGAAAAGAACATGGATGCTGAGATGCTGCTACTGTTTCAAACCCTAAGGTTTAGTCAAAAGCCCTTTTGGGTATGTTTTCACAGATGCCTGCAGTAAGTAGTAAAAACAAGGAGGTATTTTGAAGGGCTCTCTCATGGAAGAGGAATTGGATTTGTTCTTCATGGCACCAGAAGGAAGAAGAATTTGATTATTACTTGGAAGGCGATAGAGAGCCCAGATTTTTGATAGGAGGTATGACATAACCACATCTGCGTGCATAACTACAGTAAATTATGTGGGCAGAGAATAAAGATTTACTCACCATGATCATGCTAGAAAGAGACTTCCCATACAACTTCTTAAACTCTTTCTTGATGAGGTTTAAGTCGATTTCACTCCTTGAAACAATATTTCGGATCAGTGTACCATCCCAAGTTCCTAATCCCTGGGTTAAATAATTACAAAATAGATATCACTTCTGGCATTTTCAAAAGAGAGAGAAACTTATTAGGTTTCCATTTAGTCTTTAGTTAATGAACATTTCTATAAGCGTCTTGAAATATAGGATTGAAAATTGTTTATGTAATGTAAATATCACCCTGCATGATTTCTTCTTCCTACTAATAAGATCTCATTAAATTTGAACAACTCTCTCTTTTTTAAAAGTAAAATTTTGAAGATTCTACTTGTTGTTAATAAGTTATGTGAGAAATGTATATTACTCAAGGTCTGAAAATAATAGATGACATCTGAGGATACCTTTACCTGTTATTTTACAAATAAAACCTTCCTATGGTATGGGTAATACCAGCTTAATTTGAGCCTAATGGAATACTGTCTGATGGGGTTTATGCTTATTTTTCTTGGAATAGTCAAATTGTTTTCCCTAATTTCATCTTAATTGCCATTTCTGCTTCCTCACATAGTGATGCACCTCACAAAATGGCATTGTTATTATCATTAATGAGGGGAATAGATTATTATAGAAACCCTGTTCCATTTCACAACTATTTGTTATCCTCCTTTCAATTTCATCTACAAATGCTCTTGAGATCTGCCTTAGGTCTCATGACACTTTTTTGTATACTCATTTTTCCCTCAATGACTTTTTGTTATTTTATGAAGTAATACAGCTTCTTTCTATCATACTTGTCAATAATGCATTGGAAATGAGTTTGCACTCTAAACTAATATTGTCCTTGGCAGTTATATCCATCTTCTAGGCAAAGAAATCACATTTTTTTGGCTGAGGACTTTTGGGGAGGTCTTATTGTGATGACTATTTTTACACTGGTTAAATTTCTCAGAGGGATAATGATAATCAGAGTTAATTTCTTTGCATCTATCTATTTCCCATCTTTCCAGGTTAGCAACTTTAAAAAATAATCTGGCTAAACCAGATCTCCTCAAGCACATTTGTAGATGAAACTGAAAGGATAACAAATAGTTGTGAAATGGAACAAGATTTCTATAACAATCTATTCCCCTCATTAATGATAATAAGTATTATTTTTGTGAGATACATCACTATCTGAGGAAGTTAGTTTAATTCTGTTAACTTACTCATTTAACAAATAGTTAAATTACTCCCAGGTTAGAGTACTCTGCTTATTGGTTGGAGAGGTATAAAATTTAAATAATACATGATTCCTGCCCTCAATAGAGCTGACAGTCTAGCAGGGGAAACAGACAAAAATATATATAACAATAACACTCAAATGTTATTGTAAGTATATTAGAGAGTAAGAAAACAAAGTGTTATATAAACTCCACTGATGAAAGTCATTCCCTTTGGGGTTCAGAAAAGGTTTTCTGCAGAAGGTAGCATTTAAAATTAACTATAAAGGTTGGGTAGAAATAAAAAAAAAACAGAAGAGGAAACAGTAAAGCACAAAGGCAAGAGGGTATGTAGCATATTCAGGGGGCAGAGAAGTAAAATGAGACAAGCCTGGAAAGGCAGTGTGACATTATTGAGAGTCCTAAATGCAAGGCAGAAAAATTTGAACTTTACTTGGTAAGTCATATGATTTTTGAGCATATAAAGGACCTACCAATATCTATGTTTAAGAAATATTTGTCTAGCAATCAGGTGAAGCATGGTTAGGAGGGATACAGAACCGAGAGGGGAGGAGAACACCTGTTAGGATCCTAAAGCAACAGTCTAGGTAGGTGATAATAAAGGCTTGCATGAGAATGGAGGCAATGGAAATAGGGAAGAGAGGACAAATGTGAGAGGTATAACAGGAGTGGAATCAATTAGACTTGGTAATTATTTGCCTAGGAGAGGTGAGAGAGGTGAGAGAGAGAGAGAGAGAGAGAGAGAGAGAGAGAGAGAGAGAGAGAGAGAAGAATCAAAGATAATTCCAAGATTAAAAACATGGGAGGCTGAATAAATGGTTGTACACTATGAATTAATGGTCTGGAAAAAGCTTTGGGGAACAACATGTATCCCCACCTTTTTTGGGGGGGGTTGCTTCTACCTTAGGGGGATTGGTTTTTTAAAAGTTTTTAAAATTTATTTTTTCCCATTTATTTAGAATTTTATTTTTTCCCAAATTACATGTAAAAACAAATTTTAACATCAATTTTTAAAACTTTGTATTTCAAATTCTCTTTCTCCCTCCCTTACCACCCTCCCTTAAGAACTCAAGCAATTCATTGTAAGTTATACATGTGTAGTCATGTAAAACATTTCCACATTAGTCAGGTTGTGAAAGAAAACAGACAAAAAAACTTTAGAAAAAGGAACTGTGAGATTTAAAATTGGATATTAGATCATAAATCTCCCCTCTTTAACCTTTCCCTTAATTTATCTCCCAGACTAGTAAATGGAAGAAGCTTCTGGTTTTCTAGTTAGAGCTTTTATTGTATGGTAGTCAGAAGGTGATGTTGATTAGAAGGATAGGAAAGTAGAAATACAATACAAATCGTCTTAAGTCTAAGCTTAGTCTATATTCCGTATAAAACTCATCAAAAGCCGAAGGCCACCTTTGGGGAGAGAGAGAGACTGTGTCAAGCACGTGCTGCTGCTAACCGCGAGTCGGGTCCAGTCGAACTCTCGTCAGCATCAACCTGTGCAGCGCAGTCAGGAGACCAGCAGAGCAGGAAAAAACATCCCACTTCCGTTCTCTCCTTGCCTTTTAAGCTCGCACCCTGGAAGTGGAGTGCTAGCAGGCAGTCTAACGTGCGCAGCAGGCAGACTGGCGTGCGTAGTTCATGCCATTGGTCTCCTCCCCGAAAGGGTGGTCCTTCAAAAACTGGCGTCTTTCAGTTATCCTAACCGACTGTTAAAAACTTTAATTTTTTTTTTTTTACCACAGAACTAACAAAAAAATTATGTTTTAATATGTATTCAGATACCACCAGTTCTTTCCCTGTAGATGGATTGTGTTTTTCATAAGTCCTTCAGAGTTGTCTTGAATCATTGTTTTGCTGAAAATAACTGTCATTCACAGCAGATCATTTTACAATAATGCTGTTATTTTGTATACAGTACATTTCACTTTGCATCAGCTCATCTAAGTCTTTCCAGGTTTTTCTGATAGCATCCTGTTTATCATTTCTTTTAGCACAATAGTGTTCCATCATAATCCCATCCCACAATTTGTTTATCCATTCCATTATCCCCACCTTTTTTTTCTTTTTCACTGGCCCTGTAAGTTATAGACAGTGAGGAAAAGAGATACTCTAGTGGAGAAGTTTATAGGGGATTAGGTAAATAACAGAGTTTCTGCTAAAATGAGGAGGTCGAAAAGATTGAAGATGAAGGAAAATACTCTCCACATACAGAAAAAAGAACTATGGTGTTTGAACGAAGATCGAAGCATATTATTTTCACTTTTGTTGTTGCTTTTTTGTTGTTTCTTCTTTCTTTTGTTTTTTCGCTTTAGTTATGACTCTTCTCTTACAGCATGACTAATGTGGAAATATGTTTAACCTGATTGTAATGTATAACCTATATCAGATTGCTAGCTGGCTTAGGGAGGGGGGAAGGAAGAGGGGGAGAGAAAAATTTGGTACTCAAAATCTTACAAAAGTGCATGTTGAAATCTATCTTTACATGTAATTTGAAAAAATAAAGGTCTGGTAAAAAGAAAAAAAAGATTGACAATGTTGAGCAAGAGTTTAAAAAGTTACAATGTAAAGGTATAGAAGCTGGATATCCAACTTGTGTTGCAGTTTAACTTGAAGTTTACTCAAGGGGAAACAGAGAGGCATATGGTAGATGTGAACAGGTTTCAGCAAGATTACCTTGTATTTATTTTGTTTATACTATCTATATAAAATATACTTCATCCTTCCTTTGCATTTACCTTTCCCTACCATGTCAGTTTGTTTAAGGCAAGGACTTTTGGCTTTATAACTTCAGCCCTGCCACAGGGCCTAGCGTATGGTAAGTGACTAATAAATGCTTAACTGATCAGTAAGCATTGGTTACCAATCAAGAGTTCAACTATTTTTACTCAAAATGTCTCCTTGGAAAATAAAAGAACATTGAATAAATAGAATTTAGATAAAAGAAAGATTATTTTGTTGACTGAAGAGGCTCACAGCTAAAAAAACAAACAACCCCCAAAACAACAACAAAAAAACCCAAACCCCAACCCAGAATGATTATACTTGATTTTTCCCAATAAGACCCAGCATCTAGTGACTTGGAAGAGGTTGATAGGCTAAATTATTAGTGTAGTCTCTCACCTTCATGGAATAGTACAGTCTCTCTGCAAAGTAACTGTGAATGTTCCGGGTGCACTTTACTAGACAAAGGGAAAGGTTCTGTTAATCCTTTGGAAGTGATATGTGATATTGCCCAAGTGTGAAATTTGAATATCCTATGAATATATGGGAACTGGGGCCCTCTCAGCTTGCCTTCCAGAAATATATACCCTTGATTCTAGGATTACTGGTTCCTTGCAGTATTTTATCATGATGAAAGATACCAGTGGTTGATTTCATGGATATAACTTTCAAGAGTCTATATCATGGGGGCAGCTAGGTGGCGCAGTGGATAAAGCACCGGCCCTGGATTCAGGAGTTCCTGAGTTCAAATCCGGCCTCAGACACTTGACACTTACTGGCTGTGTGACCCTGGGCAAGTCACTTAACCCTATTGCCCCATAAAAAAAAGAAAAGAAAAGAAAAAAAAGAGTCTATATCATGCTAAGTATGGCCTTGATCATCTAAGCTGAGCTATCTTTAAAATATGACTTCATTCTTTCTTTCTTTTTTCTTTTCTTTTCTTTTTTTTTGCAGGACAATGAGGGTTAAGTGACTTGTCCAGAGTCACACAGCTAGTAAGCTTCTGTGGTTGGATTTGAACACAAGTCTTCCTGAATCCAGGGCCGGTGCTTTATCCATTGCCCCACCTAGATGCCCCCTAAAATACGACTTCAGAAAGTTTTCTCTTAGAAGATGACCCCAGTTGTAAAATGGGAGAGACTCAGTACTCTGCTGGGAGGTTCCAGTGGGATCACAGGCACTAAGACCTATTGGATTTTAGTTCAAGGTTTGGAGAGGCATAGGGAATTTGAGGGTCTTTAGTTCAACCTGTGAAATTTATGACAAACACACATCTGTGTTTTCTTTTCCAACTCAGTCCTTTTTTTTTTTTTTTTAGTGAGGCAATTGGGGTTAAGTGACTTGCCCAGGGTCACACAGCTAGTAAGTAGTAAGTGTCTGAGGCCGGATTTGAACTCAGGTACTCCTGACTCCAGGGCCGGTGCTCTATCCACTGCGCCATCTAGCTGCCCCAACTCAGTCCTTTTCTCCCCCTTTGGTGAGGCAACTGGGGTTAAGTGACTTGCCCAGGGTCACACAGCTAGTAAGTGTTAAATGCCTGAGGTTGGATTTGAATTCAGGTCCTCCTGAATCCAGGGCTGGTGCTCTATCCACTGTGCCACCTAGATGCCCCTCAGTCCTTTTTTTTTTTAAACCCACACCATTGACACACTTTAAAAATTCTTAATTCGTATTGGCATTGTTTGTTTTTGTATCACTTTTATTTCAAAATATAATCCTCCTCCCCGCCCATATGAGCCCTTGAAGAATAAAGCAAGAGAGAAAAAAAGAGCAATTCTTTGCAATTACTCTGTATGTAACATATGCTCCTGTTTACATGTTGTCTCCTCTGTTGGAATGTCAGCTCTTTGAGGGCAAGGTCAGATCTTACTTTTTCTTTGTATCCCCAGCACTTAGTATAGTGTCAGGTATATAGTACATGTTTGATGAATTCTTGTGATTGATGGAAGTTAGAAAGTATGTGAAATGCTCCACATCTATGGTCCCTCATAACATCAGTTTTAAAAAATGATATTTTAAAATATCCATTCACCTTAGAATATATTATATAAATTAGGCAGTCACAGACACTTAGAACGCTAAGAGAGCTTGGAGTCTATCTGGCTAAATCGTTTGTGATAGATTCAGGACTTAGACCTAATCATCTGACTTCAACTCTAGAGCAAATTAAGCCTAATTTCTCCCGTCTGATCTGAAGTCTTCATACCATAGTGAAAGGGGCACTGAACTGAGGCGAGAAATCAAGTGGCTCAGTGGAAAGAAAGCGGCAACTGGAATTAGCGAGACTAGAGAGCAAATCATCCTGTAGGCGCTTACTAGCTGTATGACCTTGGGCAAGAATGAATTTCTCAGTCTCAGTTTCTTCATCTGTAAAGTGGCCATAATACTTGCACCTACCGCCCGGGGTTGCTATGCGGGTCAAACCAGATAATATTTGTAAAGTGCTTAGCATGGGGAGTCTAGCACATAGTAGGTACTTAAGAAATGCTTTTCCTTCCTTCCTTCAGCTAGTTGTATGACCAAGGGCAAATAGATCATTCCATTTCATGTGTAAAATTAGAAGACATTTTGAAGGGTAGTGATGTGGAAGAGAAATTAGATTTGTTCTGTCTCGTCTCAGAGGGCAGAACATTGTATTTACTTATCTCCGCACAAGTAGAATGTAAACCACTTGAGGACAAGGACTACTTTTTTTTTTGTCTCAGTGTATCCAGTGTCTAGCACAGTGCTTGGTATATATGGAGAGGGACTGGACCTGGGATTTTACTGACTTAGAGAATTCCTAGATGAGGATAATTTGTCTATAATCACTCAGACAATATTTATCAGGGGTGGGACTTGAACCCAGATGTGCCAGATCTCAAGGCCAACTCTATACCCACTACACCAGGTTTAATAAATATTTGCTGAATTGGCTTGAATGCTGTGATCTCTACTCTTGTCTCCACTACTGGACCCAAGTAGACACAGCCTTCATGAAGCAGCTTCAGTCTGAAGACCATGGGGCGTGTGGACAATTATTGAGACTCTCCAAATGCCTTACCCACAGTGAGCATCGCCTCCTCCAGGGAGCCATGGGTCTCACTCTTAATGCTGTCTTCAATGCTCTTGTTGGCAATTTTCTGGTACTCGTCAAACACTGTGTGGAAAGAGTAGGTATTATAATGCTGGTCACAAGACTCTCTGAGGGAAGAGGACTGCGATAGATAATTCCAAACCAAAGATCACAATCTGGGGTCTAACAAAGGATCCCTCTTCTCCAATTTGTGAAATTAATTGTACCAAAAGGCTTATAAAAGTATAGGCATTAGATTATTTTGTTATAAACTTATTGAAAGAATAATAAATGAATAGAAACACAAAATTAAGCAGAAATGTCTGCCAGTTAGTATAATGTTTACAGGCACATTATTCCTCATCACTTATGATACATTCTAGTCCCTGGTCTACACCCATCCTTGGAACATGTTCCATGTTCACTTCTGCCTCCCAGAATTCCTAGCTTCCTTCCGTTCTAGTGCCAGATGGTCACCTGCTAGTAAAAATAAGAGTCAGGAGTCAAACTTGTGTCTCCTGAGTCCAGGCGTGAAGCTCTTTACATGACAGCCTGGTATAGTGGAAAATGCGTTGGCTCTAGAGTCAAGGAAGCTGGGATTGGAGTCCCATCTCCAGGACTTACTAGCTGTGTGACCTTAGCTTAGTCCCCTGACTTTTCTGGGCTTCTGTTTTCTCGTTTGTAAAATAAGTTGTTGGATAAGATGACCTTCTAAGGTCCCTTCTAGCTCTAAATATGTTTCTATTTCTTAACCCCCCCATATATCATTGGCAATTTGACCTCCCCACCTCCTGCAAAGATGAGAGAGAGTGAAAATAAAAGCAAAATGAAACAAAAAATCAGGTGCTTTGACAGATGATAGATTCCTTAATAGACAGTGAAGGGAAACTGAGATGATTTGTGAATGTCCTTAACCTTTCCAGGTTGATATGATTGTGATAAAATTATTAATAATAGGGTGTTTTGGGGACTCAGAACCCCCCCCCCCCCCACACACACACATACACACATACATAGGAACTCTGGCTGGTTTTGCAGGGCCAGCCCAGAGTAAGGAGAATTTAAAAGGAAATGTAGATCAACCTTCCTTACTAACTAAAGGAAGTTAACTTACTTAAGACCACCTTCAAGTCATGTCAATCGATGGACTTGAATGTTACCAGTCAATTAGCTTGGATCAAAGTGGAGTGACCCACCTCTACCTGAGACAGGTTAAAAACCCTGGAGAGGGGTTTCTTTCTCTTTCGGCACTCTCTTCCCTCTCCCACGCTGCTTTCTCTTTCCCCTCTATCCTAGGTATGTAGGGCTTCTTAACTTTCTGAGCCATGTGCTCTATCTCTTTACTAATATTTAATATACTCTAATAAATGTCTAATACCCCCAAACTAGTGCAGTAGCCTCTAATTTCTAAGTAATAAATAAATATATTATAAATCCCAGCTAAATTCCCTAACACTTGGGACAATTATAGGGTGACCCCATAAGTTTTTATTCACCACATGATGAAGAACAAGCATTAGCATCCCAGATTTAGAGCTGGAAAGGATCTTGGAGGCTATTAGTCCAACCCCATCATTTAACAGATGAGGAAACTGACACTGAGAGGGAGAAGTTAAGTGACTTGTCTAGGGTCACACAGTCTGAGACTAGATTTGAACTCAGATCATCCTGGTCTCAAGCCCAGAGCTCTAACGTTTCCCCCTTCTTGCTGACTTAATTCTTTGATGATAAATGGGAATAAGAGCTGGAAATTTTAGTTCCATTGTTCTAGGAATTCTGAGTGGGTAAAATAGTTCTAATCCATTCCTATATAGACACTGGCCAGCTATAAGGGACTGAATGCATCAGTTTCTATTTATTTTAGGGTCATCCTCTCCTGATGTGGTTCATGTGGGAAGCGGGATGTGATAGAGATTCGAGGTTTGAAAGCCACTTGTCCAGAGCCAAAGCAAGGCTCACGGAGAACTCTATAAAGGCTTAGTTATCACAGTGCTGGGCACTGAAGAAATGCTTGTTGACTGACTATGGGAGTGTGAAAACACTACAAAGAATTCTTTGTACCTCTCATCAAGTGTGTGGCACTCCGGGTGCAAAGGATGGTGATAAATTTCATCTCATCAGTCCCTCGTATCTTTTCTCCAGCTGCATAGAGGTCCTAAGGGCACAAATAACGTTTATTTACAATGTGCTTAAGTCAGCCCTAACAATATACATTTGTGAGAAAAGCCAGAAACTGAAAGAGGAAAGTATTATGGTAGAGAGCGTTTGAGTGAGGATCAATGGAGGTAAAAACAGAACTGATTTTGTTATAGGAGTAAGTGTTCTAGAAATTCTTGTTTTGTTCTGTGAATTGAAATTGGTGGAACTTTAAAAAAGTGATCAGTGTGGGGGCAGCTAGGTGGTGCAGTGGATAAAGCACTGGCCCTGGATTCTAGAGGACCTGAGTTCAAATTTGACCTCAGACACTTGACACTCACTAGTTGTGTGACCCTGGGCAAGTCACTTAACCCTTATTGACTTCCCCGCCCCCCCCCTCCAAAAAGTGATCATTGTGGATGCAGAGGGCATGCACTGGCCAATGTAGGTTTTTAAAAGCCACATCTAGAAGAGAGAAGCAAGGAAGGTGATAAACAATGTATAATAAGGAATAACTTTGTAAAAATGGCACTAGGTGTGCTAAATCTCTGAGTGAACTGAGATTGGTGATGGATACTAGGGACAACAAAAGAAGCTGTTTTAAAATATATTGTTGTTGTTCTGTCATTTTGGTTGTGTGCAACTCTTCCCTAAATGGTGTTTTCTTGGCAAAAATATTGGAATGATTTGCTGTTTTCTTCTCTAGCTCATTTTACAGATGAGGAAACTGAGGCAAAGAGGGTTAAGTGACTTGTCTAGGGTCACACAACTAGCAAGTGTCTAAGCCTGGATTTGAACTCATGAAGATGAATTTTCCTGATTCCAAGTCCAGCACTTTATCCACTGTACCACCTCACTGCCCCTTTAAGCTATGTTTGGAAAGATGAAAAAAGAACCAAGCCTGCTTTTTGACTTGGATAGGACAGTGATAAGGGATGACAGAAAGAAGACAGAATGATTCTTCCTTTAGTATTTTCTTCTGCTTCCCCGTCCCCCACCTCACAAAAGCCTCACTTCAGTGTCTCACTGTGGTGTGGAGGTTACCCTGCATTCTTAAAGGTTTTGCCATCAGCACGCAAAAGAGGCAGTTCGAATTGGACTGGCCATCAGAAGACTTGGTTGCTAGTCCCAGTTCTTTGATTAGGCAAGTCACTTCCCCTCAATAGGTCTCATCTATAAAATGAGAAGGTTGGACTTAATGACCTCTAAAATTCCTCCCTCCTTTATTATTCTTAGGTTCTAAGTAGGTATCTATGTACATTATTTATTTATTTTTTTGTGGGGCAATGGGGGTTAAGTGACTTGCCCAGGGTCACACAGCTAGTAAGTGTCAAGTGTCTGAGGCCAGATTTGAACTCAGGTCCTCCTGAATCCAGGGCTGGTGCTTTATCCACTGTGCCACCTAGCTGTCCCACATCTATGTATATTCTTTCAGACATTGTCCCATGGGAATCTAAAATTATAATATGAAAGGTTTAGAGGCAGCCTGATGTAGTAGAGGGCAAGCCCCAGAGTCACAAGACCTGGGTTCAAGTCCCACCTCTGACACATACCAGTTATGTGACCCTGGACAAGTCCTGTAACCTCCCAGTGATCCAAGCCAAGTGACAAGATTTAAGATGTAGAACAAGTTTGAATGTCCATTGGTAGAGGGAGTTTTCTCAATTGGAGTCTCCCTATAATGACAGATTGGTCCAAACAAACAAATCAAATTGGAACAACTCAGGCATTCCCTTATTTAACCAATAAGAAAGAGGTAGTTCACTTCCACTTTCTTTCCCCAGCTCTCTTGGTTTAGATATTGGAATGGAATGACAGAAAATGTGCTCCCAATTCAGTGACAGAAGAGACCTCAACTGTAGACATTGGGACGTTTATTTCAGTGTTAGGTTGGGCCTAGAGGGTTAGGCAAGAGAGGCAGTAGCCTAATTCCCAACATGCATGGGATGAGATGAGACACTTTGGAATAGTTATTTTTATAAATGCTTGTATTTTAGATGACAGAAAATTCCTTTCTCGGTGTCCCTTAAGTGTTTATTTTGTGATAATAGAGTGATAGTTCAAATCCTCCAGGGGACAGTGACATATAGGGGAACAAATTTCAAATTTTGTCTGTTGAGGACTTTATTTCTTTTTTCCCAAGAATTCCAAGTAGATAACATCATTCTAACCCCTTCTCACAAAAACACTGGTCAGACTCAAAAGGAGTTGAATGTTTCAGTTTCCATTTGCAATGGGGTGTGGTTCCAACATAGTTCCAATTTTCCAGGGCCTGGGTGAGAAGTGGTAGAAGTGGTAGGCAAACAGGGCATGTGTGTGTGTGTGTGTGTGTGTGTGTGTGTGTGTGAGAGAGAGAGAGAGAGAGAGAGAGACAGAGACAGAGACAGAGACAGAGAAAGAGAGAGACAAGGAGACAGAGAGAGACAGAGAGACAGAGAGAGAGAAGGGTATAGGGAAATTTTTATGTCTAGGGAAGCAATGGTGGGGCTCATTTAGGTTGGACTAGATAGCTTCTGAGGTCCCTTTAAGCTTACTTGGGCAAAACAAATAAACAAACAAATAAATAAACAAACATATAAATAAATAAATGAGTACATAAATAAGTAAACAAGCAAATAAATAAATGAAAGAATGATAAAAGCATGAAGGAAGCAATAAAATAAAATGACCAGAAGAAGACAGAAGGTAGTTCAGAGGGGAACATAGACAAATGGTATAGCTTTGAAACTAACATGCTAAATGTACTTAAAAAAATTCAAGTTGTATGTAATAGAGGCTTGAACTTTTGTGTACAATCCTCTTTTTCTGTTCTTTGCATATGGAAATGCTCATATTTTCTGGTGTTTGATAAATTCAGAATAATAAAAAGAATGCATTTAATAACTAAAAGTTTACCTGGGCATCCTGGAGTGCCATTCCTGGATCCACAAAACCACTCACATCATCTCTGCTGCCCTGAGAGAGGAAACAAAGTAGCTCTATAAGGCAGTAGAATCTCTCCTTTCCCCCAGATCAGACATGAGGCAAAGTCTGAGCCTTACATTCCTCCCCTTGGCTGCCCTCTAGTGGCAGAATAAGTCTGTGCTGCTGTCCCATTCCTCCTGTCATGGGAATCATGCAAGGTTTTTTCTCTGCTGCTGACTGCTGTGACTCTGCTTTCCAACCCAGGTCTATCTCAGGGAACCAGACTTGTGGACCCTTGTGTAGTTGCCTTGGGGACATCAGAAAAATAAACCCATTCTTACTTGCAGGAGGCAGACCAGGATTCTCTCCAGGTATCCACTGGTGTCTGATTTAATATCGTCTTCCAGGTTGGAACCATATTCTGCAAGGCAGAAACTCAGGAGGGTTATTAATATTCATTCAAATTTGTATGGAGCTTTAAAATGTCAAAGCACTTTCCCCGAGATAAAATGACCTTGTGAGGTAAGTATGCCTGGAGCAAATACAGGATGTAGAATGAGTAGGGCCTGAGGTATCATAGCTTTAGAGCAAGAAAGGATTATAGAAGCCATTGAGACTAACCCTTTCATTTTACAGATGAGGAAACTGAGGCTGAGAAGTGAAGTGACTTGTCCAAAATCACACAGCTAGTAAATGTCTGAGACAACATTTGAACATCTAGTCATTTTTTTGTATTTGTTTTTTTTTTTTGGGTGAGGCGATTGGGGTTGAGTGACTTGCCCAGGGTCACACAGCTAGTAAGTGTCAAGTGTCTGAGGCTAGATTTGAACTCAGGTCCTCCTGACTCCAGGGTTAGTGCTCTATCTACTGTGTCACTTAGCTGCCCCTACATCTAGTCATTTTAAAGATAAGGAAACTGAAACCTGGAGAGGTTAAGTGATTTGCTTAATGTTGTAGAACTAAGAAGTAAAACAGTCAGGATTTGAATCCAGGTCATCTGACTCCAAATTCAAGTAGGCGGCAATGCTGAATGCGTTGTACTGCTTATTACAGTATTGATGGGTGGCAAAATCTTTCTGGTCATGTCACAATAGAGAGAACCCTTGATATGGATTCATGCACACATTTTCTCATATCCAGATGCAAAGTCCATTGGCTTCTCTAGAAATGTGATTTGGGCCAAGTCACATACCCTCCCTAACCCTCAGTTTCTTAATCTGTAAAATGAGAGACTTAGATCATATGGCCTTTGAGGTGCCTTCCTGCCCTATGATATCATGACTATTTGGCCAGATCTCTCTACTACCATGACAAGTTCAAGAGTGGCTTCTTGGGGAGTTCATCACCCTTTCTACTCTTGCCATGAATACCATCACATCTGCGACTTTTGTTTACAACACTCCCTTCTTATCAAAGTTGGTCTGTATAGGCCTACCTAGGCTACTTGTATTGTATTTCTGACTCCTGTTAGGCAAGCTTTCCCTAAGATTTGTCTATGGCTTTCTTCTTAGTTCTCTTTTCTTTACAGGGCTGTGGGGTAGAGCACAGACTTTATCATTTGCATGTGTTATAAGCTGTTAGTCTGTAAAAGCAAAACAAAACAAAACAAAACAAAACAAAACAAAACAAACAGGAAGCAGCTCAATGAATACAGTGCTGGGCCCGGAGTCAGGAAGACCTGAATTCAAATCTGGCCTTAGACACTTACAAGCCGTATGACCCTGGGCAAGTCACTGAATCTCTTTTGCTTTAGTCTACTAGAGAACGAAATGGCAAACCACTCCAGTGTCTTTGCCAAGAAAACCCTATAGACAGTATAGCCCACTGGGTCATAAAGGGTCAGAAACAACTGAATGGCTGAATGACAATGACAAATCAACTTCTTAGTAATTCAAAGCAGCCCTTACATTCCCACTGCCCTGGTAAAGAAAACCATTTTAACTCTCATCTTTTTTCCTTCTAGAAAAACTGTTATTAATGAGAAAAATCAAATAAGCACTGTAGGAAGACCATTTAAAATACACAAATAGCCTCCAGTGGATGTCAAATACAGTAATGAATATAAAGAACTCTTGAGAACAATTTGCAATTTACTTGGGAAAATGTAATTTCTGTAAAAAAAAAAAACCCAATGAAAAAATAGCTGATGCAATATATGTAAGCAAATTTGTTGTAAATAAAAAGAGTATTGGGCTAGATGATATCTAAATTTTCCTCCAAGAGTCAACATTCTATGCTTTTCTATTTATGTAAAAGGCAGGTCAGGAAGTTCTTCTGATGCCAAGATTGTTTGCAAAGTTTCCAAGTTTGGGAGGGTACTGCAACGACTTCATTTTTTCAAGATGTCTTGAGATGACTACTAGAACACTGGGAGATAGCTGCTCCAGGTCATATAGGTCTTCATGTCTCCAGAGTGTCTTATACTCATATATACATATATATTTAAATGGGGGCAATGAGGGTTAAGTGACTTGCCCAGGGTCACACAGCTAGTAAGTGTCAAGTGTCTGAGGCCGAATTTGAACTCAGGTCCTCCTGAATCCAGGACCAGTGCTCTATCCACTGCACCACCTAGCTGCCCCAGAGTGTCTTATACTCTTGACAGTGGATGGCCCTTCCATCTCCCCACATCTTTGTCTCCATTGCTACTAAACTAGCGAATTGGCGAATTCCCTTCAGTAACTGCCATATGAATCTGTTACATGAGATCCCAATGGCACAGCTGCAATGATTCTTACCTTCCTCGTAAGCTCTCATGATTTCTCTAAGTTGGACTTTGGTCCGAGATGCCAAGATCTCAATGATGACACCCTCTTTGGTTCCTATACCCTGGGAAGAGAAAGGAATTCCACATAAGATTAACCTCTAGCAAATAAAACACAACAGCCTTTAGTCAGACTGTGAGGGCAATGGAAGAAATGGGTTCTCAGGGGGACTATGGAAGAGTATTGTGCATGGATAGATTTCAATGAGTCAGAATTGTGTGTGTTTTTTCAAATTTAATGTGTTTCCTGGGCTTGGCAAATTAAAGTGTGCTTTTCTTTTGCATTTACGGCTCCACAGGGTCGGTAATTTTATAAAGTATGTTGTTTGAAAACAAGAGACAACGTCAATGCTCCCATCTGATGGCAAACATTTACTAACTGCCTGCTGTGGAAGATGCATAAGGTTGAACACTCCTCTTCCTTGTCGAAAGCTAAAGCCTCGTTCGACAATGCTTGAGTTACCTTCATGGCATCATGTAATTCCTTGGCTTCGTATTTGTACGGGGGGTACATGAGGGCGATGATGAGTCTCTCGAAATTGCCACTCAGTTCAGATTTCAAGGTCTCGGTCAGATCCTGGTGTAAAGATAGAGTGTAAGAAGATGCTTCAGCAGAGACAACCTGCCTCATGTAGATTTCTTTGTCATAGCCCGTTTTTAGAAAAGAAACCTTGCTAGCTCATCCCCTTTCTTCTCTCTGCTTAGGACCGTATTGCTCAGATTCCTCTAGTTCACATGTTCCAGTTAGGGGGAACACGGAGCCCTAGGAATCACTAACATTAGCCAAACAAGTGGATGGAGCGCCGTATAACATCCAACTTTATTAGCTAGAGTGGTGCCCCTCAAGTCTCTCGTGCCTCTTCTCCAGTCCTTCTTAGTGTTTCTTTGACCTCCTATCCTCTTTATTATTTCTCCATTCAACACGTGTGAGTCAGCCTTTTTTTCTCTTAGGGACCTCTACCAGTGGACAGTCCTGGACCACTCCACAAAAGGAACTTGGGACTGTAGCAAATCTGAAAGGGAGACAGGCAGGGAGGGGATGAATGCAGAGGGAAGCAGAATCAGGCCTTTTTGTACAGATCCTAGTTTCTTATGACACTCTCCCAAAAGCAGATATTTAGATTGAGGCTGCTAGGCTGAGTAATGGATAGAGTGCTAGACTTGGAGTTAGGAAGACTTGAATCCTATATGGAAAACTTCCTCTCTGAGTGGCCCCAGGCAAGTCACGTAATTTCTCTTAGTCTCAGTTTCTTCATCAGTAAAATGGGAATAATAAGAGCATCTATCCCTCAGGTTGTTGTGAGGATCAAATGCATATAAGTGTGTAATTTAAGATTCTAAATGTGGATTCTAATCTGTTCCCCCAGTTTTGGGGGAAACTGACTAAAAATCACTGATAAAACGAGTTTAGGTTTCTAAGGGTTTATTGGAAAATAGAAAGAAAAAGATTGAGAACAGAATTCTAACAGCCTGGCATTCCTATCTTTCCTCAAATTTCCTGTGAAGTCCTCTGCCACCACCACCATCAAGTCAGGAAGCCAAAAAGCCCCAGCACTCTCTGCGCAGGCTCCCTTTCCTCCTTCCTGTCTCCTCCCAGACCATAGGAGGCTCCTCAAGTTGATTGGCTGGTAGCCTTGATAGACAGCACCCATGAGCAAACGTCATTTCCTGACGCCAAGGAAAAGCCACAATGCCTCTGAGGCATTTTCCTCATGGTGGAGCTTTCCCACAGCAAGTCTCCAGTAGGTGGCGTCATTCCAATCATTACATAAGGTACCTTGCAAACCTTAAAACTCTAGAGCAATGTAAGTTGTTATTCTTCATTGCCAAAGGACCCTTGGAATTCCACTCAGTAGGAAAGGAGAGAGTCTTATTGGTAGTTTGGGGGATCATTGAGCTATAGGGATCATTAATGTTATACAATGTCTGCTCTCCATTGTACCAGGGTGACTTTCTTCCCTTCTCCACTTCAGCTGAGACAAAAAAGAGAAACATCGATTTTCTTCAGCTCTGAGATAGACTGACATCATAAACATTACCTATTTTTTTTTTTTGTCCAGGAAAGACATTGGTAATTATAGATTTAGTGAAAAGTTAAGTGACTTTTCTAGAGTCACAAGGCCAGTCCCATTTAGAGGTAGGGCTTGAATACAGGTATCTTTTTTCCAACACTGGACCTCTATTTATTTTACTAAAGGTAGTAAGGGACAGTGAGATGGTGCAGTGGATTGAGTGCTTGCACTCAAGTCAGGAAGAACTGGGTTCAAATCTGGCCTCAGATGCTTACTAGCTGAATGACCCTGAGCTAATCACTTAATCCTGTTTGCCTCAATTTCCTCATCTGTAAAAGGAGCTGGAGAAGGGAATGACAAACCACTCCAGTATCTTTGCCAAGAAAGCCCTAACTGGGGTCATGGAGAGTCAGATATGATTGAAAAGACTCAGCAACAGAAGGCACTAAAGGTTCCACACTACCTTTGGGCCATTAGCTATATTAGCAGGGTACAGGATTATGAACTCTCCAAATACAATGCTTGAGATAAAGGAGACTGTGTATTATCTGGATATAGCAACATCCTTTCTGAGATTTCTAACCTACTTCCTCCACTAATCATAATAATAGTTTACATATTATAATACATAATTATATTATATTATATTTTATTATAATAGCATTTTAAGATTTGCAAAGCTCTGGGGGCAGCTAGGTGGCGCAGTGGACAAAGCACCATCCCTGGATTCAGGAGGACCTGAGCTTAAATCTGGCCTCTGACACTTGACACTTACTAGCTGTGTGACCCTGGGCAAGTCACTTAACCTTCATTACCAGGCAAAATGATGATGATGATTTGCAAAGCTCTTTATATATGATAATAGTAGTAGTTTTAGTAGCTAGCATTTATATAGTGCTTTCAGATTGGCAAAGGGCTTTACGAATATTATCTCATTTTATCCTTACAACAACCTTGGGAGTTCGGTATTATTATCCCTATTTTACAGATGAGGACACTGAGGCAGAAAGAGGTTAAATTACTTGCCTAGGGTCACACAGCTAGTAAGTGTCTGGGGTCAGATTTGAACTCAGGTCTTCCTGAATTTAAGGTCAGAACTAGTAAAGGAGTTATTATTTCCATTTTATAGACTCAGAGCTAAAGTCTGTGGACATAACCATATCTGACTTGGCTCCTTTTGTTCCAACACAGAGCTGTGCTACCCAAGTAGGTAACCAGGCAATTTAGTATAATAATAATAATAATAACATTTATATAGACTTTAAGATATGCAAATATTATCTCATTTGAACCTTACAGCAACTTTGGGAAGTAGGTGCTATTATTACAGATTAGGAAACTGAGTCAGACAGAATTTAAATGACTTGCTCAGGGTCACACAAGGCCATATTTGAACTCAGTTCTTCCTGAATTCAGGATTACAGCTGACAATACTGTTATGATTATTCCTGTTTTATAGATGAAGAAACTGAGGCCCAGAGAGGTTATGAATTGCCCAAAGGGTCAGAGAGAGAAAGTGACAAAACCAGAATTTACACCCGTGCTGCTTCCCCACAGTTTAGTGCTTCCTGGTCAGAGCTCCCCATGTGTCAGAAATATTATTGGAACTCAGGTCTCTCTGGACACCCTGTGTGGCACCAGCACTGCCTTCCTGGGCTGGTGAGGGAAGTGAGTTTAGAGCTCAGTGACTGGCCGGGCTATCAGGTGTCCTTTCTTTACCTTTCCATACAGAGCCTTGAACGCTTTGGCGATCTGTTGCCGCTGTGCATTGCTCCTCTTGGTGAGGACGTCGATGATGGCCTGTTCATTGGTCCCTGTTGAGGACACGTAAAGTTTTGATTACATATGATGTTGGAAGCAGAGCCTCCGTGTTGATGCCCTGCCTAGCAGCTAAACAACCTGCGAGACGTTGCCCAGGTGCGAACACCCACATCTTGGCAGTCTTCTCAATGAATCACTCAGAACCACCAGTCATTTGCGAGTTTTATAGGCACAGTTTTCTACTCCCAGCTGCAGAACGCCAAGGACCAGATGATGCTGTGAGCAATCCTGTAGGACTTGGCTCAGACATCACCTCTTGGCCTTCCTGGACAACTCCTCCTACTAGTACATATTGTATATGGTGTTTTTTTCTATGTGTATAGACATACATGTTGTTTCCTTGAGGTCTGAGGCTATTCCATCTATGCCTTTGTATTATTCTCAGAACTGAACACAAAGTAGGCACTTAATAAATGCTTATTGAGTCATTGATTGATTTAGCCCCACATGTCTAGTCAAGGCTACTGCAAAATCAGCTTGGAGTAGTCAGTACTGATTTTTTTGGGGGGGCAGGACAATGAGGATTAAGTGACTTGCCCAGGGTCACACAGCTAAGTAAGTGTCAAGTGTCTTGAGTCCAGATTTGAACTCAGGTCCTCCTGAATTCAGGGCTGGTGTGTTATCCACTGCACCACCACCTAGCTGCCCCAGTACTGATTTTTAAAGATCTCCTACAGACCTAGGTTGCTTTAACTACATCAGGCAAGGAGAAAAGGTCCCTGGATCCATCAGAAATTGGTGTTCTATAGAAAGAAAAATGGTTTCAGAATGAGAAGACCTTATGTGTACATATATATATAAATGTATATGCATAGATATATATAGGTATGTGTGTATATATATGCACACATATGTTTATGTGCATGTATACACATGCAGTATATATGTAGGTATCTGTATATGTACATGTATATATGTATATATAATTATGTATATGAGTATATAAATATGTACAGAGTGGGCCCAAAGTCACGAAGGGTTTCAATATTTAAAAAATTTATTTTTTGTTTTTTAAATTCATAATACTATAGCATCATATACAGTATATATAGGAAATGAATTTACATTATGTGTGAAAAATCAAGTCTTGTAAATGGCAAAAAATAAAGAATTCCCCCCCAAATTATGAAAAACATTGTGACTTTTGGACCACCCTTATATATGTATATATGTATGGGCATATATATATATATATACATATATATGTATATACACATGTATATCCCTCCATAAGTTTATATTAATCTTTCCTTTCTAAGTCAACTTGATACAATAATTGTTGATTTCATCCTTATATTGGGAAACTCTTGATCAAAGCAGATCAACTGCCCTGCAATTTCTTATCTTAGACACTTGCCCAAGGGCCCAAAGAGGTAAAGCCCCTTGCCCAGAATCACCCAGCCAGCATGTGGTGTGGCTGGATTTAAATCCATACCTTCCTTGGTTCCTTGTCCAAGGTGGGTTCTCTATTATCCCCATGCTGCATTTCTATATAAGTTATTTCTTTGAAAACAAATAGGGGCAGCTAGGTGGCGCAGTGGATAAAGCACCAACGGATTCAGGAGGACCTGAGTTCAAATTCGGCCTCAGACACTTGACACTTACTAGCTGTGTGACCCTGGGCAAGTCACTTAACCCTCATTGCCCCACGGAAAAAAAAAGAAAACAAATAAAAACACTTAAAATTACCTTATAAACAATTTTTTCAAAGGAGGTATGACTTGGTCGACAACTTACCTATTCCTTTCATGGCCTTGTATAGTGTTTCTGCATCAGGGTCAGGGTTAAAGTGGGGGCTTCCCTTCACAGTGACACCTTCTTGTTCAACCTGGGAGAACAATAAATCACCTCATCATTTCTGGTTACAGCCAGATCAGCCCTGCCATCAGAAGCTATGTCTCAGAGGCGTTTGGTCTAGTATCCAGTATACTCCAGGGTATTCAATAAACAAAGAACCTGCAAGTCCCAGTCATGGTGGGAGCCTGGCCTCTTCCTTGGAAATAGTTGCGTTCCTTCCCCTCCCATTAGCACCCACAAGGCTCCTTTCAGGAGGGAGGAGAAGACTTGAATTAATTTTCCTTCCTCACCTTTTTTACTCAGATGTGCCTTTCATACTCTATTCAACAAATATTTATTAAATACCTACCAAACAACAGGCACCATGGTTGGTGCTGGGAACAGAAGGACAAAAACCAACTGGTGCTCATTCACAAGGAGTTTCTGTTCTACTTGCCCTTTCATTCCTCCTCTGCTTTCCTGCTCCAATCCCCAATCCCCATCTCCTTGATCCTTTGGGTCTTTCCCTTTGGAACTCTTATGGTACTTTGTTCTCCAACTTTAATATGCTTAGGAGGTAATTCCATGTATTACGGTTCTCTGTGTTTGTATCTTATCTCCCTACTAGACTGAAAGTTTCTGGAAGGCAGGCACCATGTCTTAGCTAAGCTCTGTGGCTCTTCCAGCACATAACACAGTGTGACATAGTTTCGGTACTTAGTAAGTGGTTGTTGAATGGATGGTTTGAATAGCAATTCCCTCCACACTTCATTTACCTTCTGGGGAACGAAGTGATGTTCAGGGGAAGCAAATTGCCAAAGTACTAAGATAATGGAGGCAGCTAGGTGGTGAAGTGGATAGAGCTTTGGGTTTGGAATCAAGAAGACTCATCTTTCCTGAGTTCAAATATGGCCTCAGACACTTCCTAACTGTCTGACCCTGGGCAAGTCAATTAACCCTGCTTGCCTCAGTGTCCTCATCTGTAAAATGACCTGGAGAAGGAAATGAAAAAACCACTCCAGTATCTTTGCCAAGAAAACCCCAAATGGGTTCATGAAGAATTGGGCACAACTCAACAACAATGAGATAATGGAAAGACCTGCCTACCTAAAGGGTATAACCTGTTGAGCATGGCCTCACTTCTTTGCATGTGGAATGAGAGTGACATACTGACATTCCTTCCAGTCCTAAAATGGAAAAAAGTTCCCCAGGTAATTTCCAGTAGTATCTATGGGTCAAGTCTGGGGAGTCATTTCAGAGTCTCAAAGACATTCTTTTGCAGATAACACAATTCTTTTCCAGACCCTTAACATAATAGTAACTAGTATTTACAAGACATTTTCTTCAAAGTGCTTTACGAATATTACCTCATTTTGTCCTCACAACCACCTGGGAGGTAGGTACTGTTATTACCACCCCCCATTTTACAGATGAGGAAACTGAGGCACAGGTTAAATGACTTGTCCAGGGTCACACAGTAAGTATCTGAGGCTGGATTGGATCCAAGTTTTCTTGAATCCAGTTTCAGCTCACCTAACCCTCCAAGGAGTATCTTAAATTCCAACATTTTAATTTGGGACTGTTTCTCAGATGTTTGTATTTTGCCTTTTTGACATCATTGCATTCATCAGTGTTTAGCACCTTTTACTGAGCCCCATCCCAGTCATCAAGCAGGATGGTGCAGATCAGCTCACCTTTCTGAACACTGATGCTCTCCAAATGTACCAACACCCTTGTGAGGCTAGCAGAGGATGCTGAGGCTAATAGAGGGCCTCTGTGACCAGGGCAGAAATATTCTTAGACACAATCCGGATATTGTTACTCCACTGTTCAAAATCTTGGAGCGGCCATGCTCTTTAGATGTATTCAATGCTATCCATAATCTGACTGCAGCCCATCTTTTTTACCTTACCCCCCCCCCACTACTCCTCACTGACATATTGTACTTTCCAGCCAGATGGAACTCCCTGTTCTATGGATCTGTCTCTCACATTCCTACTTCTGTGTCTCTTGTCATTCTATTCTCTATATTTGGAACCCCACTCTCTTCTACAACACGGATCTCCTTCTGTCAAAGTTTCATCCTTCCTTAAACGTCTATGTCAACTGCCATCCTGTTCATGAAGCATTTTTTTGGACAGGACTAGTAATTTCATTGGCACAAGGAACCCCTTCTTCCAATACAGATTAACACCTGCACCGCTAGAAGTTAAGTGATTTGTTCAGGGTCACATGGGCAGTATGTATCAGAGGCAGGATTTGAACCCAAGTCTGTCTTGACTTATAGGCTGGCTCCCTAACTACTATATACCATCATGAAATCCTCTTTAGTGCTGTCTAGTCAGAAACACTCTTAACTTCTTAGCAGCCCTCCTAGACCACAGTAACTATACAAAAAAGACATAAACAACGTAAGACATATATATATATATATATATATAATTTTTTTTGTGGGGCAATGAGGGTTAAGTGACTTGCCCAGGGTCACATAGCTAGTAAGTATCAAGTGTCTGAGGTCAGATTTTAACTCAGGTCCTCCTGAATCCAGGGCCGGTGTGCTGCCTAGCTGCCCCCGGACAATGTAATATTTTGATTACAGTTATTTAAGTGTTTTGTCTAACCTGCCAGGCAGTAAGTACCTTGAAGACAGTCTCTGTCTTGCTCATCTCTATTTCTCACTCAGCTTCTAGTCTAGTGGCTTTCATTTAGTTTTGTTGTTGTTCAGTTTCAGTTGTATCTGGCTCTTTATGACCCCATTTAGGATTTTCTTGGCAAGGATATTGGAGTGGTTTGCAACTCCTTCATCAGCTTATTTTACAAATGAGGAAACTGAGGCAAACAGGGTTAAGTGACTTGTCCAGAGTCACACAACTAGTAAGCATCTGAGGTCGAATTTGAACCCAGGTCTTTCTGACTCCAGGCCCTGGACTCTCTCTATTGTGCTATTTACCTGCCTAGCATTTAGTAGATGCTTAATAAATGCTTGATGGATTCAATTGTTTTTTGATTCTCTCATTGGGTTAAAAATCCTTTTGTCACAGATAAATTGGGAGAGTGGTTTTTAAAATAGCAGGATATGAAGTCCTTTTGGAAATTGTGCTAAAGGAGCCATTATCCCATCAAGAGAGACCCTGAATTATATGCAGCATCCTGACAGAGAAAGAGCCTACTTGCATATTTTATTCAGTGCTTGGTCTCGGAATAGACCTTGTTTTATTGAAAACCACTGTACTTTACTCTGCTTTTTCTCTATGGTTTTTAGAGCACTTTCAAATATATCATCTCATTTCTACCCTCACAACAACTTGCTTCAGTAGGCACGGTAGGTATTTTCAGTTCCATTTTAAAGACGAAGAAACTGACACTCAAGAGACAATGACTTGTTGAAGGTCAGATGGCTAGTAAGAAGTAGAACTGAAACCGGTCATCTGACTCCAGCTCTAGAGATGATGCATCTGAAGAGCTCCTTTCCTCATCTGTCTTGGTTGTTGCTCCATCCTGTAGGAATACGAGTGTGTGTGTGTGTGTGTGTGTGTGTGTGTGTGTGTGTGTGTGTGTGTGTGTGTAGGCTTGTGTCTCTCTGTTAGTGTTGGTGGGTCAATGGAGTAGAGGTAGGGTGTGTCCAGGTGTGAAAGTGGTTTATTTATGGCACATTGCATGTTTCATGTTTTGTGTGTGTACGGTCGATGAGGTGGTTAGGTGCTATTTGGGGTGGTGTTCATGGTGGGTGTGGTACTGTGGCATGTTCCAGGTGTGTCAGGGTGTGTTGGTGTGCTTGGTGTCTGTTATAGAGAGAAAGGGATGGGAACAGTCAGTCTGGTGCTATCGTCCTCCTACTCTATTCCCCTGGCCACAAAGATTGCCTAAGAACTCTGTCTCAGAAAGGTGTTCTTGACACTCCCTGTTTCCTTTCCCCTCAGGAATGTTGGCTGGCCCACAATTCTTTTCTCTACTTAGTCTGGGAAAAGGCTGGCAGGGTGGGGTTTTCCTCTATCTCATTTAGAATAGAGTCCTGTTCTTTGGGGAAGAATATCTAGACTGCAAGGGCCATTGCAAAGACTTCCTTGGGCGACCAGCCAATGGAGAGCCATCAGTGTTGGCATTCTCTTCTCTGGAAGCTGGAGACTAGGGGCTGGGGCTGATGACTCAGTTGAGCTGTCTTACAGATTTTCAAGGTTAATACTAAAAAGACTTTGAGCCTGTGGGTGGAGTGAGACAGGAATCTGGAATTTACAGAGAAGTATGACTTAACAGACCAAAACTGAAAGCTCCCAATTTTTCATCCCTATTGTGCCAAATAAATTTTTCATAAAACCTCTTAGTCTTTTATGTGAAGCAACTAGCTAAAGATAGTAATAGACATAGGCACTAGCAATTTCCCAAGGTTTTAGAGGCTTATCCAAGCAGGAATATTTTATAGAATAAATATGACTCAGCCAAGCATGTCTACACACATTAACAATGTCTTTAATAATGATTACAAAGAAGATCATCTGTCTCTTTGTCTTCCCTCTTAAGTGAATATAAGCTAGTAAAAAATACCCAAACCACCAAACAAGGCTGCAGTGGGGCAGAATAAGAGAGACATGAGGGAGGAATACAGAGGGAGAAGGAAGGAAGGGAAAGAAGAGGGAGGGAGGGAGAGACACACGCAGAGACAGAGAGACACAGAGACAGAAAGACAGAGACACAGAGACACACAGAGAAAGAGACAGAGAGACACACCCACAAAGAGAGACAGAGACACAGAGAAAGACAGAGATACAGACTGAGACAGAGAAAAACAGAGTCAAAGGCAAAGACAGAGACACAGACACAGACACAGAATCTTATTAAATAAGAAGGAAGCACAGGTCTGGGCATGAACTTCCAACATGGGTTGTGGCCAGAGGTAGCATGGTTCAGTAATTTTGGAGTCAGAGAACCTGGTTCTCAGATCCTAACTTTGATACTACCTAGGTGACCTTGGGCAAATCACTTAAACTCAGCCATAATATCCTCCTCTGCAAAATCAATGAGGGGGTTGGATCAGATAATTTCTAAGATCCTTTCTAGTTCTATCCCTGATTTTCTTCTGATCTACACAGATCTTTTCTGCGTCCAGGGATACTTAGCAGACCTCAGGGTCCAGTCTTTGAACTGAACAGGTGATTTCACTGATGAGGAAACTCCCCCTGCTAATGCAGATCAATGCCTCCTTTCTCCACGTTGTCTTAGAAAGTTAGCTGGGAGACACTGAGAGGTTAAAGGTCTTAACTGACTTGCCCCGGGTCATCCAGCCAATATGAGTCAAAGGTGGGATTTGAACCCAGTCCTTCCTGCCTGCAAGGCTAACTCTTTTTACCCATAGTCTCTTCTGCCTCTCAAACAGTAAAAGCTCCTTGGATTTTTACCTCTACCTTTCTGAGCTCATTTTCTTTATCCGCCAAATAAGGCATCTCAGAATGAGATCTGGAAAGGGACTTTAGAGGTCTAATCACCACATTTTACAGATGAGGAAACTGAGGCTCAGAGAGGTTTAGTGACTTACCCAGGGTCTAAGAAAACTTATACTGCTACCTGCCTGAGCATCCAAAGAGATAACATTAAGTACAGAGCTTTATAGCCATAAAATGCAATATGAAAACAACCTATTATTTAAATTATAGCCTCTTGGTTTGCATGAGACTTTCTTAAAAAAGAGGCATAGCCTTTTGCCTAGATAACCTCTGGAGCTCATGTCTGGCTCAACCTACCATAGCCTAACAGATTTTAGACAAGATGTGCTCACTACTGGAAGAAATGGAGGACAGGAACAATTTTCATTGCAGATCCCTATTCCAGTTATTCAAATGGATTCTTTTTATCCAATGATTCTTAATATTTTTCTGTGTGTCTTGGACCCCTTTGGCAATATGGGGAAGCCTGTAAACCCATTCTCAGAATAATGTTTTTAATGCATAAAATAAAAATACATAGAATTACAAAGAAAACAAATTACAGTGAAATAAAGTTTTCCAAATATTAAAAAAAAAGGTCCTGGACCCTCGGCTAAGAATTTCTGCTTTTGATAAAGAGAGTGAAGTCAGGGACTTGGGAGCCATATGGGACATTTAGCTTCACCCTATTTCCTCTTTCACCCCTAACTCCAGAAAAATATCAAGCACAAGGTGATTGGGCAAAAGGGCAAGAATGGCTCAGTACAAATCCCTCCCACAAGGAGAAAGCCAACTCCATTCTTACTTCTTTCAGTTCATGTGGTAACTGGATTAAATTAAATTAAATTAAAAAGCAGGAGTAAATGGTAAACTCTCTATTTTCTATTTTCCTGGGAATTTAAGGAATCTTTATCAGATGCCACTGAAGCCATTTTCACACCAACATTTTATTGACTTACCCAAGCTTTCCACCAGGCCATTGTCCTCAGTCCAGTGCCCCTTTCCCTGGTGAAGTAGAGGAGAAAAAAAATGCAAAACAGCATTATCTAGACTGCAGCTATACACTTTTAGGATTATGGCACATGTGTAGGATGCTCCCACCCTCACCCCCACCCCTACCCCTTCCTTCAACTAACCTGCAAGTAGAAAAAATCTGTCTCAAAGGGGTGAGTTTCTTTGGACTATGCGGACACAGGACCGTAATCAGCTAGCCAGCTCTACTCCTGTTTGGGACAGGCAGTTAGTTCCTTTCTATACTTCTCCCAAGGCACACCCTTCAAAGAGGCTGGGCCTGTTTCTCAGAAATGACTTCACTGCCAAATAATTGCCCCAGTTTGAAAAACCCAAAGCTTTAAATCAGGTGATCAAACATAGTGGCTATTGGGAAATGTTCCTATTTAGAATGGCGCCCCAAAGAATAAAGGGAGAGCAGAGCCTGCCTAAATCCAACTCCTTTGTGATAGGGATCAAGAGACTTATATCCAGAGTGAAGTGACCAGAATTCACCTTTATTATCTGATTGGTCCTAAAACCCAACTTTTCTAGCTTGTCAGTGAGGGATGGAAACAAAGCTAGGTCTTATTTGGTCCCTGTTCCTCAGGAGTTTTTAGTTTAATGGGGGGGGGGTGGGACCATATACAATCCATTGATTGACATTATTCTGCACCTGAAATGACATGAGAACAACTGCAACAATGTACTGATCAGTGCCACACAATAAATGGCTGGTGTAGGGGAAAGAATCCTGATTTGGGAATCAGAAGATTTGGGTCTGCTCTAGCTCCTCCCCTTTCTAGTTGTGTGACTGTGGGCAAGTCATTCAACAGTTTTGAGGCTCAGATTTCTCATCTACAGGATGGGGATAATGCTCTTTGCTCTGCTTATCTCACTGGCTCATTCTGAAGATCAGATGAGTTAAAAAGACATAATGCCTACATAATATTCATGTGAATGGTTATTAGTTAGTTGCTTGGAAATGGTATATTCTAGTTATTTTAACTAATCAGCCAAGATTCAATGACATTCCTCTCTTCCCCCAGCCCGTGTTTTAACCAACCCTTTTGATTGCAAGGCCACACCCTCCACTGGGAACTGAGGTGTCAGGGTTATAGTTTCTAGTCTTGATTCCAGAGTTAAGTTTGTGCTGTTTTTAGCTTTCTCTTCACCCATAGAATATTTGTACAGTCTTTACTTGTGCCTTGGAGATATATAAAGAAGGGGGCCTGATACTTCTTTTTCCATGGATGGGGATAGCTTATTCTTTTGGGGCTGTTGACATCAGGCAGGGTCCCTGTTTTTAGCAGCCTTCCCACCTTGATTTCTGTTTGTATAGGGAAGGTAGATAGATATAGATGATAGATAGATGATTGATAGATAGATAGAGAATTTATTAAGTGTGTACTATTGCCAGGCATCATGCTAAGAACCAGTAATACAAATAAAATGAAGTAAGATGGTCACTATGTTCAAGGTTACATTTTTTTTTTTTTGGTGAGGCAATTGGGGTTAAGTGACTTGCCCAAGGTCACACAGCTAGTAAGTATCAAGTGTCTGAGACTGGATTTGAACTCAGGTCCTCCTGACTCCAGGGCTGGTGCTCTATCCACTGTGCCACCTAGCTGCCCCCTCACGGTTACATTCTAATAAGGAAAGGCATCACATAAAGAAGAGATGGAAGAGGGAGTAGGGATGAAGGTGGAGGCATGATATACCAATGACACCAAATGGGTTGGAGAACTGGCCCCATGTGAGAAAAATTAAAAAGACTAAAACTTACTGATGAGAGCTCAATATCCCAGAAAGGGAGCCTAAGATTATTGGAGTAAGATTCCAGATCACTGGGATCAGATTTGTCTTCATATTTAGCATCCAAGAAGCCTAGTTACTGGAAATCATAGGGTTAGAGAGATGGTTTTGTGGATGGGATGGAAATCCCTTCAAAGTATCATGTTAGAACCAGAAGAAGGCAGTTAGGTGATGCAGTGGATAGAATGCTGGGTCCAAAGTCAGGAAGACTCTTCTTCGTGAGTTCAAATCCAGCCTCAGACACTTATTAACTGTGTGACCTTGGTCAAATCATTTAACCCTATTTTACTCAGTTTTCTCATCTGTAAAATGAGCTGGAGATGGAAATGGCAAACCAATCTAGTATCTTTGCCAAGAAAACTTCAAATGAGACCACAAAGAGTGAGACATGACTGGAAATGACTGAACAACAAAGAGCTGGAAGGGTTCTTTAGTGTTCATCTAGTCTGCCTGAATTTTACAGAAGAGCAAAAGAAAGTCAAAGAGAAAGAGTTTTTCATCCCATAAAACTGGAGCTTCCCTGAGTGGTCTGGGTCTTTTATATTCTTTAGGATCTGGGATAAGTAGTTTTCTTGGGGTCTCATCACTGAGAACCTGGATCTGTTGGCTTGGCCTCCAGTGACCACTTCCTCAAAAATAGCAAACAATCTTCCAAGGACAGTCTTCAACAACTTTGGCTTCACTTCCTCCTCCCTCCCTTACTCCCATGAATCTTTTGCTACTTTTTAGCAGTAAAGACCCTAAGTCATTCACTTACACTGACCTCTGTGAGCTCTCTGTTGGCAACTACTAAGTAAGTACTACAACATCTTCTGGAATTAGATTTCCCCCAATTCAATAAGCATTTGTGAAGCTATAGGCTTCGCATCCCAAGTAGCCTGGGTGGTGACTCAGCAAAATTTATTTGCCCAGATGAATAATCATTAATACTGATGAGGCCCTTTGCCCTTCAAGTTTCATCAATATGAGATATTACCTTTTCCTTCTGTGGGGAAGGATGGCTTTGTCTAGGGATCTGACATCTACTGGTTTGCTTCATGGGACTCTCAACAAAATTCTGAAATATAAAACTCCTTAGTTTGTAGTTCGCTTATTTGTGGATTCATTTAATTCAGTTGATTTCATATTAATGGGTCCAGGACTAGATAGGATAATGAGGTTTTGGACAGAACTTTCCAGCTTTGCAATGTCAGCCCTAAAAAAAAATATGTATTTCTTTTTTTTTCTTTTCTGTATATGAAAACACATGTTTGCAGGCCAAACCGAACATTCATTGCTTGGTGATTGATTTCTTTTATTTCATATAGGGTAGAATGACAATGACTTGGAGTCAGGAGGCCTTGCATTCAAATCTTGACTCATACTTACCAGCTGTGTCACCAGGGGAAAGTAATTCACCCTCTCTGAGCCTCTAGGATTTAGCTATTTATCTACATGAAAGGAGATGCATTATTATCTGTCTTTCCATTGTACCCAAAGAACCACTGTTTTTTTTTTTATCTGACCTGCTATGCTGTCTCCCCATTAGAATGTGTGAGTTCCTTGACATTATTGACAAGGACTACCTAATTTTGCTATTTCTATCGCCTTCCTTTAACACAGTGCTTTGCATATATTACGCATAGGATCAATGCTTTTTCCTTCATTCCTTCATTCACAGGTAGGTTGCAATCTGCCTTGAAGGTGCTTCCACCTCAGTAGTTCCTCAGCCATATGTCTTTTCTTGCCACTGAGCAAAAGTAGGAATTTCCAAGTTTCCTGGGATTTTTTTCAGCGTAAATGAAGGATCCTTCATCTTCACATAATACTGTCAACCTTCCCTTAGGTTTGCCCAACTTTTAATATTTGCAAGACTATTCCATTTCTGGTTGACATTGCTTTGTGGAATTTATCAACATGACTCAGGATTCCATTCCTGGTTACCCGGACCCACCAAATTAGAAATTCTGTTTGGCAGAAAAGATTTTGGACCGTGGAAATCATTTCTGAATTTGCTGATGTACTTAAGACACTGTTATTGAGAACTCAAAGATAACTGTTATTGGGATTTCAATGCTTTTATAGCACTTGTTTTAGAAGACAAGGATGTTTCTGGGTGATCTTTCAGAGATGCTTGCCATGTGCTCATTAACACTTCCCAATGCCTGCGAGAGCCTGCCATTTTTTTCTTTTTACTATTCCAAAAACTTCCACAGCTCTATAATTCAGAGAAATTCTGGAAAATTCATTTTCCTAAAACATGCTGGATTTACTCCCTTGTACTTATTATCCTAACCATTCTGTTGGCATACTCTTGGACTTTCATTTCTTGTGATGCAGAATAAAGAGGACTGGATTTGAAATCAGAGGAACTGGGTTTAAATCCCAGTTCTGACTCCTACCCATGTGGCCTTGGGCAAATGGCCTACCCTTCTTAGTTCCTCATATGTAAAATGAGGGTTAGGAGAAGAATTTATACAATGAGAATGACAAAATAGAGAAAAGCACCTTTGAAAGACTTTTAGAATTCTGATCAACGTAGTGATAAGCCAGGGGTCCAAAGAATGAAGATGAAACATGCCACTTGCCTCCTGACAGAGAAGTAATGAACCCTAAATGCAAAAAAAAAAAAAAAAAGACCATACATTTTCAGACATGTCTAATGTGGGAATTAGTTTTGTTGGACTTTGTCCCTATGTATTGGGGACTTTAATTTTAGGTTTGCTTTTTAATTTATTTAATTGGGTGAGTAATGAGAAGGGCAGATTAATTCTAAAAATACTTGTGAATTTAAAAAATAAAAATAATGGGGGGGGGCAGCTAGGTGGCACAGTGGATAAAGCACCAGCCCTGGATTCAGGACTCCCCGAGTTCAAATCCGGCCTCAGACACTTGACACTTAACTAGCTGTGTGACCCTGGGCAAGTTACTTAACCCTCATTGCACTGCAAAAAATAAAAAAATTAAAATAATGAATTTAAAATATATATGATGGGGAAGCTAGGTGGCACAGTGGATAAAGCACCAGCCCTGGATTCAGGACAACCTGAGTTCATTTTAAAATTTGTATTTATTTATTTAAAAAAAATTTTTTTTTGGTGAGGCAATTGGAGTTAAGTGACTTGCCCAGGGTCACACAGCTAGTAAGTGTCAAGTGTCTGAGGCCGGATTTGAACTCAGGTACTCCTGAATCCAGGGCCAGTGCTTTATCCACTGTGCCATCTAGCTGCCCCAGAACCTGAGTTCAAATCCGGCCTCAGACACTTGACACTTATTAGCTGTGTGACCCTGGGCAAGTCACTTAACCCTCATTGCCCCACCAAAAGTAAAATATATATATATATATATATATATATATATATATATATGTCTGGATGACCTTCACAATCCCTTCAAGCTCTAAATCTATGATCCATTTAATAGTAATTTATGATGGCAATCCACAGTCAAATTCTTGAATTTGAAGAGAAACTCTCCTATTAGTAATTTTAACTTACTCAGTTGACTTGTGCTTTGTCAAGCAACATCATGTGTATACTTGAATTGCTTTAATTTTAGAAATTATCATGACTTGAACTTTGGTGCTTGGCAAACCAAGAGACTCATTTTGGAGTCTATTAGAGTCATTTGGAGCCATTTTGAACTTGTCTTAGATAAAATAGCTTTCAGAGCCAAAGTTGTGCTTTGAAATAATTTCCTTTGATGCTTTGTTAGGCTTAGGAAGTAGCTTTATAATACCCACAAAGAGACCAACAGATTTCCAGTTTTATTAAAGGGATCCCCAAGTACCAGATTATATTTTGAACAAAAATGAATAGCCTGAGAAATACATTTGAGACTTTTGTATAATTTTTACTTTTCTGAGTTGAGTGATTGTTTGAGGAGTGGCATCAAGAAAATATCCCTTTTCAATTTTTTTTTTGCGTGTTTTCATTCCTACTTCAAAAAAATTCATGCACCAAGTCCTTATGGTATTCAGGCACAGATGTAAGCTTTTGGAATCTGAATATTCTTTTTTGGGGAGTGTGATCATACATTATTTTGTCCAACAAAGAGAACACGAGAAGAACAAAATAAAGATTTATTCAGTTTGCAATATGTCAAACAATCGCAGTTGGCTAAACTTCCATTGGTAAGTTGCCTGGTAAACCAGTGGTCTGGGAATAACTCTCATCCTAGCTGGCTTTGAATTCGCCATATTTACCCCACCCATGCCACACAATAATAAATTAGATAGCGCTTTTAATGTTTGCAAAGCACTTTACATATGCCATCTCATTTGATCCTCACAACCACCTTGGGATGTAGGTGCTACTATTATTATCCCCATTTTACAGATAAAGAAATTGAGTCTGGTAAAGGTTAAGTGACTTGCCCATGGTTTAGTAGCTACAAAGTGACCAGAGTGGGATTATTCCCTCCAGGTCCAGGGCTCTCTCTTTTTCATCATCTGGATAACTCTGATTAGGGATTCTAAGGTGCCAAAGTGAGGAGAGAGTTCATGCCCCAGGAGTGAGGAAAAGCAATGCAAAAATATGGAGATGGAAGTTACACCTGAGGAACATGAAGTGGAGCAGATGTGCTTGAATGTAGAGTCTGTGAAGGGGAGTAATATGTAATCATCTTGGCAGGATAGGCTGGAGCCACATTTTAATGGCTTTAATCACAGAGGGATTTGTATCCTATCCTAGAGGCAATAAGGAACCATTGGATCTTGTTGAGCAGTGGTGTGTCTTGGTCCCATGGTCAGAACTGTCCTTTGGCAATATCACTTTGGTGGCTGTAGGGAGAATGGGATGGGGTTTGATGAACTGACTTGAGGTGGACCAACCAGGTGGGAGATTATTCCAATAGTGTGGACAAAAGATGATGAGGACCTGAACTAGGGCGATGGAGAGAAGGGCACAGATGTGAGAGAGATTGTTGAAATACGATCAACAAGACTTAGAAACAGACTATGGCGGGAGGCAGCGGGGGTTGAGGAATGGTCAGTGAAGAGTAAAAAGGATGTTTCTAAATGTGTGAATCTGAGGAAGTGAAAGGATGAAATATGGAATTTAAGAAGATGGGTACAGTTTGGGGAAAACTAATGAGTTAATGTTGTGTTTTATTAAATTCGGTGCTGTCTGCTATCAATGAAGACGTTATCTTTGATTTCTTGACATTTAGATGAACTTCAGATGCATCTGTGTTATAAGCAGCGTGTTCACAGTTTTATCAGCTCTTGAAATCTGCATATGGCAATCAATTCCATGGAGGTAAAAGGATGATGCTTTTTCATTGGGATTTAACTATTTGTGTCTGTGCCTTGACAGTCTTCCTTTTTCAGCTTCAACTAAATTTGCCTTTGAAAATAAGTGTACTTTAAAAGCTATAATAATAGTAATCACAATGAGACATTTGTTTACTTTTTTGGGCAATAAGGGCTAATGCTGTTTCTTTCTCTTTACTTCCTTTGTAAATAGTTAAGAGTGTGATGATTTGGAGGAGAATACAGTTCATCCCAAATGAGTACCTTTTCTTAGCTCCCACTGAAATTTGGAAAGATTTGACATCTCCAAGAATTTGCTCAGAGTACAGTTATATGACACATGGCTTTACACGGTCCTTTTTTGTCCTGTTGAGTTTTTGATGTTTATCACAGTCAGGGAGAAAGTGCATTTGAACTTGGAGTAGGAAGGCAGAAGCTGCTGTCATTTGCTTTAATCAAGGCGCCAATACCTTTGCTTTAACTCTATACCTATTGATGAGATGGAGAACCATCAAGCCAGCTACTGACTCCTTATGTACTCTAGGTTTTACTATATGCCCTGCCTTTATGTCCTACAGTCCCCTGGTACTGTCATTTGACCTACTGATGTAATCTAAAGACCCCTGAACCTTGCCATCCACCCTGCCTCTGCATCCTTAGCACCTTTGGGCCTTTCCATTTGCCCTGCAGTACCTCTCTTTCTCCTCCTCCTCCTACTTCTCTTTCTCTTCAAGTGGACATAATGAAATTATATCTCCCCAAGGACCAGTACTATTTATTTTGTACATTGTTTCTCCCCAATTAAAGGATGAGCTTCTTGAGAACAAGAACCATCTTGCCTTTTCTGTTTGTATCCCAAGCACTTAGCACAGTGCTCGGTACGTAGTAAGTCCTAAATATATGTTTTTTCCATTCATTCTGAGGCATCCGTGGGCTATCTTTAAATGCAAGGGAGAATCCAGGCCTCTGAGCTTGTTCCCAAACCAGCCTTTCTATCATTCTTGTGGAGCTGAATATGTTGATGTGGAAGAATAATAAGGCCTTGTCCTCACAGAGAGATGCAATTTTGGGGTGATTAACCTGAATGACATTGTCTGTATGCCTGTATCTGTCTTTCCCTTTGTGTGTGTGTCCTTTGGAAAGACTTGTGCTTTCAGCTTGATCAATGATGAATCTGGAGTAGGACAGAGATAGTTACTTCCTGACTCACTCCTCCTGGGCATATTTGTATTAGGGCAGGAGGGCAGAGGATCCTCACAGTCAATGGATGTTGGTGCCTGGACCCTCACTTGCCTAACTAGTTATGCTCCTTATCTACCTGTCTAATAGGTTGCCTTATTTCTCTAGACTTTTCACCTCTGTCTTTTCCCTGGCTTTGTCTCCCCCATGGATGAATTTTCTAAATTATTGGAAGATTCATGACTTTCCTGCATTGCTGTCATTTCTCTTTCCATTCTTTCCTCCATCTCTCTAAATCTTCCTTCTATCTCTCCTACTTTCTCTTCAAAGTCCCTTTGGAGTGCTTCCATGGCCTGAGACCAATTCATATTTTTCTTGGAAGCTTTGAATGTTGGAGCTTTGACCCTGTTATTATCTTCTTCTTCTGAGGGTGTATTTTGGTCTACCTTTCCCCCAAAGAAGTTTTTGATGGTCTGCTGCTTTCTCTGCCTACGTACTCATCTTGGCCGCCTATTTCTTGGCTTTTAACTCCTTAAAGTGTAGCTCTGCTTCCAGGACACACTGTTCAGGCTACAGCATGGCCTAGGAGGTGATTGGGCTTCTTCTCAGCCTGCCTGGCCAGTAAGTAACCATGGCCGCTTTCTCTTTGACCTGGAAACAGAAGTCTGATTGAACTCTGATTCTCTATGGTCGGAAGCTTGGCGGGCCTGTGCCCCTCCCCCCCTGGGCCACCACTACTCAATTCAGCCCACTGGTTCAGAACCAGGGTGCTTCGCCCCAACTCCAGCAGAGACTGACTCTACTTCATCCCGGCCTATCACCGAACTCCCTCACCAGTCTGTGACTGGAGCCTCAGAAGCTGCTGACGCTGAAGACTCTGACGGGTGCTGGAAGCACTGTCTGTTCTTGGCTGGGTCTGGACTGTGTGCTGAGCTATTCAGCCTGATCAGTAGGTGATCTCAATTGCCCTCTTTTGCTGAAAAATAGTCTCACTCTGTTCTTATGTGCATTAGGCTGCTCTGTTTTTTGTTTTTAACCACATCTACTGGAAGATTCAGAACCTTAACATTGCACCCCTCCCCTGCACCAGATGCAACATCCAGAATGGGCTAGGACATAAAATGATAACCTGACCCCCCTTGAGAAGTAGTGCCTCTCTTCCTCCTCTTTCTCCTTCTTGTTTTCTTCCTCTTCATCCTCCCCTTGTTCCTCCTCTTCTTTCTCTTCCTCCTCTTTCTCTTCCTCCTTTTTCTCCTCCTCCTCTTCCTTCTCTTCCTCCTTCTCCTATTCTCCTCTTCCTCCTCCTCCTCCTCCTCTCCTGATGCTCTTCTTTTTCTAGTCCTCATCTACCAATGTGAGGTGGCTTCATGATTACAGATCTAGGCACTTCTCAGGAACAGACCTAGGATTAGCTATGTGCAGTAAACCAAAGGTAGGTGCAGAGAAATATTACATCATGAACAACTGCACAGGTGTCCCACAGTGGGGATGATGTTTCATCTCTATCACATGGTAGAGAAAAGAGCCCTGGTGAGCTGGGGCAAACTCCTGACTCACTATTGATTCACTGTCTGAATCTAGGAAAGTCTTTGACCTTTCCTATTTCTCCTATGACAAATGGTAAAAGGGAGGGACTCCTTATGTACCCCTCTTTGCATTATTCATAAAGTGCCTTGAATGCCCTGATAACAAACTCTATTTACTTCCTTGTCACAAATTCCAATACCTACATTGGCTCTTCAGGCAGAAATGTAGTCTTCAATTTACATGTGATCTTTCTCAGTATGACCTATTTTTTTTTGGTTTTGTTTGTTTGTGTTTTTTTTTTTTTTGCAGGGCAATGAGGGTTAAGTGACTTGCCCAGTGTCACACAGCTAGTAAGTGTGTCAAGTATCTGAGGCCGGATTTGAACTCAGGTCCTCCTGAATCCAGGGCTGTTGCTTTACCCACTGCACCACCTAGCTGCCCCCTCAATATGACTTATTTTTAAGTAAGTTATTTGGAACTCCAAACATTTCACTTCCTAAACAATGTCATTAGTGGCAGGTTCCTAGGCTTGTTCATAAAACTGTACTTATAACATAGAGAGAGGGGTTGCCCTGTGATTTCACTTGCATATGGGACTTCCCAAGGAGGGGATTCCCTTTAACAATATTGATCGACACCTTTACAACTTATAGTCATAGAGAGTTGCTGGGGACATTGAGAGGCTGAAACTTGCTTAAGGTCACACTGCTGATATATGTATCAGACCCTGTAACAACCATGTCTTCCTGACTCTGAGGCTGGCTCTCTATCTCCTTAGTCATACCACCTCTGTTTAAAGCATACAAGCCCTTATTGACTACAGGCAATATGGTGTGGTTTGAAGGTTGTTGGGCTTGAAGTCAGAGACAGAAAGGTTCTGTTTGGGGGTTTTCTCAAAGAAGATACTTGGAGTCAGACACAACCCAGTAATGCAGATTTTGGCTCAACATAAGAAGAAAAAATCCTGATGATAATAATTGGCATTTATATAATATGTGAAGGGTCATAAAGCTAAGACACAGGGTAAGTAATAGGAAGAGCACAGGACTTGAGTCATGATGTCATTGGTCCTCTTTGAGAATAAAGGACAGATAACAAGAACTCTGAGGCTGTCCTTCCCAGAGAACCTTGTTCTTGGCCTGTGCTTTGGTTACCAGCAAACCTTCCCCCCCAAAAAACATTTGCAGAGCCCTGCCTGCTTCATTCTTCACAAAAACAAAAACAAAAAAGGAAAAAAAAATATAACAACACCCAGTTGCCTGCTAGTCCTTACCAACTCAATACAAGAAGGGTGCTTAAAACTAGGGCAGAGGAGAGACAACCTACCCTGCTTGTGCTGCCAAATGCATCCACCCACTTGTACTAAACCCTGAGAGAATGTGCCAGTCTCCTTGACTATTCATTCTCTGTCCTCATAATTGATTTGAGCCCTGGAGTCTTACCCCCTTCACTGGGTTTTCCTTGGAGTCTGCTTCTGAATGTGTTTTTTTGTTCAGCCTAAATCTCTGGACATAGACCCCACTTTGCCTTCACCCCTGGTCTGTTCTCTTCAAATTGGCTTTTCATGTGGACTTTGATCTAATGGTTTCTTCACCTTTGCTTCCATATTCCCTACCCATTGGTCTTGTTACAGAGATTGCTCACATTATGCCAGAGATATCTGAGATTTCTACCAGAAATGAATCACAGAACTCCCCACTCCCTTCACCTAAATCTCTAACTAAAATAACACATTATCCTGAGAAGAAGTCTGTAGGCCTCACCAGGCTGCCAAAGGAGTCCATGACATAAAAAAGGTTAGGAACTGCTGTCTTAAAGGGAATCCAGTGAGTTTGTCCTCTGGTCTATGCCAGGTCTGTGGTTCATTACATTTGGTGACTTACCACCCCCTTTAAGGGACAAATACATTTCAGAACAAAGAGGCCTGCTCAGCCCCACTGGAAGCTGTTTTTTTGATCCAGTCACATCACTGATGAGCCTTACCCTGAGGCCTTAAAGTGGTCAAGCAGCTGGGATGTCATCACAGAGTGGTCGGTCTTCTCCTGGCCACACTAAATATCTTGCCAGCAGGCTGCTAACAATTGCCTGCATGTGAAAGTATCTGCCAGATCCTGCCAGGCTGGTCCCTCCTCCCTTGTCCTATTATTTTTATGCTCTGTTGTTGATTCTTCCTCTAAGTAAAGTTGGTTTTCCTTAAACCGAGTTCACCCCGGCATAGCATAGTCTGTGTCTGGCTAACCATCAAACACTGACAAAGCAATTGGAATTTGCTCTGGACATCATTATATAAGGCTTGCCCTTCACCCTCACCCAGTCCTTCTCTTCTCTTCTCTTCTTTTCTCTTCTCTCTCTCTCTCTCTCTCTCTCTCTCTCTCTCTCTCTCTCTCTCTCCTTCCTTTCTTCCTCCCCTTCTTCCCTCTTTCTTTCTCTCCCTCCCTCCCTCTCCTCCTCCCTCCCTCTCCTTCTCTCTTCTCTCTCTTTCTCTACCTTTCTCCTTTTCTCTCTCCATCTCTGTTTCTCTCTCTCCTCTCTCCATCTCCTTTTTCTCTGTTTCTCTGCCTTTCTCTTCATCCATACCTTTTCCTTTTAAATTGAATTCCCTTTCAAATATCCTCTTTTTCTTATTTAAGAACAAAGATTTCAAAAAGCAAAAACAATTCAGTAAAACCAACCAAGGCACAGATGGAGAGAATGGGCAATATTTCACACCTATAATCTCCCACCTCTTCAAGGAAGGGAAGAAGGCATGTTTTCTCCCTTCTTTTCTGGACCCCAGCTCTATTACATTCAGCTTTGTTTGATCATTCTTTCTGTTCACATCATCTGTTGTTGCTGTTGGTGGTGGTGTTTTCCTATTTCTATTCATTTAACTTTGCATCAGTTCATAGATGTTGTGCCATGTCTCTCTAAAATGACACCTCACATTCCAAGCTGTCTCACATGCATTAGACAAGAATTCTCACTTCCCTTGCCCATGCTGGCCAGTGATCCAGAGTTCCTTTTCATAGTATAATAATAATAATAATAATTCCTAGTACTTACATGATGCTTTAAAGTTTATAAATCACTTTACAAATATTATCTCATTTTAACCTCACAACAACCTTGCCTAAGGGACAACTAGGTATCACAGAGGATAGACTGCTTGGAGTCAGGAAGACCTGAGTTCAAATCCAGCTTTAGACACTTACTAGCAGTGTGACCCTAGGCAAGTCACTTAACTTCTGGCTGTCTCAGTTTCCTTATCTGTAAAATGGGAATAATAATAGCATCTACCTCCCAGGGTTGTTGTGAGGATAATGCAAGATAATATTTGTAAAGAACTTAGCACAGTGCCTAGCACCTAGTAGGCACTCAATAAATGCTTCCTTCCTTTGAAGACCTGACTCCAGGTGGGCATTACTAGGCCACCCAGCTGCCTCAGCAGAGGTCCACTTACCCTTGTCCCCTGTGCCTCTATGTTGTAAAAACAGAAGTGATAATCCACCTATTTCTTTCGTGTTTGTGTTCTGCTGTCTGTTTGTATTAACTACTCATGTGTCTACATCAGCCTCATTTCTCTCAGATTGTAAACACCTTTGAGAGAGAAGGAGCCATGTTTGTATAGGCTCAGCATACTTGCCTGGGACAATGCCACAAGGAATTACGTGTTTGTTTACAGAAGAAGTTAGGATGATCAAAATGAGATAATATTTGTGAAGCACTTAGCACAATGCCTGGCATAGTAAGCTCTTAAAAAATACTCATTCCTTTATTCCTCTTCCCCATTTAGTAGAAAAAATATTGGACAGAGTGTCAGGAGACTTGGGTTCTAATCCCACCTCAGAAGCTAGCTGTTGTGTGAGTCATTTAATCTCTCCGTGTCTCAGTTTTCTAGTCTGGAAAATGAGGAGATTGGCCTTCGTGGTCTCTGAATACTCCACCCCCCATTCTAAATCCATGGTCTTCTTCTCCTTCTGCCACTAATTAGCTGTGTGACTTTATATAAGCCATTTCAATTCTCTGTGCTTCAGCTTTTTTTCTGACAGATAATAAAACCCATCCTGCCCACCTCACAAAAGGTTGTTGTGAAGATTATATAAGAAAAGACTGGTAGTTAGGCCTCATCAGGACATTAATCAGCCTGAAAGGTTGCTAATTAGTCATTTTACATTTCCCCTTGGGTTGGCATAGTCTAAACCAAAGCTTCTTAAACTGGGGGATGGGTTGTGTAACTGAATGTGAGGGTCACAAAAAATTAGGCAATAAATGTTTGATTTGCATGTCTATTTTATAGACATACGATTTCTTGGGCAAAAAGGGGTTACAAGAAGAAAAAGTTTAAGAAGCCTTGGTCTAAACCCTTCCCTGCTCTTGTCTGCTGGTGAAATGACAAGGATTGACCTGTCCTCTTTCGGGTGGCCAGTCTCTGGAATGAAAAACTTCTCCTGCTGTCGGGCACTCCAACTCCAGAGATGCCATTGGCCATTGACACCATTCACTTCTGACCACAGATAGAATCTATGATTGTATATTGGGCCTACTGAAATAACTGTGTCCTCAGGATATATTGCTCTTAGGGTGATTGTTTGGTTTAAATCAGGAAAGAGCAAACACAAAAAGGGTGAAGAAATCCAGGAACCTCCAGTACAAAGCTTGCCCAGTTGAGTTCACAGTCCATGAGGAGACCAGTTATATGTCACCCTGTTATTATGGTAGAGAAGAAACATTTTTCTACACTCCCCACTGGAGTCATATTTTGCCACCTGAAGTGAGTAGCAGCTAAGAGAGCATTAACTGGAAGCTGCCTCTTCTCTCTTTTTTTTAAAAATAGATGAACTCTCCTTTTCTGCTACTGTAACTGTGTGTATGGGGTATTCAGAGAAGACGAGCACCATTGCTGTAAAGGCTTGCCAAACCCTTTTTTAGGGCTGCTCATCTACCTTTGGTGTCCACTTGTTCCCCAACTCTCACCTGTGGCTCCAAGAAGCTGTAGCTTGTGCATCAGCCACACCTCAGTAAAATTGTTTTGGCAGATGGGCTAAACCAGGTTGAGGGTAACTGACAGGCCTCAGACCGATTGGTGAGTTAGGGGTGGATAAGAACAATTTATTCCAATGGCCATGAAGGCCGATAAAGCAGACACTGTGGAGCACTTAGAGATGGTCAGACATCTAAGGCACCAATGTCATCCATTGCATCCTGGGCCACCACCAGTTTTCCTGACTTTGGTCTTGCCACTGGAATTCAATAACTCTGGAAGAGAGAGTGAGGCTGATGACTTTGTGCAACTCTGCTTCATTTAAATTCAATTCATGTGCAAGTCAAGATATCACCCCGTGATGTCATTGGTCCTTTTTGAAATGAAGGATGAACAACAATTGTAACTAGGAAGTGGATTACTCCAGGCCTATCATATCATATTAAAATGGCAAGTCCTTGTAGCACTGGGTCACCACATGACCAGAGGCAGTCCCAAAGCTCCACCTGGGTACCTGCAAGCAGAAAACCCGGGCATGCGCTATACAACCCACCACAAACGGTGCATCTGAGCATGACCTTGTTTCTTGTCATATGTGAAAATGCTATGCAAAGGTGTGGAGTTCTTAATAAGATGATGATGACCTAAAAATTTCCCCGTTTCTCTTCTGAGATGCTCACACCCCAAACCCACTCACAAAAGTGCTGCTACCTTCAAGTTTGACTTGGGATGGTTCCTTCTCTTGTTGCTTACCTTACTGTATCCCATGTCTTCAGATCTATAGCTATAGTAAAACAATTAAGGCTTCACCCAGGGTACCATCTTCTTTGGGGGTGGGGGTGGGGGTGGGGAGCCACACTTCCTTCAGTAGACCTCTAGCCTGATGTCACCTGCCTGCTCAGTGTGATTGTCATCTCTGCCCCCATTCCCTTGTCTAGACCCAGGGTGGGACATGCATGGTGGAAACCCACAGATACTTCAAAAGAGATGCTTATTTCCTTTTTTAAAAAAAATAGTTTTTGTGACTGTTTCTTTTTGAGGAAGCAAAAGATGGGAAACAAATGGGCAGGAAAACTTTTTTTTTTTTTTGGTGAGGCAATTGGGGTTAAGTAACTTGCCCAGGGTCACATAGTTAGTAAGTGTCAAGTGTCTGAGGCTGAATTTGAACTCAGGTTCTCCTGACTCCAGGGCTGGTGCTCTATCCACTACGCTACCTAGCTGCTCCTACCACTTTGTTTTCTGGAACCCTCTTGCTCCCAAGGTTTGATCTCAAAGCACTCCACAGGCAACATCTCTTGATTCTCACAACAGTCCTGGGAAGTGGCCAGACACTCCCTTGCTGAACACCCTCCTCCTCACCCACCACCTAGCAGCTTCAGAGAGACTCTCAAGCTTGGATGGTAGCTAGGCTGTTTTGAGCAGTTTCCATATGGCCCTACCAGGAAAGTGATTTGGTTTCCAGGGACAGGAAATTAAATGCAGATGCTAATGACTGTGCTCAATGCACAGACTGAGATAGTCTCAGACATCTACATTATAGTCCCCACAGGAGATTACTGTGAGGATGGATTAAATGAAATGGGTATGCTCATTCCAGCTAGATGCAAAACAAAACAAAACACATACCCTACTCACTGGGAGCTGCGGGGAAGAATGTGGCTCCATCCACCAGAGATCAAATGTCTCAGGATTATTATTGTTGTTGTTGTTGTTGTTATTATTAAAATCATGGCTGGCCCTTCCTTTCCTTTCACCTCTTTTTTCTGAATCCTCTTCTCTTTCCTCCTTCTCCCATCTGCCTTCCCCCAAGCACTTAGGTACTCATGCTGCTCTTTGGGTGTCCCCAGGGCTTACTCCCACCTTCCAGCCTCAATTCCAGCTCTTTCTCTCTCTTATTTCCTATTTATCCTGTATATAGTGTGTTTGTATGGATTTATTTGCTTGTTGTTTCTTCCACTGATTTGTGGGCTCCTTGAGGTTAGGAACTGTCCTTTGACTCCTTTTGTATCCCCGGTGCCTGGCACATAGCATAATGTTTATTGGTAGGCTGACTGATGTCCCACCCAAGCCAGTGCATTATCTACTTCTCATTGCTCCTCCCAAATAAGACTTTACGTCACTATGTTAACAAATAAAAATTTGATGTGTAGGAGGCAGCTAGGTGGCATGGTGGATAAAGCACCAGCCCTGGATTCAGGAGGACATGAGTTCAAATCTGGCCTCAGACACTTGACACTTACTAGTTGTGTGACCCTGGCCAAGTCACTTAACCCTCATTGCCCTGCAAAAAAATTGATGTGCATTATAACATTTTAACCCAAAGGAATAGTAAGCTAATGGTAGACTTAGAGGCATAAATGATAGGTCCTTAAGGCAAATATTTTTGAGGACAAAGGATTCCTTGGCGCCCCTTCTCATCACTATATAACTGGTAATGCCTACCGTAGCTACTCACCCTGACTACTGTTAGCAGATTCCTCTCTTTTATTTCCTGGAGCTCTCTCAGGGCATAACAAAAACCCAGATCTTTGAGTGAGGACAGGAGCTGCCCCATCCAGAGGGACTACAGTGCAACTAACTAGAAGACCTTGTAGCTTTCATCTCTACTTGCTTTTGGCTCATGAATTTTTCAATGCACAATATTAAAAAAAAAACACCCTTCCCTTTGTTTTCTACCTAATGATGCAATTTATGTCCTTCTATTCATTATCAAATGTTTCCAAAGAATACTCTGCAGGAATCCAACAACAAAACAATGTACCAGCTAGGTGGCTCAGTGGATAGAGCATTGGACCTAGAGTCAGGAAGACCTGAGTTTAAATCTGGTCTCAGACACTTCCAAGCTGCATCACCCTGGGCCTCAGTTTCCTCATCTCTAAAATGAGCTAGAGAAGGAAATAGCAAACCATTTCAATATCTCTGCCAAAAAACCTCAAAAGGTGTTATGAAGAGTCAGACACAACTGAAATGTGCTAATTACTGTTAAGTGCTAGAGGTGAAAAAAAAATGGCATAGCCTCTACCCTCAGGGATTTTTTGCCATAAATGGAACCTCCACTTTTTGACACTCATTCTTTTCTTAACTTCCTTTAGTCTGGCTTGTACCTCTTCTATTTTACTGAAGTCATTGTTTTGAAAGTCATCAATTACTTTCTATGGGCCAAACTCACGGAACCACAAAATCTCAGAATTGAAAGAGACCTTAGAGACTATTCTAGTCTAACCTCTACCTGAGAGGTTCTCAATCTAGGATCCATGAACTCATTTTTTTTTTTGTTAGTGAGGCAATTGGGGTCGAGTGACTTGCCCAGGGTCACACAGCTAGTAAGTGTCAAGTGTCTGAGGCCGGACCTGAACTCAGGTCCTCCTGAATCCAGGGCCGGTGCTTTATCCACTGCGCCACCTAGCCGCCCCCCATGAACTCATTTTTAAAAAATATTTTGAAAACTGTATTTCAATATAATTAATTTTCTCCTATTCATTTTGTGGTGTACATTCAAAAATAGAATTTTGAAACCTGGAAGAACTTACATGAACTGATGCAAAGTGAAGCAAGCAGAACCAGAACAGTGTATACAGTAACAGCAATATTGTTTTTTTAATTATAAAAGTATTTTATTATTTTCCAGTCACATGTAGAGATAGTTTTCAACATTTGTTTTTTTATAAGATTTCTAGTTTCAAACCTTTCTTCCTCCCTCCCCTCACTCCCCCCTCCCCAAGATAGCAAGCAATCCCATGTTATATATGTACAATAACATTAAACATATTTCTGCATTAGTCATATTATAAGAGAAGAATCAGAGCAAAAAGGAAAAACCTCAAAAAAGAAAAACAACAGCACCCAAAACAAAAGAAATAGTATGGTTCAATCTGGATCCATATTCCACAGTTCTTTTTTTTTCTGGATTTGGAGAGTCTTTTCCATCATGAGTCCTTTGGAACTGTCTTGGACCGTTTTATTGCTGAGAAGAGTCAAGTCTATCACAGTTGATCAACACACAATGTTGTTGATACTGTGTACAATGTTCTCCTGGTTCTGCTCATCTCACTCAGCATCAGTTCATGTAAGTCCTTCCAGGTTTGTCTGAAATCCGCCTGCTCATGATTTCTTACAGCACAATAGAATTCTATTACATTCATATACCATAACTTATTCAGCCATTCCTCAATTGATGGACAGTCCCTCAATGTCCAATTCTTTGCCACCACAAAAAGAGCAGCTATAAATATTTTTGTAAATGTAGGTCCTTTTCCCTTTTTTATGATCTCTTTGGGAAAAAGACCCTATAATGGTATTGCTGGGTCAAAGGGCACAGCTTTATAGCCCTTTTGTCATAATTCCAAATTGCTCTCCAGAATGGTTGGATCAGTTTACAGCTCCACCAACAATACATTAGTGTTCCATTTTTCCACAGCTTCTCCAATATTTATTATTTTCCTTTTTTTTATATTAGTCAATCTGATAGGTGTCGGGTGGTACCTAAGAGTTGTTTTAATTTGCATTTCTCTAATCAATAGTGATTTAGAACATTTTTTCATATGGCAATAGATAGCTTTGATTTCTTCATCAGAAAACTGCCAGTAACAGCAACATTGTGCAATGATCAACTGTAAATGACTTAACTATTCTCAGCAATTCAAGGACCCAAGACAATTTCAAAGAACTCTTGATGAAAAGTGCTCTCTGCTTCCAGAGAAGAACTGATGAAGTCTGAATGCAAACCAAAGCATACTTTTTTCACTTTCTTGATTTTTTTTTAAGTGAGGCAATTGGGGTTAAGTGACTTGCCCAGGGTCACACAGCTAGTAAGTGTCAAGTGTCTGAGGCCGGATTTGAACTCAGGTACTCCTGACTTCAGGACCGGTGCTCTATTCACTGTGCCACCTAGCTGCCCCCACTTTCTTGATTTTATTTTTATTTCTTTATTATTTTATTTTATTTTTTGGTTTGAGTTTTCTTCCACAAAATGACTAATATGGAAATATTACATTTTACATGATTGCACATGCATAACCTACATCAGATTGCTTACTGCCTCAGGGAGTGTGGAGGGAAAGAAAGGAGGGAGACAATTTGGAACTCAAAATTAAAAAAAGAATGTTGAAAATTGTTTTTACATACAATTGGGGGAAATAAAATACTACTTAGAAATAAATAAAAGAAAATTTTTTTTTCTGAGAATGGGTATGTAGGTTTCACCAGGCTGCTAAAGGTGATATTACACACACACACACACACACACACACACAAAAGGTTAAAAATCCCTGATCGACCTGAAAAAGGATCTTCTCTGCAATATATTTGATAAAAAAGTACCTGGTTTTTTCCTGAAGACTTCTGGTGAGTGGGAACCCCCTACTTACAAATACCTTTTCTCCATCCTCATTTTCCTTGGTCTTCCTATAACACTTGACATTATTGGTTGCTCCTTACCTTTTGGAAACTATTATTTCCTGTGGCTTCCATGACACTTTCCTCTCAAGGTTCTCCTCCTAAATCTTTGACCACACCTTTTCTGTCTCTTTCACTGGCTCATTTTCCCCTCTCCTCCCCTCATTTGCTCAATAATTCCTAGAAATTCAGAGATATTAGATGATTGTAGTCTTCTACTATCAGTATTGATAAATCTCCTTGGGGGTGGAGGATGGAAAGATATTTGATGTGCTGATGTTTTTTTATATCAGTAGATCAATACTTTACAGACACCAATTAATGTCTGTCCCAGACTGGGTCTTTCTGTTCCAATTGTGAGAACTGGTAAAAAAGGTATCAGCTCAGAAGACAACTCATAAGCAAGAATGACTCCCACTCCAACAAGACATAACTAGTACTGATGTGCTAACCAACTTACCTGGGCTTTTTGCATATCAGTGTCTCACCCAACTTTTAGTCATTGATCCAGTTGCCACAGGAAGCAAGAGACATCTGATGTGCAGCCAGAAGATGTAAACATAGCAACCACCATCTATTTTTCAGGACTAAATTATGGCCCAAGACTTTGCTCAATCCTTGTCACTGATTCCATCAACATTCACTGTGTGTGTTGCATTGTGCTGGGTGTGTGTGTGTGTGTGTGTGTGTGTGTATAAAATGAAGAAAAGGACACCAGTCTCTGCCCTTGAAGAGCTCTTAGGATTCTGAATTAGTGGTTCCCTGTGGTTTAGGGCCCCTCCCAACACTTCTGTGCATTCCTGAGAGGTGATTTATGCAGGAAATGTAATTAAATGGAAAAAGGAGAATTTAGGTTGTTCCTTCTGAATGCCCTAAAATCAAGATGACAATTTTAAAAAAACCTGGTAAATCATGAATGTTGCTGTTACATGGACAATGCCAATATCAATTAAAAAATACTAACAGCAATAATGGAGAAATACCCCCTTTACAGAAGTAAAGAACTTTAAGTATTTATCATTGGGTGAAGCATTGTTTAGTTTTGCTGATCTGCATTTTTTCTTTTTCTTTTTTCTTCTTTCTTATAAAGGTTGGATCTTTGGGTAACAGAGGGGAGAGAGATGTATTTGAAAATGAAATTGATGTAAAAACAAATTATAAACGATCTAAAAATACAACTTACATGACTAGATATGTCCTCCTCTCCACCAATTTCCCTTTTTCAGTCCTGCCACCCCCAAAGAAATAATGGAGGAACCACAGAAAAGAATTATTAAATCATTGAACTTCCTTTGTCAGCTGCTCAGTCACTGTGAAAGATGGTGGGGCTCTGATATGCAAAAAAAGTCAAGTCAGATGACGAGCATGGATGCTGACAGAGTAGCATCTTTTTTTTTTTTTTAAAGAGTAAGTCACTATTGCTAGACCTCAGGCCAAACCTTAAGGAGAATCCTAGGTGGGGAGAGGTGTTCAGTGGTTCTGGTTATGAAACTCACCTGTTTGGGGGTTGTGAATTGTGAAGGATTTTGACTTGGGGCAGGGAGGTGCCACAGGAGATAGAGTTCCAGGACTGGAGTCAGGAAAACTCATCTTCCTGAGTTCAAATTTGGCCTCAGACACTTATTATCTGTGTGACCCTTGGAGAGTCACTTTACCCTGTTTGCCTTCATTTCCTTATCTATAAAATGAGCTATAGAAGGAAATGGCAAACCACTCCAGTGTCTTTCCAAGAAAAGCCCAAATCGGGTCATGTAGAGTCAGACATGACTGAAAAAAAGGACTGAACAACAAATTAAAAAAATTTTTTGGGGGGCAGGGCAATGAGGGTTAAGTGACTTGTCCAAGGTCACAGAGCTAGTTTCAAGTGTATGAGGCTGGATTTTAACTCAGGTCCTCCTGAATCCAAGGCTGGTGCTTTATCCACTGTGCCACCTAGCTGCCCTGAACAACAAATTTTGACTTGAAATTTGGGTTTAATCCAGGATCCAGTCAGAGAAGACCTAATATCTTTAGGATTAGAACAAGAAGCTCTTGGAAATCCAAAGGAGGAACTAGGAAGAAATTTGGTGTTACTGTGAATAGAGGGAAGGGAAGAGATACAAGAAATGTTGTGAATGTAGAGGAACTCAGTAAGTAGCAGTGCCTAGATACTTATTAGTAGCTACTAGCTAGTAGGGACCTAATAGATACTTATTAACTGGCTAACTGACTGACATCATGGGGTGGAAAGGAATTCTGGTCTTGGTTTCAGAAGGACCAACTTGGAATCCTGGCTCTGCTCCTTACCTTTACCCTGGGCAAATCAATTCTCATCTCTGGGCTTCAGTTTTCTCATTTGCAAAAGGAGGCAGTTGGACTAGCTGGCCTCTCTGGTCCCTGGCAGCCCTGTGATTCTATTTTTAGAAGATATTTATCTCAGGCCTCTATTCATTCTTCCTGATCTTCTGACAGAACCCAGTGTAATGACTGGCCTAGTTTCTTGCCTCCATATTCTGGCTCCCCACCTTTTTTATCTCCTCCCTCTAGCTGAGTCCACTTCAAGCCTGCTTCAGGCTTGTGTCTTGTGACTAAGACCCTTCTTTCTTTCTTTCTATCTCAGTACCAGTAATTAAGTCCCTGATTAGCTTCCTGTGCCTGAGCTCCTACCTTGTAACAAGGTCTCTAATTGAGAGCCACAGTCCACTGTGGCTGTAGGATCATCCAACCAGAGGTGGGGAAGATGGTGAGGCACCAATGAGGTGATGGATGTAAAAGTATTCTGCAAGCCTTCAAGTGCTCCATTTCATCTTCTTTCTCCTCCTCCTCCTGCTCCTCCTTTTTCTCCTCATCTTTCTCCTTCTTCTACAAGTGACCAGGTTTCCAGACTGTTAATGACTTCATTCTCTGAGCTTTCTATGAAATTCCTGCTGAACTTCAGCAATGTTTAGACAGCAATACAGGTAACAACCAGCCTTTGGGTGGGTGGGTGGGGGATGTAATATACATACACTTTTAAATTTAATCTGCATTACTCACACCTTTTTAAGTCTAGACAATTAACAAAAGAGTAAATCAAGCTCTGATTTGTAGCAATCGCTGATGTCTGAGGTGTAAATCCTCACACTGAAAATTCAATGATGGATTCACAAAAACTCTGGTTCTAGCACATCCCTAGTTACCTTCTCAACAATAGCCAGTTGTGTGGTTTATTTATCTCCATACATAACCTTCACCCATTAGGGCTTAGCACACCATTACTCCATCCCTTCCATTTCAGATTAAGGTCCCAAGCAGGGATGTGCTGGTAAAAATTTAACAACCAGCTTTTTTTTTTTGGGGGGGGGGGTGTACCTATGATAACAGTTTTGAATTTAATCTCTATTAATAACACTTTCTCACATCTAGATAATCAAAATATAAATCAAGTCCTGATTAGTAGCTTGCCAATTTCTGAGGTATAAAAGGTCATCCTGAAAATTTAAGGCTGACTTCAGCGTATTCTGGCTGGATATAGGTGTCTCAGGGAAATTATAACTTAATTCCCTCTTGGGAACCTGCAGTAGCATCAGCACAGATGCCCTTTGGAAAATCACCAAGCCATCATCCTATCCCATATAATATTCATATGAAACTTTAAGATTTGCAACATGAGTTATGTTATCTTATTTGATGCTCAAAACAACTCTGAGAAGTAGATTTGTATCAAAGAAACATGAGAAGGGGGCAGCTAGGTGGCGCAGTGGATAGAGCACCAGCCCTGGATTCAGGAGGACCTGAGTTCAAATCTGGCCTCAGACACTTGACACTTATCAGCTGTGTGACCTTGGGAAAGTCACTTAACCCCCATTGCCTCACAAAACAAAAACAAACTAACAAAGAAACATGAGAAGACTTGTATGGAATTATTATTATTATATCATGGTACACTGGAGAGAACACATGCCCAGGATTCAAGGACCTGGGTTCAAATATTTCCTTAATGCTTTTCACTTGTTGGGCTTTGGGCAAGCCACCAACCCATGCCTCCATGTTCTCACCTGAAAAATGAAAGAAAAAACCCCATGACCTCTGAGGCCCTTTCCAAATCTAGCTCTGTGATTCCTTATAGCAAAAGCCTTAAAACTTTTTTTGATCTCTCACTCCAAACTCAATAGACTCAATGGCTCCCTATTATCTTTGGGATCAAATATAAACGCTTCCATTTAGCTTTCACAACCCTTCGCCTGCTGGCCCCCACCTACCTGTCCAGTCAATACTCTTCTTTTCACACACTGTGATCTAGACAGACTAGTCTCATTTCTGATCCTCACACACACATGCACATAAACACAGCTAAAATATCCAAACAGGAATCACAAATTAAAACATCAGATCATCTATTAAATAAAACTAGCTATCGAAGGAAGAATGGACCTATACTGAAAACTTCCATTTGAGTTAAAAGTGGGGATAACTCACTTTTTCTCTTTCTTTTTAAGGCAGGTAGGTGGCTCAGTGGATAGACAAAGACCTGAGTTCAAATCCAACCCCAGACACTTAACAGCTATGTGATCTTGGAATTGTGTGACCTCTAAACCTTTTTCTGCCCCCCAGTTTCCTCATCTGCAAAAGGGAGATAATAGGGGGTAGCTAGGTGGCACAGTGGATAAAGCACCGGCCCTGCATTCAGGAGTACCTGAGTTCAAATCTGGCCTCAGACACTTGACACAAGCTGTGTGACCCTGGGCAAGTCACTTAAGCCCCATTACCCCACAAAAAAAATAAATAAAAGGGAGATAATAAAGCACTTGCCTCCCAGGGTTGTTGTGAAGATCAAATTGGGTATTTGTAAAGCGCTTTGCAAATTTCAAAGTGCTTTACAAATAAATACTCGCTATAATTATAGTCCTGGCCACTTATGGTAGAGATCTTTACACAGAGAAACATGACTTGTCAAAAAGCTATTAGGGTCACTGACTGTAACAACACTTTAGGTGATTATTGTGTATCTTGTGTAGTCAATAAAAATCAATGTCTAAAAAAATTCACCTGCTTGGTTAGCTACATTGATCAAAGTAAATGAATAATGAATTACTAACAATCATTATTTACAAGCCTGTTCAATGATCCAGGATATGCACAGGAATTTCTTAAAATAGTGAAAACATATTTAATCACATTAATCTTAGAAGAAAAAAGGTTTTTCTTTTACAACTAATAAAAATGAATATCATGTTTATTTCATTTTTATCCTACTCTTTTACAATTTATATTTTTGTGCTTCATAATTTATGTTACACATTAGTAAAAGAGTAGATGTAGCTAATTTATAATTAAATAAATAAATATACACATATTATGGGTGCATTCTCAAAATTATTTTACAGATGGGGTGAGAGATCAATAAGTATTAAAGCGATTGCTACAAGGAATCCCAAAGCTAGACCTGGAAATCTCAGAGGTCATGTAGTTTTTCATTCATTTATTTTTTATTTTTAATCTATTTTTTATTTTTTGGTGGGGCAATGGAGGTTAAGTGACTTGCCCAGGGTCACACAGCTAGTAAGTGTCAAGTGTCTGAGGCTGAATTTGAACTCAGGTCCTCCTGAATCCAGGGCCAGTCAGTGCTTTATCCACTGCACCACCTAAGCTTCCCCTTTCATTCATTTTTTTAGATGAGGAAATGGGGGCATTTTGCAACAACTCCTCGCCTGGGAAAGAAGACCGAAGGGTCAATATTTTCTTAGGAGAATGGCTGCCTACAGTGCCTGCATTCTGCAGTCTGTATGAGAAGTCCTTGAAAGCAACGCCTATGGAAGAATGAGAAAAATGATTGGAACCTCCCCTTTGCTGTTTAGGGCAGTGAAAATTAGGTGTCCTTTACGTGTTTCTGTTGTAGTCTGATCACATGGCAACGACACGCTTACATTTCCATGCCTTGAGTTGTCTTAAAGGAAGAGGATGAGAAGGAGGAGATGAGGTAGTTGTGTCTCCTTAGCTCTCCCACACATGGTTGTCAAAAGGTCATCAAAGAGAGAAGGAGCAAAAACCAGCAAAAACCCCAGCCACATTGCTGGACAGTTTTAACCCTGTACCCATGATGTACCACAGTTGCCCAGACCCTTAGGCTGCCTTGGGCTCAGGAGTTTGGCAGTGCCAAAGACACAACTGTGATGTTGAAATAGCTTTCTGGGCTTCAATGTCCTCTTCAAAACACCTGGTTGTGAAGGACCCAAAGCACAAGGGTGCACTCATCAGTGCCCTGCTCAGGTCAAAAACTTTCTGTGGCTCCCTACTACCTGCCAAATAAAGGTCTGATTCCTCAATCCAACATTCAAGGTCTTCGATGCTCTGTCCCCATTCTACCTTTCCAACACTATCTCCCATCAGTGCCCTACACTCCAACCAAACTGAACAGCTTGAGGCAGTGGGGCAGGGGAAAGAGTACTGACTGGAGGCAGAGGGGGTGGGGCCAAATAGCATTTCTGACTCTTATTACCTGTGTAGCCTTGAACAAATTGGTTAACTTCCTTGGACCTCAGTTTTCTTGCCTGTAAAATGGGGGAGTTGAGCTAGATGACCTCTAAGGTCCCTCTCAACTCAATCAAGCCTTTGATTCTCCATGGATGTAGGCAGTTGATAGCCAATAATCAATAAACATTTATTAAGTTCCTACTATGTGCCAGTCACTGGGTTAAGTGTTGCCAGTTAGGAGGCTACTATAGTAATCTAGGGCTATGTACTCTGACCTACTATGGTGACAGTGGGAACAGAAAGCCAGGGATCAAGTCAGGAAGGAAGAATCCATAGGATTTGCAGACTTTTCTTGTGATAAGGGTAGAGCAAGGGAAGGAGGAGTTAAAGGAAGACTCTAAGTTTGAGTTCAGGGATTGGCAGAATAATTATGTTCTCTGGAGATACCCTGAAATTTCCTGCCATGGCTTAATGTTGTTCCTTCTCCTGACATCTCTGCCTAAATCCAACCCTCCTTCAAGACCTAATCCAAAATCATTCAGGTCCTGAATGAATCCCATGAAGTCTCTGGATGGAATCAGATTCACATGACTTGAAGTTATAATCATAGTTTTGGTAATTGGATCCAGCCCAATAGAAATATGCAGTGAAAATGTGATTAATATGACTACATCAGGGGAACCATCATTCACACTAATCAGGACCTCGCTGTACCATGTACAAAGATATAAAGACAAAAACCAACACGATTCTTCCCCTCAAGGGGCTTACATTAGCCCGTGAGGCCTATAATAGGACATGGATATAGATCCAGAAATTCCAGCACTGTCATTTAATAACTGTCATATTTATTTAAAATTTATTTTATTCTGAACTTAAGAAACAAAACAAGCATTTCCATAATGTAGTAGAATAGAAAAAAATGATTGCACATGAAACTGCAAATCAATTAAATACAACTTGTCATTCTTTTAAAATATATATATATATATATTAAAGTTATCATGTAACTTTCTTTCCCCACCTTTTTCTCTCCCCCCAACCCCCCTGACCTAGAAATGGCTGCCATTAGACGCAAATCTCTCTCTCTCTCTCTCTCTCTCTATATATATATATATATATATATATACACACACACACACACACACACACATATATATGCATGTAAAATCATTATATACATACTTTAATTTTTCAGTTCTTTCTCTGGATGCAGATGGTGTCTTCCTTCATAGGCCCTTTGTAGTTAATATGGGTATTGGTCTGTTTCCAAAGATGATTAGGCAAAAGGGAAAAGAACCTACACATTCTAAAATATTTATAGTTGTTCTCTTTGTGGTAACAAAGAACTGGAAATTTCAGGGATGCCCATCAATTGGGAAATGGTTAAACAAGTTTGTGGTATATGATTGTGATGGAATACTACTGTGCTATAAAAATGATGAGCTCAATGATCTTAGAAAAATACAGATAGACTTGCAATAAATAATGAAGAGCAAAATGAGCAGAACCAAGAGAACATTGTATACAGTAATAAAGATATTGTTTTCAGAACAACTTCAAGCATTGTTCAATGTTGTATTAGAAATCTTATCAATAGTAATGAGAGAAGAAAAAATAGAAGGAATCACAATAGGAAATGAGGTAATAAAACTATCTCTTTTTGTGAACAATATTGTGATATGTTTGGGAAATCCCAAAGACTTAATTGTGTGAACTTGATAAAATGATGCCATCACTCCATAGGTGGTGGGTAATGGATACTAAAGTTGGGGTGGCAGTGACAGGGGCCTGAATACTGCAGACCTTTGGAAGTCTCTCTTCATCATGCCTCTGTGCTGGGCACCTTCTCCTCCTCTCCCTTCCCCACTCCCATCTCTTCCTGCTTCCTTTTGTGTGTTGTCTTTCCCCATTAGATTATAAGCTCCTTGAGGTCTTGTCTCTTTTTTGTATTTGTATCCCCAGTGCTTAGCACAGTATCTGGCACACAGTTGGCACTTAATAAATATTTGTTAACTAGAGATAACATGGCTGGTTACAGATGAGAAAAGCAGAGATGAGCAGGAAAGTGAAGTGATCCTAGACACACACTCATCCCTTCACTGAAGTCTTCACCCAGAGGGATATTTAAGAGTATATAAGAGAGAGACTGAGCCCAGGTTTTCGTTTTCAGAGTTATGAGTCTTGAAAAAGTTGTTTCTCTGGGCTATTATGCAGGGACTCAAGGATGAAGGCGAATTCCTTTGGGAATAAGTGTCAAGGCAGGTTTTTCTATTTTCTTTGCTTTATAACTCTCTGCCAGTGAAATATTTCATTATTTCAAGACATGTCTCTTGTCTGGTCTGTTATCATGGTAGCAAATTGAATATCTAAAAGGTCTGATATCCAAGATAGTTATGGTATAGATTCAAATATATTCCTCAATAGATAAATGCTGAAAGAATAGGAACAGATAGTTCTCAAATAATTTCAAACTATCAATAGTCTTATGAAAAAAATGCTCCACATAATCAAAAATTAGAAGAATGCAAATTGAAACAGCCCTGAGATTCTCCTTTACATGCATTGGATTGGCAGAAATGGCAAAAAATGGAAAATGACAGTTGTTGGAAGGGCTGCAGGAAACCAGGCACACTAACACATTGTTAGTGGAGCTATGAATTGGTCCAGCCATTCTGGAAAACAATTTACTCAGAAGTATCACAACTAGGGTTATTTGCCAAAAGATTTTTAAAAAGAGGAAAAGGACCCATATGTACAATAATTTTTATAGTAGTTCTTTTTATTAGAGCAACGAACTGGGAATGAATGGGGCAACTGTCAATTAGAGAATCATTGAATACATTATGGGATATAAATGTAATAGAATATCATTGCACCATAAGATATAACGAAAAAGGGAGGCCGCTTGGTGGCGCCGTGGATAGAGCACCGGCCCTGGAGTCAGGAGTACCTGAGGTCAAATCCGGCCTCAGACACTTAACACTTACTAGCTGTGTGACCCTGAGAAAGTCACTTAACCCCAATTGCCTCACAAAAAAAAAAAAAGATATAACGAAAAGGATGATTTCAGAGAAACCTAGGAACACATATGAATTGAAGAGTGAAGTGAGAAGAATCCGGAGAACAATTTATACAATAACATCAACATGATAAGTAAAAATAGAGGGGCAGCTAGGTGGCGCAGTGGATAAAGCGCTGGCCCTGGATTCAGGAGGACCTGAGTTCAAATCCAACCTCAGACACTTGACACTTACTAGCTGTGTGACCCTGGGCAAGTCACTTAACCCCCATTAACCAGCAAAAAAACCCCCAAAAAACAAAAAACAATTCTGATCAGTGCGATGCCCAACCATGATTATGCAAGACAGATGATGAAGCATATTATCCACATCCTGGAAGAGAAGTGATGAATTCAAGGTGCAGAATGAGAGAAATATTTTTGGACGTAGATGATGTGGTGATTTATTTTGTTTGACTATGCATATTTATTATAAGGATTTAAAAATTATTTAAAGGGGAGAGGATCTGGAAAAATAGGGGGATTACTGATAGTGTTTTTAAAAAAGGAAAGAAAAGAGGGTCATTGAGACATTTAGAAATTGCACAGAAGAGAACAGAAGGAAGGAAGGGAGGCTAGAAGGAAGCACAGATAAGGAGCATAGCTTTGATAGTTACATGTCTAACTCTGTGTGTGTGTATGTGTGTTAGGGAAAGGTGTATTATAATTCCTACAAACATTTTTAAAAAAATTTAATCTGAATTATCAACATTTTCTTTTTTTGTTTTGTTTTGTGGGGCAATGAGGGTTAAGTGACTTGCCCAGGGTCACACAGCTAGTAAGTGTCAAGTGTCTGAAGTGGGATTTGAACTTAGGTCCTCCTGAATACAGGGCTGGTGCTTTATCTAAAGAGTATTATATTCTTAAGAGAAAAAGCAAGCTGTTCTTAATAGAGATGTGAGGTTTCATGTACAATCCTTTTTTTTCTACTTTGTATGTGGCAACACATATTTTCGTGTTTGTTAAGTTCAAAATTTTTTAAAAGGGGAAAAAACCCTTGGATATCTACTGTTTGACTGTAGATGTTTCTAGGCACAGTTGGGTGGTGAAGTGAATAGAGTGCTGGGCCTGGGGTCAGGAAGATTCTTTGTCCTGAGTTCAAATCTGGCCTTAGACACTTACTAGCTATGTGACCCTGGGCAAGTCACTTAACCCTCTTTGCCTTAGTTTCCTCATCTGTAAAATGAGCTTGAGAAGGAAATGGCCAACCACTCCAGTATCTTTGCCAAGAAAACCCCAAATGGGCACACAATAAGTCAGACATGACCGAAAACAATTGAACAACAAGTTCCCAATCTTAAATTAGGGTGGCAGCTTGAGCCAGATGCCATTATTATAATTATCCAGAAAAGCACTTCCCTGAAGACGAGTACACATGAAATCCAGAGAAGAATGTTAAGTGGGCTGCTTTCATCATAACAATCCCAGGAAGTAAACAGAGCGAGTGTTATTATTCCCGTTTTATAGATAAGAAGACCGAGGCTCAGAAACTTGGTCACACAAGGATTAAGTATCGGGCCTGAGATTCGAACCCCAATTTCCTAACTCCAAATCCAGTACCATACTAGCTAGGGCATTTGGCAATAAAAAGATGTGCACAAGCCATGTCTCAGGGTTGTTGTGAAGAATTTTTTTTCAAAACTTGAAGATACATGAGTTATTATCCTTCTTTTCCTCCACTTCCCCCATTTAAAACATTTATTTTTATTTTTAAAAATTTAAAAATTTTCATTTAAAATTTTGTTACCCCTCCCCCTCCCCCATTCGTTTGTATAAATGTTATCTACTTCATTAGAGTTCTGTGGGATGGAGAACCACTCTGATTGGCACTGGCACAAGACTAAATGACTTCTATTAATTTAACTGGGTAATTTCCTACGATTGGAGGCCTCTGCTGCTTAGTTCCAATCCTTTCTAGCCACGCCCACAATCAAAAGTTCAAACAAGGAAGCTTGCCTTCCAGCCCAAAGATGAATCAGGAGGCATGCCAGATGTTCTGGCCTATGATTGAGCTGATGAGGCAGGGCAGGGGAATCCGCACAACAGCTGCCAAAGGTCGACGAGGCAGATCGCATCAGGCAAATTGTCATTTTTCCCAATGAGCCTGGTAGCCTGCCCCCTGATGCTGTGCAAACTGTCCTTGGTTTGAAAGGTCCACTCTGGAATCCTGCTTCCTATGTCTGTCTCTGTCCCTTGGACTTTAGAACTCCTTCAATACCTTCCTTCCCAACCCGGTCTGGCCTTTGGTTTATATCTGTTTGCCATCTAGATTTGGACCCTCTTCCTATTGTTCCTGGCTGAGATTTTCTCTCACTTCTGGTAATTGCTCTAATCATTAAATTATGTTGACTCTTCCATCCTCTTCAAGCTTTTCATCTTTCAGGAACTGGATCTCGCCTTACTCCTCCATGTCCGACGGCACCAATGAAACTAGGGACATAGATGGGAACCCAACCCATCAATCAGTAAATATTTATAGAGCTCCATTATTTGCCCAACCTGGGCTGGGGGTTGCAAGGGAAACAAGAGAAAAGTAACATATAGTCCATGCCTTGTAAGGAATTTATAGTCTACTTAGGGAGATGACATTTATACAACAACAACAAAAAAAGATGGTGCAATGGATAGAGTGCTCTACTTGGACCTGGCTTCAGATATTTCTTAGCTGTGTTACCCTGGGCAAGTCACTTAATCACGGCCTGCCTCAGTTTCCTTATCTGTAAAATGGGGATAATGATAGTACCTACCTCCCAGTGTTGTCGTGAGCGTCAAATGAGATAATATTTGCAAACCTTAAAATGATAATAGAAATGCTATCATAATAATTGTCATCATCACCATCACCCTAAATTTCCTGATTCCTCCCTTGGGCAGCAGAGCTCTGTATTAGAACAAGAGAAGCCAAGTCAGATATGATTTATCCACAGCCTCCAGGTCTGAATCTCTTTCCAGGAGCAGAGCAGGAGGAGGACTTGGAATAAATCATTGATGTCAGGGCTGTCCTGAGTCCTCTTACTGCAGACCTTCTGTTACACATTAAAGTCCAGTGTTCCAGGAATTTAGTTTAGCTAAACATATGTGGAATGTGGGGCAATATGAAGTGAGCAGACTAAATAGAGAACCTAGAGGTATGTAACCTCTCTGTCTTTACCAAAAGCTTAAGTGAGGTTACTGGAGAGAGAGAGAGAGAGAGAGACAGAGAGAGAGAGACAGAGAGAGAGACAGAGAGAGAGACAGAGAGAGAGACAGAGAGAGAGACAGAGAGAGAGAGAGACAGAGAGACAGAGAGAGAGACAGAGACAGAGACAGAGAGATACAGAGAGAGACAGAGAGATACAGAGAGAGACAGAGACAGAGAGACAGAGAGAGACAGAGACAGAGAGAGATCCAGAGAGACAGACAGAGAGAGAGACAGAGAGAGACAGAGACAGAGAGAGACAGAGACAGAGAGAGGCAGAGAGAAACAGAGACAGAGACACACAGAGAGAGAGATGGATTGTAGAAAAGAGGTAGAATGGATCAATCAATGATCAGTTCAATGCCTATAGATGTTTCAGGCTCTATGAATACAAAACCAAAGTAGTCCTTGACACAGCACATAGTAGGCTCTATATGAATGCTTTCCCCCACCAAAGCTAGTGGACTTTAACATGGGGACCTGTTATCAATTTGCTAATACTGAATATACTGAATATAAAGATTTTCCTCGGGTTTTTGTGTGAAAACTTGAGCTAAGGGCAGTGTGAAAGTTCTTCCAAATGCTACCTGGATCCTTTATTCCAAGGCCTTTCTAACACAAATGTAGCCAGTAGTCCAACTGGCTATGGATCTTCTCAGACGTGAGAAGAAATCATGGAGACTTTTGAATGTATCTACTACTCTGGCTTGATTTTGCTCCTATCCAGTTACAAAACAGTGACCCTTGAAAGATAACTTAGGTCCAGGTATTCAGTAGCTCAGCAGATTAACAGACACTGCTGACGAGTAGTAGTGAAATGATAAATATTTAATCAGAAATGAATAGTCAATGATTGAAATACATTTCCTTCCCTATCCCTCCAGATTAGGGTTCCATTGTCATTCCCCACCCCTGTCCCCCCACTCCCCACCCCTCTGAGCCCTTCCATAGCAGAACTGTGAGTTTGGAGGTGCTTGAGGACCAAGATGGGCAGATGGGACGGGATGAAATGACAATTAGGTGGATTCTGAAGTAGTTAAATGAACAGACTCGAAGATTGGTGATGACTGGGATGATGTGTTTATCCTTATTATTCAATACTTTTATTACTGACGTAGGTAAAGGCATAGATGGAACGCTTATCAGATTTGTGGATGACAAAACCGGGAAGGAGAGCGGATATGTCGATCAGAATCAGGATACAGAGAGATCTCATTAAGTTAGACTTCTGGGCCACATTGAACATGATGAAACCAGAGAAACAAAGTCCTACACTTGGGCTCAAAACTCAATTACACAAAATAGCTGAGGAGAGGCCTGCTTGGACAATGGTTGGCTTGTAAAAAGCCCAGTAAGAATCAGCAGTTTTCCATGACAAACAACATTTTTCTTCATAGAGCAAGAAAGACCTTTAATCCTGACCCTTCATTTTGTAAGACAGGAAACTGAGGGCAAGAGTAGGGTAGGATTTGAACCCAAGTCCTCTGACTGTTCTTTTGTTCAATCCTTAGTCCTTCATCTATTTCCTGGCATGTCATTTACTTGATTTTCTCAGGTATTTTTCATACAGAGCAATGAACATTAACAATACAATCATCCGACTTTCTTTCTTTCTTTTTTTTTTTTTGGTGAGGCAGTTGGGGATAAGTGACTTGCCCAGGTTCACACAGCTAGTAAGTGTTAAGTGTCTGAGGTTGGATTTGAACTCAGGTCCTCCTGAATCCAGGGCCAGTGCTCTTTCTACTGCACCACCTAGCTGCCCCCCTTAACAATACAATCATAAGGATCTTATTGAGTTGTTTTTCAGTCATGTCCAACTCTTTGTGACCCCATTTGGGGTTTTCTTGGTAAAGATACTGGAGTGGTTTACCATTTTCTTCTCCAGCTCTTTTTATACCTGAAGAAACAGAGGCAAACAGGGTTAAGTGACTTGCTCAGGGTCACACAGACATTAATTGTCTGAGGCTTGATTTGAACTCAGGAAGATGAATCTTCCTGATGCCAGGACCAGAGTTCTATGCACTATGGTGCCACACAGACATTAATTTGCATCTTGTAATTACTTGCTTGCAACATTAACAGACTAAGGACATTAGTGAGAAAAGATGGTTCAAATGTTTCATTATTGGTTTATTAGTGCAGCACTCATTTTAGTTTACTATAATTATTAAGATTTATTGCCCATGGTTACTGCCTGTAGGATTAAGTTTGAATTCCTTAGCTTGGCATCCAATATACCCAGACAAAACACCATGTGTCAGGCACAGTGCTAAGGGCTGGGTATATCAATACAAGCAAGCAAGACAGTCCTTGCTCTCAAAGAACTTATATTCTTTTTTTTTTTTTTTTTTTTTTTTAGTGAGGCAATTGGGGTTAAGTGACTTGCCTAGGGTCACACAGCTAGTAAGTGTTAAGTGTTTGAGGCTGGATTTGAACTCAGGTACTCCCGACTCCAAGGCCAGTGCTCTATCCACTGCGCCACCTAGCTGCCCCAAAGAACTTATATTCTAATAGAGGAAAGACAACTATCAAAGGGGATGCAGAAAGGGGGAAGGTGCTCCTACCTGAGAAATGGTGCCCACTCATTCTACACTATGGCAATCTCTTACTGCCAACCTATGTAAAGCTAATGTTCCAGACAAACTAGTTCATTTATTATTCCTCAGAAACATTTGCTTAGCCATTTCTCCCCACCCCATATCCTCCTGCTGAAATCCTAACTGTTCTCCAAGGCCCAGTTCAAATGCCATCATCTCCATGAAGACAGCCTAGACTATTCCAACAGGAAGCATTCTCCTTCCATCTAAATTCCTATAGTCCTTATTAGATGTACCATTCCTATTTACTATTCAGGCATAACAGCCTAGACTCAATCTGGGCATTGGTGACAGGAAACACTAGGCTGAGGATATCTCTAATATAAGATCTTCTTCTTCTTCTTCTTCTTCTTCTTCTTCTTCTTCTTCTTCTTCTTCTTCTTCTTCTTCTTCGGAGGGCAATGAGGGTTAAGTGACTTGCCTAAGGTCACAAAGCTAGTAAGTGTCAAATGTCTGAGGCCGGATTTGAACTCAGGTCTTCCTGAATCCAGGGCTGGTGCTTTATCCACTGTGCTACCTAGCTGCCCTTTCCTTTAGCTTCTTAGTCAGTTTGTGACTATTTTTAACAACAAAAAATAAGACAACAACCAAACCTTCCTGTTTTTCTTTCTCTTTTGACTCAGATAAGAAATCTTGGATTGTTTCATCATACAAATATCCCAGTAATGATAATAGCATTCATGGTGCTTTAAGCTTTACAAAATGCTTTATAAATCTCACAATATCAATCTCATATGTAAATATCTCATTTAATTGTCATAACAACCCTGGGAGAATGCTATTGTTATAGTCATTTTTTAAATTATTATGCCCATTTTGTAGATAAAGAAACTCTGGCTAAGAGAGATTAAGTGATTTGCCTAAGACCACAGAGTAGGACCTCAAGTCATACTGACCCTAAATCCAGCACCCTATCCACCATAAGACCTAACTCCTCCCAGCCAGTCCTTAGGGGAATAGATTCTTTTTTTCATTAAAAAGGGTATTAATGCATATATAGCTATTAACACTAGGCAGCAAGGACCTGGGACTCCACAGTTGGAGCTGAAGGCCACCTCAGGGGCTGTCTATTCAAATTGTGGTTGAAGAAGAACCTCAAGAATGAGTTTGTCAAGAGTGTCCCTCATCCCGCCTCTGGCCCCCCACAGAAGGGGCCTTCCTCCTCCTCTTCCTACCTCCCAGGCATGGTATTTCACCTTGGGCTTTCTCTAATTGTTAGAAAGGCTAATTTTGCTTCTGTGACTTGCTGTCAGAGAGGTCATGGACAGGGACCTGGGGGGAAGAAGAACTGGGTTCAAATCTTTCCTCTAATAGTTGAGTGTGGTCAGAGAGAGTTAGGGCAGGATAGATTTCCACCTCGATAAGACTGTCATGGGGCAGTAGGAAGCGGATCTTCTCTCTCAGAGCAGAAGAACTTCCTAGGTTCACTTTTCTAGGATGAAATTCCCAAGATAGGTCTGAAGGGGTCTTCTTCCTTCTATGGAAGTAGCATGTGGCTGGTGAGTGGGAGAACACACCCAGGACAATCAAACAGTCGAGAACCCCTCACATTTACATCACGCTTACCTCACATCAATGCTGGGGGGTACAAGTATTGGTATCTTCTCTATCTTGTAGCTGAGGGAAACAGGGCTAGAGACTGGCCTAGGTTGATGGGTTCTAGGACCCCTAGAAGGGATTCTTTTTCTCCCCCCACCCACCAGAATTATAAGTTCATCTTTGTAGGAAACTCCTTTTTTGAGTATACAATTTACTGTCCTAGAGAGTTGCCTGGGGCCATCGAAAGGCGATGTAACTGGCATAGGGTTGCACAGCCAGTTCTGGTCCAAGGCTGACCTTGAACCTATATCTTCCTGACTCTAAAGATGGCGCCATCTTCTATGCCACATTCTCGTGGGGACCTTAAGCATGACCTAACTGAACATTCTTTCTTTTTCAGACCAGGAAACTGAGGCCCAGAGAAGTTACACGATTTGTCCAAGGTCACACAGGCAGTAAATAGCAAAGCCCAAATTCATATTTAGATGCTCTGACCCCAAAGATGGACCTCATTCTCTTAAAACAAAATGTTTCTCTTTCATTGTTTTGCAGAGACTTGTGTGTCTGCTCTCCCTGCATCTTTTAGACTTCTCTGGATTCCCAGACTGGCTTCAGGGCAAGCTTAGTAAATCTAGGTAGCAGTTGGTCAGTCAGTTAACAAGCATTTGGGAAGCCCTAACTATGTGTTGAGCACTGTGCTAAGTGCTGGTGATATGAAGACAAAAGGCAAAAAATCCCGAGTCCCTGCCCTGAAAGAACCTAAACTGTAAAAGTGGAGAAACCAGGGGGCGGCTAGGTGGTGCAGTGGATAAAGCACCGGCCCTGGAGTCAGGAGTACCTGAGTTCAAATTCGGCCTCAGACACTTAACACTTACTAGCTGTGTGACCCTGGGCAAGTCACTTAACCCCAATTGCCTCACACACTCAAAAAAAAAATGGAGAAACCAGTATTGGCACCTGCCCAGAGATTTAACTGGGATGAAAGATAGGTAACCTGAGAATGGGGGTAGGGGGAAGACACTGCCCAGTGTGAGGACTTAGAGAAGTCTAAGGACTGGCCCCCCACAGCAAAGACCCTGGAGATTGTGTGAGGCTCCCGCTGGGCAGATTGCCCTTTTCTCTCACTAGAAGAAGTCTAGTAACATCATGATTTTAACTAACGCTAGGATATTAACTCCTAAATTTAGGGTATCCAATCTCTCATTGTACTGATGAGGAAAAGAAGACCAAGAAAGGTTAAGTGATTGCCCAAGGTCCCGCAGGCAGCCAGTAGCAGGAGTGAGGCTGGAAACCAGATTCTCTTTCCACCCCATCACTGACAAGAGGGTCCTCATGCCTTACACTGGACATCTGAGAAGTCTGATTACTAGAGGGTGGGGGTGAGGTGGTGACTTTTGCTTTTTTTTAAGAGAGGCAATTGGGGTTAAGTGACTTGCCCAGGGTCACACAGCTAGTAAGTGTTAAGTGTCTGAGGCCGGATTTGAACTCAGGTACTCCTGACTCCAGGGCCGGTGCTCTATCCACTGCGCCACCTAGCTGCCCCAGAGGTGGTGACTTTTGCAATGACCAGATAGATGTTTTGGGGGAGGGGTTGGAAAGAGGCCTTGAAGCCACCTTCCCTTTCCAAAGAAGCTCATGTTAAGCTGATGTTAGGTATCATCTGCTTCCTCTCCTTCATTTTACAGAAGAGAATAAGTATTTATAAAATGCCTTCTATGTTCCAGGAATTGTGCTAAGTGCTTTACATATATTTTCTCATTTGATCCTCACAACAGTATTATTATCCCCATTTGGCAGGTGAGAAAACTGAAGTAGATAGAAGTTAGGTGGCTTGTCAGGGCTTTCAGAACTAGTACATATTTGGGGTGGGATTTGAATTCAGGTTTCCCTGGCACCAGGTCTATCACCTTATCCACTGTACCATCTAGCTCCCCATAGAAGGGGACGATTCAGCCAAAATCTCAAAGAAGGTTCATTTAATTTTTGTGGAAATTGAAGTTATGTCAAGGTAAAGACAAATTGAACCAATTGCATAGACTCATAGACTATTGGATCAGGAAGGGACCTTAGAGACCGCCTTGCCCAATGCCTCATTACCAAGGAGCAAACAGAGACCTAGATTTAGGATCAGAGCAGAGACTAGAAATGCATCTTCTCACTGCCCTCCAAAGCCCTTTATTTTAAATTTTTTACATGTAAAGATAGTTTTCTTTTTCTTTTCTTTTCTTTTCTTTTTGTGGGGCAATGAGGGTTAAGTGACTTGCCCAGGGACACACAACTAGTAAGTGTGAAGTGTCTGAGGCAAGATTTGAACTCAGGTCCTCCTGAATCCAGGGCTGGTGCTTTATACACTGTGCCACCTAGCTGCCCCCTAAAGATAGTTTTCAACATTTGTTTTTATAAGATTTTGAGTTCCAAATTTTTCTCCTTCCCTCCCCCCTCTCCAAGACAGAAAGCAATCTGATATGGGTTATATATGTACAATCACATTAAACATATTTCTGCATTAGTCATGTTGTAAAATAAGAATCAGATAAAAAGGGGAAAACCTCAAAAAAAGAAAAAAATGTAGAAACAGTATGGTTCAATCTGCAGTCACATTCCACAGTTTTTTTTTCCGGATATGGAGAGCATTTTCCATCATAAGTCCTTTAGAATTGTCTTGGATCATTGCATTGCTGAGAAGAGCTAATGTTCTCCCGGTTCTGCTCACTTCACTCAGCATCAGTGCACTTAAGACTTTCCAGGTTTTTCTGAAATCTGCCTGTTCATCATTTCTTATAGCACAATAGTATTCCATTACATTCATATACCACAACTTATTCAGTTATTCCCCAATTGATGGGTATCCCCCTGATTTCCAATTCTCTGCCGCCACAAAGAGACCTGCTATAAATATTTTTGTACATGTAGGTCCTTTTCCCTTTTTTATCATCTCTTTGGGGTACAGACCTAGTAATGGTATTATTGGGTCAGAGGGTATGAACAACCCCATAGCTCTTTGGGTATAATTCCAAATTGCTCTCCAGAATGACTGGATCAGTTCACAACTCCACCAACAATGCATTAGTGTTCCAATTTTTCCACAGCTTCTCCAACACTTATTATTTTCCTTTTTTTGTCATATTAGCCAATCTAATAGGTTCCAAAGCCCTTAAAACCAAATTATTGAAATCTGATCTCACTCAGGCGCAGTTCCTGGTTTCATCATTTAGTACAAGCAACTAGACAAGTAAGGAGTCCTGTAAATCCCCCTTTCCTGTTTTTTCTGAGGAAATGCTGCCAGGCCAAGATGACTATATAAAGTCCATTTCCATATTCACTCTGGTGCCTCCCCTCAGAGGTAACCTTTCATCTACTGTGTATATATTTATCTTATCTCTAGATAGTGCTGCCTCTCTCATTACAATGGAAACTCCTGGATGGTAGGGACTGTTTTTGCTTTTCTTTGTATCATCACCATCATCAATCTCATTACAGTGCCTGGTACCTAGTAATGGCTTCACAAATGCTTGTTGATTGTCTCCCATCCCAGCTCTACCCTACCACCAGACTCCATCTCCACTTTCTTCCTTAAAGGAATATTAGTGCGATTAGTGGCACTTTACATTTTCCACTGTGGAGCAAACCCCATTGGCTCTACCCGGACCAAGACCTTTGGCTCACCTCACATCACATCCTGACTCTTTTAGCATTTATCCTGGAAGAAAATTGGAGAGTGGAGAGAGAAGAGTTATATGTTTGTTTTCAAGATGTGATATCTTCCCGCATTTCATAAAGAGAACTCATTTGAGCTCAGGTATAATCTGTAGCCATCATTTTGTTATAGAAGCCAGCCTTTGGTAACAACCAGACCTGCAGAGAAGGCTCTGAAGCAACCAGGCAACAATCGATCTGTGGCTAACCCTCTGGAGCCCGATGACAGATGTGTCGCAAGGAAGAGTTAGTGCTAGGTTGGTCGGAGTGGCTGAAAAATGCTTAATAATGGGGCACTGCCCTTCAAGTCTGAAGTGGAAAACAAACAGACCCACTGGAGGCCGTGAACATTTGTTGGGTCTGGCAACCCTCTAGTGGCCAATGTGGATAATAACAGGAGGTGAAACCGGTTCTCTTTGAGGTAGGGATTGGTTTCAGATGCAAGGTGAGAAGCTTGTCCCTAAAATGATACTGTGCAATGCTTTACAAGTTGCCTGGTCACAGCATCCCTAGGGGACAACCCATTGATGATGAATCCTAAAAGATTCTGTTGATACTGTAGACTAGTAATCTCCCACCTTGGTGTTAACAAAGATGACTGGTACAGTGACCTCATACAGCCGAGGACAGACCAACCTGTCTATTATTCATAGAATCAAATAATGTTAGATCTTGAATGGTACTTCTAGGTCATCTAGTCCTAATCCCCTGTTTGACAGATGGGGAAACTGAAGCTCAGAGAAATCGAGGAACACAGCCAAGCTTAGACAAAGAATTAGTAGAAGAGCTGAAACTGGAACCTAGTTCTGATTTCTAATCCAATGGGTTTTTTTGTTTTGTTTTTATTAATCTACATAATTCCTTTATTAGGACTGCTGAACAAAATTTTTAAACAGCCATTTATGATAAAAATTCTCAGGTTAATGAAACCAATTTAAATAGGGTCATTATGGTACAGGTAAAAAAAGAAAAGGAAAGAAATCTCATCAGAGACCTCTATTTTAGAATAAATAAGGCAGCAGACAACTATTACTCATTGGTGGCCTTCTTAAAGTATGTATGCTATCAAGTCAGCCCTCTCTGCCTTCTTCTTCTTCTTCTTCTTCTTCTTCTTCTTCTTCTTCTTCTTCTTCTTTTTGCTTGTTTGTTTTGGTGAGGCAATGGAGGTTAAGTGACTTGCCCAGGGTCACACAGCTAGTAAGTGTTAAGTGTCTGAGGCTGAATTTGAACTCAGGTCCTCCTGAATCCAGGGCCAGTGCTCTATCCACTGCACCACCCAGCTGCCTCTCTGCCTTCTTCTTAATACTGGTGAAGATCATCTTTGTTCCTGGGATGTATTTCTTGGGGTTTTCCAAGTATTCCATCAATGTATCATCTCCCCAGGTGATACCTTTGTTTTTGTTGGCATCTGTGTAAGAGAATCCAGGAGACTGACCAGTCTTGCGGCCAAAGAGGCCCCTCAGATTGGGTTCGGTCTTGTGCTTGCCCCCCTTATCAATGGTGTGGCACTGGGCACACTTCTGCACAAAGATCTTCTTGTTCTTCTAAAAGGCCCCCATGTTCAAGTCAGCTCAACCCACAGCCAGACACACTTGCTCGCTCACTCTCTGCCACCAGCCTGACCTGCGTTTCCTCTCAATCCACTGTATTTTGAACCAGGACTAATTCAGGTGAGTTTAGGGATTTTAGTTTGAGATTAGGATGCAACAAAATAGTTGTGGACCATAAAAATGAAAGAAAAAAATAAAGCACTACTTTTCTCTGCCTCCTTATTCACCTTCACAATGGTCAGCTAGATTGGAAAGGTGATCTTGAAGGACAGTGGGAATTCTGCTAAGATCTCTGACACCAACCACCCATAGGCTGGGCCTTTTATGCCTCAAGTAGCAATGAAGCCAAACCAATGATGAAACCAAGACCAGCCTCCCTCACCCAGCTTAGCTTCCTCAAAAGAGATACCATTGCTCCTAGCAAACACAAAATCATACAATTTCAAAGGTTGCCTGATTCAATTCATAGCTAAACAACATTCCCCTCTGCTAGGATATTTCTGGCAAGTGCTCTTCTAACACCTGAAATCTTCCAGAGAAGGGATGCCTGCTACCTCACAAATAACCATTGGACAAAAATGTCTTAAGTCATTGGCTTCTTGTAAACTTTTTTGTTTTTTGGTTTGTTTTTGTTTTTGGTGAGGCAATTGGGGTTAAGTGACTTGCCCAGGGTCACACAGCTAGTAAGCGTTAAGTGTCTGAGGTCAGATGTGAACTCAGATCCTACTGAATCCAGGGCCGGTGCTTTATCCACTGCACCACCTAGCTGCCCCTTCTTGTAAACTTTTAAAGTACTTAGCATGCTGATTTTTTTGTCCAGCAAATTCACTTGACTTCAAGTATGGTTGAGGTTGAGTGTCACTTTTTTCACTTAATGGTATTTTAGTTTTTCCCAATTACATGTAAAGATAGTTTTCAACATTCAGTTTTCTTTTTTTCTTTTTTTTTGCGGGGCAGTTGGGGTTAAGTGACTTGCCCAGGGTCACACAACTAGTAAGTGTTAAGTGTCTGAGACTGGATTTGAACTCAGGTCCTCCTGAATCCAGGGCCAGTGCTTTATCCAGTGTACCACCTAGCTGCCCCTCAACATTCATTTTTGTAATGTTTTGAGTTCCAAATTTTTCTCCCTCCTTTCCTTCCCTCCCCTTTCCCCAAGACAGCAAGAAATCTGATATAGGCTATACAGTATAATCATGTTAAACATATTTCCACATTAGTCATGTTGTTGTAAAAGAAAAATCAGAACAAACGGGAAAGAAAAAACAAAAAAACCCCCCAAAAAGTGAAAATAGTATGCCTCCATCTACATTCAGATTTCATAATCCTTTCTCTGGATGTGGAGAGCATTTTCCATCATGAGTCTTTTGGAATTGTCTTGGATCATTGTATTGCTGAGAAGAGCTAAGTCTATCACAGTTGATCATCACACAATGTTGCTGTTACTGTGTGCAATGTTCTCCTGGTTCTGCTCACTCAGAATCAGTCCACTTAAGACTTTCTAGGTTTTTCTGAAATCTGCTTGCTCATAATTTCTTATAGCACAATAGTATTCCATTACCACAACTTGCTCAGCCATTACCCAATTGATATGCATCCCCTCAATTTCCAATTCCTTGCCACCGCAAAAAGAACAGCTATAAATATTTTTGTACCCGTGATTCCTTTTCTCCTTCTTATGATCTCTTTGGGATACAGACCTAGTAGCAGCATTTTTACACAGTTGCCAGCTTGTTAAAAAATTGGTGGGGGGATGCTAGATTTGCCGTTGCTTTCAGCTTTAGCCTTTCTCCTAATTTGGTATTAATCTTGACCATTGTTCTAACTAAACAATGGTTTGATTATGAACAGGCTGATTCTAAAATGACTCCTTGATTGGTGACCAGGCATTTTCTGTCTGTTAAATTATAGTCAGATTCTCATTTTGTGTGATATTGTTCAGAACTAATCATGTCTAAGATTATCTGCATCTTTTATTTTTTAAAGAAAGTATCATAATATACATGTGGGACTTTTGAATACTCCATGAAAATTTGGTTCTCTTTCATTTTTTGTTTCCCAAACCACATTTTTCCAAAGTTTCTGTTTTGCTTTTCTCACCTTTCCATTAAAATAGCTGATTATCAAGATCTGTATTGACTTAGTTTAGAGGATTTTGTAAAGTTCTTCATACTCAAACTACTCAAATGGATTTGGGTTATCACGTATAAGGAAGTAGTCCCTGCTAATGATGCAAATTGCAACCTCTCCAACCAATTTGCTGGTGGTCTTCCTCATTTTCTCTTAACAACATTAGGGGACAAATGGAATATTCTTGGGGACAAATGGAGGTCATCTGTCCTCATTCTCACCATGAGATCAACCTATCTTTCTTTATCATATAATTCCTTGATGAAATCTTGTTTTTTAGTTCCTTTTTGGTTGTATATTGCATCCTATTTATATCTGCAAGGTGCTTCTGCATTACTTTCTATGTGACATTCATTTTTAATTTTTTGGTCAATGTCTTGCTGCCATACAGCAATCATACTTGATATGAAAAGATAGGCTTTTGTTTTCATGGGATACATGGGGATCATTAAAGGAGCTTTATAGTTTCCCAAAGACAATCCAATCTGTTCTCTTCTTCCTGTTAAACTCCAGGCTCAACTCATTGTCTAGCTGTCAGTCCTAGGTGTACATGCTAATGGGTACACTCTTCAGGTTGTCTAACCAAAGGGATGATGTAATTTGGAAAATAGAAACTCTTCCCTCCTGGCCCCAACTCCTCTTAATTATAGTCTTTCCTCTATTATTTTCAACCTATTTATTCTGTTGTATAGTTTGTACATTTTTTTTTGGTTGTTGTCTTTGCAATTACTTTGTAAACTCCTTGAGGGCAGGGACTGTCTTTCTACTATTTTTGGTATCCAGGTACAGTGCTTGTACATAGTAGGGGGGCTTAATAAATATTTACTAACTGTTTAACTCTTTGTCCACTTGGTCTTTCCTGTATGGATGGCTAGACCAAAATCCTATGAGTAATTACACATTTCTTCCAGGAGACCATACAAAGTTCCAGGGCTCGGTGTGTCTCTCTAAATAGACACATCTGGAGAATCTCACTATATGTGGAGAATTCCCCTTCAACCTGGACTCTTGGCTGTATTTCCTCCATCATAATGGTGGACATCTTTGGGGAGCAATCTGTCTCCTTGTTCTATGCCTTGTCTGATGCTTAGCATGAGAGGATTGTTGAACAAGACTATTTCTGTTGTTATTTATCTCTTGAGGAATCTTGAATGACTTTGATGTATGGCTGGAGACATCTTATAAAAGAGCCTGTAAGGCAGCATTTGTTTATAGAATCAGATAAAAATCATTTGATCAACAATATATACAGTGGAACTTCATATTCTCTTCATCTTTCTGTTAGTTGTGGAATGGTTAAGATGTGATCCATTGTTGAATATTGCTTGTAAAAACCCAATTTCCCTCTTTAAATAGCCTCATCAAAGATGCTTTTGATCAAAACTTTCCAAAAGTAGACTACCTTATGGTGAAGTAAACATGGAAAACCTGGAAATGGAAAAAGTCCTTTGTTTTCAAAGGAGATGAAGTTTGACCCCCGCCTCCCCCGCCACACACACTAAAGGAATCACAAAATCTCAGAGTAGATAGGAACCTCAGAGGTTGTCTAGTCTAACCTGGACATGAACAGGAATATTCTTTACAACATCCTTGACAACCCAGCCTCCATCTGAAAACTTCCCCTGATGGGAAACTCACCCTCTCCAATTCCACCCATTCCACTTTTGAATAACCCTAATTGTTAGGAATTTCCCCCCTGCCAATCTTCAACTTTTACCCATTAGTCATAATTCTACCTAAGGAGAACAAATCTAACTCCTTTTCCACATGCCAACTCACTTGGCACCTATCTGGGAATAGCTCTCATGTCTTAGCTTCTTTAGGCTTAACAGTCCAAGTTCTTGTAATTGATCTTTGTGAGACACAGACTCTAGTTATCTCATCACTCCAGCTGTCCTCTTTTGGGTGTGCTTAGGTTCTTCCTAAATGGTGGCACTCAGAACTGAATATAATACTCCATTTCTAGTTTGATCATGACAGAGCACAGTGGGATGCTTACCTCCTTTGTTCTGGACTTTATATCTTCTAATGTAAAGCTTTATAAACTGGGGGGGGGTCATGTAACTGAATGTGGGGGTTGTGAAAGATTTGGCAACAGTAAAAGATTATATGTACCTATTTTATATACCTATATCCCCCAGGATGCGTCAAAATTTCTCTGGCAAAAAAGGGTTGTGAGTGGAAATAGTTTAAGAAACTCTGTCCTAATGTATCTGAAATCCAGCTAGTGTTTTTTTCCTTCTTAGCTGCCATGTTTTCCTGTTGACACTTACTGAGTTCATCTTCATTTCATCACAACTAAATGACTATTGCAAAATATCACTTAGGGAGTAGTTTAAATATCATCCAGGTACATAATTACCAACTCTTCTGTTGAACAAGTCTTGGAATACATATTCATGGATTGCTGAGAGATGGCACACACATTTAGTAGCCCCAGGGGACATACCATATACCCAAATTACTTGTAATAGACTTGAAATGCAGTTAAAAATTTTTTTTCCTTAGGGGAAATATTTGTCGAATGATATCCCCTCCCTGCCATTTTACAGATGAGGAAAGTAAGTGATAGGCAACCAGAATCAGGATACGAACCTGGGTTCTCTAATCCTATATACCAGGTTGTTTTCTCATTGGTGATGGGGTGAAGAACTGTCCTAGTGAGGAGGTGCCCATTCAATTGATAAACCATCTGCTAAACCTCTACTGTATGCCAGACACTGGGGAAGGAAAGACAAAAATGAAACTGCCATAGGAATCATGGATCTAGAGCTCGAAGGACATTCTAGTCCAAACCCCTCATTTTACAGATAAGGAAACTGAGGTACAGAGAGATCAATAGATATCATTTAATAACAGTCGTTTGATTTAATGTGCGCAAAGCTCTTTACACATGTGTTAGGTGCTGTTATTAGCCCTATTTTACAGATAAAGAAACTGATGCTGATAGGGATTAAGTGACTTGTCCAGGGGCACCTAGCTAGTAAGTATCTGAGGCAACATTCAATTAAATTTAATTCGATAAATATTTATTAAGTGCCTACTAAGTGCCAAGCACTGTGCTAAGTGCTAGGAATACAAAAGAAGCAAAAGATAGTCCCTCCCCTCCCTAGGAGCTTCCAATAATCCATTTGAACTCGGGTCTTCCTGATTCCAAATCCAGTGTGCCACCTAGCTACCCCTAAATGAGGTTAGTTGTAAATGAAGTTTAAATGCTCTGGTCCAGGCTGCCAAGGTAGTGAACCCCACTACCTTGGATTTGAACCCAAATACTCCTACTCTAGAACCAATGTTCTTTCTTCTAGTTCATCCTGCCTCCCATCTCAAAAGAGTCTGGTAGCCGGGTATAGTATAGATCAGCCAATAGAATCTCAAACATTTTGAGTCAGTCAGAAAACTGAATTAGTGACTTAGTGAATACAAAGTAACTTTGGAAGTTGTGTGTGTGGAGAGATAGTATCAGGAAAGGCCTTACATAGGAGACAAAATCTGAGCTAAGCCTTGAACTGAGACAAAGATTCCAAGAGGGGAAGGAGAGAACATTACAGGCAAGGGGAAAAGTCACTTAGTTGATACTGTGTGAGAGGGACATATGGATATGACCCTCCACTGAGATGGAAAGTGCCCCCCCTTCGGCCTAGTGATCTGATCTCAAAGTCTTAAAGCCCCTTAAAGCCCCCTATTTCTCTCTCTCTGTCCTCTCTCTAGAGAGAGGCAATAATGGGAAGCTACTATCCCCCTTTCTAAATATAGGCATATCAACTTAAAAATTGCTTCATAGGGTCTGCACCGAGACATTATGTAGATATGATAAATTGTTGCTGAAACATGAAATTTTGCAAAATAACCTATGGCTGAACCCCTGAGGTTGGGGCACTCTGACCCGGGAGAGAGACTTATCGCTGAACATCCCAGGAGAAAGATTTATTGCTGAACCCAATTACCGCATTTTGCTCAAATTAGATGTCTGTAAAAAGTATAAAAACTGCTTGATTTCTAATCCTGGTGTGTCACACCTCCTGGTTGTCCCAGTGAGTGTGGTACACCTTTCTTTTGAAAGAAATAAAATCAATGCTTCGGCCTCCTTTCTCCTTGAGTCTCTATTACAGGGGTCAGTGGGTGTACTTCCCATCCCACTCATGTGGAAGAATTAAGACATTGTCTGGGAAAGCTTATTTGACACTCTCAGATCTGGTCATCCAGGAGTTCAAGTGATGGGACAGAAGTATTGAGAGAGAGCTGGGCCCCTCACCATGGAGTCTGTTTATTTTCCCTCTTTATGTGATCTCTCCTGCCCCTGAATAGGGCAGTTTGACGGGAACCTAGAATCTCCTTCTTCCTTCTACTGAGGCCATTTTAAAGATGGTGTTTACCCTTACTGTGGAGACTTTGATATTTTAGGGAGGACAGAGTCAAGAGGTCAACTTGAATGAAGACCATGAGTTGCTTGAGAATCAGTCAATTCAATCCTACAAACAATTCAGCTTGGTCTATTGAGCACCTACTTACCCTACGAGCAAAAGCACTCTCATGGGCCCCTGGGGACACAAAGACAACAAGTAAAATAATCCCTACCCTCAAGGAGTTTACATTCTGCTGAAGAAAAATACTGCTTCCACTCCAGTCATTGTCCTCTACTACAGATCCAAAGTTGTGTGGTCTGCCCCTAGAATCCCCTTGGATTCTGATAGGTGAGATTTTTGCCTTGTCTCACAGAGCCAGGTTTCTACCTTACTTCCCATCCATTTCCAGGCCATGCTACCCTAGGCCCAGATTTCCAGTTCTCTTTTATGGATTGTCTTCCTTCATTAGACTGTAAGCCCTTTGAAGGCAAGGATTGGTTTGCTTGCTTGTTTTTATTTGCATGTCAACACTTAGTAAGCACTTAAAGTATATTTTATCATCTTTGCTCACACATGTGTAGTTACAACATATGTAAATTATACTTAAATTATAGGTAAATTAATTAAATTTCAATAATTCAGAATTTTATTAAATTAAAACAATTAAATTATATTTAAATAAATTCAAATTAATTTCAGGGGTGGGGGTGGGTGGGAAGCACTAATGGGGGTGGGGATTGGGAAAAGCCTCTTTGAGGGGAACTAGGGATTTCAAGAAATGAGGTGAAGGAGAGGTCCCTGGCATTGAAGGGCAGCCTTACAAAGACCCTGAGGCAGGAGATGGGACATCATGTACAAGAATGTCATCAAGGCTGGTCCTGTTTTGTGGTCTAAAAATTTGTAAGCACATGTTTCAGCCCTAACTTTGCATCAGCTCCATGGTGCACTTCTTGACTTTCTACAGCAGGGGGTGCACCACAGCCATAAATGGCAGCCTGCCCAGCTAGGTGCTGGAAGTGAAGTTAGGAAGCTGGACCAAACAATGCTTTGGCCCCTAAATCCGGTCAAGTCCTCCCGTGGGGTCAGAAAATTTCTCAGGTGTTGGGGGAGGGGTCTCTCAAGCTGATTGAGGGATAGGAAGTGTGCTCCAGCTGTTGGCAAGGCTAGTGAATTTTGCTTAGGCAGGTATTTTTCCAAATGTGGACCCTTTGGGTCTGCAGCTGAGTGCTTGCTTACCTTGCCACCCTCCTCTGGGACAGATCAGGAAAGGGGCTGGGGGGAACAGCAGTCTTCAGATTGAACAATGTTGTGTGCCGGTTGGGACAACCAATTCCTGCCCATTCTGTGAGCCTGAAGCAGGGGTTTGGGTGGAGGATGAGGTTGATGGAAATTAAACAGGTCAGTTTCTTTCATTTTTTTTTTTGTCGGGGCAATGGGGGTTAAGTAACTTGCCCAGGGTCACACAGCTAGTAAGTGTCAAGTATTTGAACTCAGGTACTCCTGAATCCAGGGCCAGTGCTTTAACCACTGTGCCAACCAGCTGCCCCTGAACAGGTCAGTTTCAAAGCCAGTCAATTACCAGGGAGATTCACTCAGGATGGGCCATTGAAAATGCAAATCTAGAAATGGTCATCTGGGGACTGGAGGGAGAATCTAGAACAGGGGGTCTTAACCCTTTATGTGTCATGGACCCCTTTTTTAGCCTAGTGAAGCCTATGGACTCGTGCTCAGAATATTATTTTAATTTTATATTATATTATCATAATATAATATGATCAATTTATTTTTATAAAATGTATTATTTTTCAACATAGATTTTTTTTGAGTTTTGAATTCTGTCCCTCCTTTCCAGTCCTCCCCCACCCACTGTAAAGGCAAGAAATGTGATATCAATTATATATGTGAAATCATGCAAAACATTTCCATATTAGCAATGTGGCAAAAAAGGCAAAAAAAAGAAAATGGAAAAAAAAATGTGCTTTGATTTACATCCAGCCTCCATCAGTTCTCTCTCTGGAGGTGGATAGCATTTCTCATCTTAAGTCCTTCAGAATTGTCTTAGATCATCATATTGATTAGAATAGCTAAGTCATTTATAGTTGATTATTTTTATGATACTGCTATTACTGTGTACAGAATAATGTTTTTAAATAATTGGAAATGGAACATTTCAGTCACAGGTTAGTGAAAATATAAGTGTAATTGTTTTTCCCATCTAAGTTCATAAAATCTCTGAGATGACTCTGTGGATCTTTTGCGGTATGGGACCCCAGAATGGTTGGATCACTTCACAGCTCCACCAGTCAGCATCAGTTCATGTAAGTCCTTCCAGGTTTCTTTGAAATTTGGAGGAATCAGTGACAAGGAGGAACATGGTGTGGAAATTTGTTCGGGTCTTCAGTAACTGTTCACTCACGATGAATGACATGTGATTTGTTCTTAGAGGTTTAAGTCAAAAACGCTTACCCAGACTTCTGGGAATATCCTTCTGGTCTCAGCCACAAAAATGGGGTCTTTAACAAGGAAGGAGCTTTTGGTTCCCTGCTTTTTAAAATCACCCAATCAATCTATTTTCTAGAATGACATCCCTGCATGGGCACAGAGCGTAGTACAGTAGAAAGAGCACTGGCTTAGGAGTAGGAGGATCTGGGTTCAAATTGTCCTTCTTACACTACCTATGGGAACTTGAGCAAAACCTTCCTGGACCTCTGTTTCTTCCTGTGTAAAATGAAGAGTTTGGATTACATAGCTTCTGAAGTCTTTTCCCATCAAGAGGGCTGGATTTGAACCCAGAGGACTCTGTGATTTTGGGTAAGTTGCTTAACATTTCTAGACCTTTTTATTTTTATTTTTTTATTTTTTGCTGAGGCAATTGGGGTTAAGTGACTTGCCCAGGGTCACACAGCTATTAAGTGTTAAGTGTCTGAGGCCAGATTTGAACTCAGGTACTCCTGAATCCAGGGCCAGTGCTCTATCCACTGTGCCATCTAGCTGCCCCATTTTTATTTTTTAAATTTATTTTTTATTCAAAAAATTGTTTTTTCATTTTATTATTTTCCAGTTACATATCACATATAAGGATAGTTTTCAACCTTTGTTTTCACTGGATTTTTTAGTTCAAAAATTCTCCCCCCGCTTCCCTTCTTCTTCCCCAAGACAGAAAGCAGTCTGATATAGGTTGTATATGTACAATCACATTAAACATATTTCTACATTAGTCATCTTGTGAAAGAAGAATCAGAACACAAAGGAAAAACCTCAAACAAGAAGGAAAAAACAGTCCAAAAGTAGAAACAGTCTGGTTCAATCTGCATTCATAATTCATAGTTCTTTTTTCTGGATGTTGAGAACATTTTCTATCATGAGTTCGTCAAAACTGTTTTGGTTTCATTCATTTTGGTTTCATTGCTGAGAAGAGCCCAGTCTATCCCCATTGTTCATCACACAATGTTGCTGTTACTTTGTACAGTGTTCTCCTGGTCCTGCTCCTCTCAGTCAGCATCAGTTCATGTAAGTTCTTCCAGGTTTCTTTGAAATCCACTTGCTTGTAATTTCTTACAGTACAATAGTATTCCATTACATTCATATACCATAACTTGTTTAGCCACTCCCCAGTTGATGGGCATCCCCTCAATTTCCAGTTCTTTGCCACCACAAAGAGAACTGCTATAAATATATTTGTACATGTGGGTCCTTTTCCCTTTTCTATGGTTTCTTTGGGATATGGAACTAGCAGTGGTACCACTGGGTCAAAGGGTATGAACAGTCCCATAGCCCTTTGGGCATAGTTCCAAATTGCTCTCCAGAATGGTTGGATCACTTCACAGCTCCACCAACAATGCATTAGTGTTCTAATTTTTCCATAGCTTCTCTAACATTTATTATTTTCCTTTTTTGTCATATTAGTCAATCTGATAGGTACCTCAGAGTTGTTTTAATCTGCATTTCTCTGATCAATAGTGATTTAGAGGATTTTTTCATATGGCAATAGATAGCTTTGACTTCTTCATCAGAAAACTGCCTGTTCATATCCTTTGACCATTTCTCAATTGGGGAATTACTTACATTCTTATAAATTTGATTTAGTTCCTGATAAATTTTAGAGATGAGGCTTTATCAGAAATGCTGCCTGTAAAAATTGTTTCCCAGTTTTCTTCCTCCCTTCTAATTTTGGTTGCATTGCTTCTGTTTGTACGAAAGCTTTTTAATTTAATGTAATCAAAGTCTTCCATCTTGCATTTCATAATATTCTCTATCTCTTGTTTGGACATAAATTGTTTTCTTCTCCATAGATCTGAGAGGTAAACTATTCCTTCCTCTTCTAATTTATCTATGGTATCACCCTTTATGTCTAAATCTTGAACCCATTTTGACCTTATTTTTGTATAAGGTATAAGATGTTGGTCTATTCCTAGTTTCTGCCATACTATCCTCCAGTTTTCCCAGCAGTTTTTTTTCAAATACTGAGTTCCTATTCCAGAAGCTGGAGTCTTTGGGTTTATCAAACCATAGATCACTATAGACATTTACAACTGTGTTTCCTGTACCTAGCCTATTCCATTGATCCACCACTCTATTTCTTAGCCAGTACCAAATAGTTTTGATGACTGCTGCTTTATAGTATAGCTTCAAATTTGGTATGGATAGCCCACCTTCCTGTGTATCTTTTCATTAGTTCCCTTGATATTCTTGACTTTTTGTTTTTCCAGATGAATTTTGTTATTATTTTTTCTTTCTTTTTTTTTTGGTGAGGCAATTGGGGTTAAGTGACTTGCCCAGGGTCACACAGCTAGTAAGTGTCAAGGGTCTGAGGACGGATTTGAACTCAGGTCCTCCTGAATCCAGGGTCGGTGCTCTATCCACCGCACCACCTAGCTGCCCCTTTTCCTAACCTCTATAAAATAATTTTTAGGTAGTCTGATTGGTATGGCACTGAATAGGTAAATTAATTTAGGTAGAATTGTCATTTTTATTATACTAGCTTGGCCTATCCATGAGCAATTAATATTTTTCCAGTTACATAGATCTGATTTTATTTGTTTGAAAAGCATTTTGTAATTGTGTTCATAGAGTTCCTGGGTTTGTCTTGGCAAGTAGACTCCCAAGTATTTTATATTGTCTACCTTTACTTTAAATGGAATTTCTCTTTCTATCTCTTGCTGCTGGACTTTCTTGGTCATGTATAGAAATGCTGATGATTTATGTGGGTTTATTTTATATCCTGAAACTTTGCTAAAGTTGTTAATTGTTTCAAATAATTTTTTAGTTGATTCTCTAGGATTCTCCAAGTATACCATCATATCATCTGCAAAGAGTGATAGTTTTGTTTCCTCCTTGCCTATTCTAATTCCTTTAATTCCTTTTTCTTCTCTTTTTGCTAAAGCTAACATTTCTAGTACAATATTAAATAATAGAGGTGATAATGGACATCCCTGTTTCACCCCTGATCTTATTGGGAAGGCCTCTAACTTATCCCCATTATATATAATGCTTGCTGATGGTTTTAGGTAGATACTGCTTATTATTTTAAGGAAAGCTCCACCTATTGCTATGCTCTCTGGTGTTTTTATTAGGAATGGGTGCTGTATTTTGTCAATAGCTTTCTCTGCATCTATAGAGATAATCATGATTTTAGTTAGTTTTCTTATTGATGTGGTTGATTATGTTGATAGTTTTCCTAATGCTGAACCAGCCCTGTATTACTGGTATAAATCCCACCTGGTCATAGTGTATTGTCCTGGTGATCACTTGCTGTAATCTCCTTTCTAGTATCTTATTTAAGATTTTTGCATCAATATTTATTAGGGAAATTGAAGAGGAAGGTTTTAAGGTTTCCAAAGCACTTTCCTCACCACAACCTTGTGAGGTAAGTAATGCAAACATTATTAGTATTTCCACTTTAGAGATGGCAGCCCTAAAGGGATAGAGATTGAATAATTTTCCCTGGGACACACAACTAGTACATATTGAAGCTTCCACTTAAACCCAGGTCTTACCTATTTCCAAACCCAGTGCTCTTTCTACTAGAGGCAGCACGGTGTGGTAGATAGGAAGGGGGACCAAGAGTCAGAAAGATCTAGTTTCACAGACATAAGCTGTGTGACAATTTGTTGAGCAAGTCACAAGCTGAGCCTCAGTTTCCCTAGCTGTAAAGGTATATAATAACCTTTTGTATATCCCTCACAAATGAAATAATGTACATATGATAGCTTGCAAACATTAAAGAACTGTATAGACGTCTTTTATTGTACCCTATCTTAAAGTATTATGTAGAAATATGTTATGCTCATTGTAAGCCTGTAACAGCCCCAATAAGATGGAGGCAAAAGAGTGGTAGGTAGAAGTGCTCTTCCCATCTCCATTTATCCTTCTCAACCTCTCTGCATCCAAACAAAGGGCATGATCAAGAAATTTCAATAATTCTACAAACATTCCCCAATCATCCGCCACCCAGGGTGACAATTTCTCTGCATTTCATCCCTAATTGGCCCCATCTCAAAGCTAGCATTGAATTATGATGGTGGTGAACATCCTCCCTAAAATGGTCTACTTTCACCCTTGATCCCAGCCTACTACAGGAGTGGCCACCCACCTATTACTTTAAAAAATATTGCATGCCAATGGATCCCCACCTCACATTTAGAACATTTCATCCCAGCTCATTTCTAATTTTTAGACTACTCATTGAACCATTCTGCCAGACAAAATATACCTACGGTGGGAATTTATTTTGATTTGGGGACCCTGCCTTTGGGCTGAAATTAAAAAGCCTTAGGCCCTCAGGGGTTTTTTCTGTGTAAGAGGGGCTAGGGCCCCTCCCCCTCCATTTCAGCTGCAAGGAGGCCTCTGAGCCAGGCTAAACTGCGCAGATGAAAACCCTGACTAACGGGTGTGGCACAGTGTGGCCCCATTCACACAGTGGAAAGGCCCACAAAAACCCTCAGGGCTGCTGGGGTTTGCTTTGCCTAGCCCCAGCTGCAGCTCACAAAGCACGGGGCTCAGCCAGCCCTGGGGGCAGTGAGCCCAGGTTTCACCTGGGAGAGCAGGTTAATAAAAAGGGGGCTGACAAGAGGGGGGGGGGAGATGGTACGGTGGATGGAGAAATCGAGAAATGGCTAGGATACAGAAACACTAGTGTCCCACAGTGTAAAATTCTACAGAGTGAATCAGGTCAGGAGGGATGAGAAATTCTCAAGAGCGAAATTCTGAATGCACCAAAGTTAACAGATCTGATGAAGAATAAAAGGGGAGTTGCCTCAAGATAATTGTGAGCTCACAGAGGGGAATGGTCTCAGTCAGAATGTGGAAGCAGAAGCCCAGATGCAATGAGTTGACTAGAGGTTGAGTAGTAAAGAAAGGAAGTCAGCCGACACATGCAAAATTTTCGGAATATTTAATGGAGAAGGTGAGGAGAGAGATGGAACCAAATGTACATGGTCTAAAGGGGACAAACCTGAGCATGTTGGAATATGGAAAGGGACAAATTTGGGAGTGGACAAATGTAGTCAGTTGTTTGGTTGATATATTTATAGTGCCCCTGATTCTCATTAAGGCTCTTGGGATTTAGAGCTGAAAGGAAACTTAAAGGTCAGCTAGTCCAATCCCCTCCCTTTAAAGAGGTCAACCTAAACCCATCAGCAAACATTATATGTAATGGGGATAAGTTAGAAGCATTAAAATAAACCCACATGAATCATCCGCATTTCTATACAAGACCGAGAAAGTCAGCAGCAAGAGATAGAAAGAGAAATTCCATTTAAAGTAAAGTAGACAATATAAAATACTTGGGAGTCTACTTGCCAAGACAAACCCAGGAACTCTATGAACACAATTACAAAACACATTACACACAAATCAAATCAGATCTATGTAACTGGAAAAATATCAATTACTCATGGACAGGCTGAGCTAATATAATAAAAATGACAATTCTAAATTAATTTACCTATTCAGTTCCATACCAATCAGACTACCTAAAAATTATTTTATAGAGTTAGAAAAAATAATAACAAAATTCATCTGGAAAAACAAAAAGTCAAGAATATCAAGGGAACTAATGAAAAAAATACAGAGGAAGGTGAGCTAGCCATACCAAATCTGAAGCTTTACTATAAAGCGGCAGTCATCAAAACTATTTGGTACTGGCTAAGAAATAGAGTGGTGGATCAATGGAATAGGTTAGGCACAGGAGACACAGTAGTAAATGACTTTAGCAATCTACTGTTTGAAAAACCCAAAGACTCCAGCTTCTGGGATAGGAACTCAGTATTTGACAAAAACTGCCAGGAAAACTGGAGGATAGTATGGCAGAAACTAGGCACAGACCAACATTTTACACCTTATACAAAAATGAGGTCAAAATGGGTACATGATTTAGACATAAAAGGTGTTACTATAGGTAAATTAGGAGAGGAAGGAATGGTTTACATCTCAGGTTTATGGAAAGGAGTAAAGTTTATGACCAAACAAGAGATAGAGAATATTATGAAATGCAAGATGGAAGACTTTGATTACATTAAATTAAAAAGCTTTCGTACAAACAGAAGCAATGCATCCAAAATCAGAAGGGAGGCAGAAATCTGGGAAACAATTTTTACAGCCAGCATTTCTGATAAAGGCCTCATTTCTAAAATATATCGGGAACTAAATCAAATTCAAAAGAATCCAAGTCATTCCCCAATTGAGAAATGGTCAAAGGATATGAACAGGCAGTTTTCTAATGAAGAAGTCAAAGCTATCTATTGCCATATGAAAAAATCCTCTAAATCACTATTGATCAGAGAAATGCAGATTAAAACAACTCTGAGGTACCGCCTCATACCTATCAGATTGGCTAATATGACAAAAAAGGAAAATAATAAATGTTGGAGAAGCTGTGGAAAAATTGGAACACTAATGCATTGTTGGTGGAGCTGTGAAGTGATCCAACCATTCTGGAGAGCAATTTGGAACTATGCCCAAAGGGCTATGGGACTGTTCATACCCTTTGACCCAGTGGTACCACTGCTAGTTCCATATCCCAAAGAAACCATAGAAAAGGGAAAAGGACCCACATGTACAAATATATTTATAGCAGCTCTTTTTGTGGTGGCAAGGAATTGGAAATTGAGGGGATGCATGGCATATGAATGTAATGGAATACTATTGTGCTCTAAGAAATGATGAGCAAGTGGATTTCAGAGTAACCTGGAAGGACTTCCATGAACTGATGCTGAGGGAGATGAGCAGAACCAGGAGAATATTGTACACAGTAGCAACAACATTATGTGTTGATCATCTGTGATAGACTTGACTCTTCTCAGCAATACAATGGTCCAAGATAGTTCCACAGGAGTCATGATGGAAAATGCTCTCCAAATCCAGAAAAAAAGAACTGTGCAGATTGAACCATACTATCTCTATTTTTTTGTTTTTCTTTTTTGAGGGTTTTCCCTTTTTCTCTGATTCTTCTTGCACAGCAAGACTAATGCAGAAATATGTTTAATGTGTTTGTACATATATAACCTATATCAGACTGCTTGCTGTCTGGGGGAGTGGGAAGGGAGAAAAATTTGAAACTAGAAATCTTATAAAAACAAATGTTGAAAACTATCTCTACATGTAAGTGGAAAATAATAAAATATTTTTATGGGAAAAAACACCAACCTTGCTCTTCTTCCTCCTCTAATGGAAATTTGGACTCTGTCCTTTGCACCATGGGCTCTGATAGGTTTATCTTGACCAGAACCAGGTCCCAATAGACTTCCCAGGCATTCCAGTCCATGCTGTTGCATGTGAGCACCCTTGTCCCCTCTTCTAGCTCCCATTTATAAATTGTCTTCCCCTATTAGTATGGCAAAGGACTGTCTTGTTTGCTTTTGTTTGTTTCCTTAGGGGGCAGCTAGGTGGCTCAGTGGATGGATCGTTGGCCCTGGAGTCAAGAGGACCTGAGTTCAAATCTCACCTCTGACCCTGGGCAAGTCACTTAACCCCAATTGCCTTAAATATCTGGGGCTATCTTCAGTTATCCTGATCTGTGTTCTCTCTCTCTCTCTCTATCTCTCTCTCTTTCTCTCTCTCTCATCTATCTTGCCTCTGGACCCAGATGGCTCTGGAGGAGAGAGTGACATTGGTGACCTTGCATGGACCTCCCACCCTTAAATCCAATTCAGTGCAAGTCATGACATCACCTCCTGATGTCATGGTCCTCTTTGAGAATGAAGGACAAACAACAAGATAGATACACTTTTGTACCTTTAATACTTGACACAATGCCTGACACATAGAAAGCACTTAATAAGTGCTTTTTTACCCCTCCATTCGTTGCATAAATGGGAATTCTTCTTTTTATTCTTATTGTCATGATACACATAGGAAACTATGGGTTTTGGTGTTTTCTTATTTTTTATTTTTGAAAGTATTTTAGCACCAGCTGTCTGGCAATCTCCTTCCCCAGAGGCTGGCTTTGTGAGTCATGGCCTAGCCTCAAAGCTCAGGCTTCTGGAGTGTTCCAGGGACAGCAATGACTAAGCCTGGGAATGCAGAATATATAGACTTCATTGGCCTCATCGAAGGATAGAGCCCCTTTCTTCTCCCTCCCACTCCCCAGTCCTGGCCAACTCTCCTATAGGATATTTATCTTAGGGGCGAAGGTAGAATGAAGGGAAGGAAATGCCTGAATGTTTAGAAGCACAGGGAGGCTGCCCTGTCTGGACACCCCTTCAGTGTCTGAATTTTCTGGAAAGCAGAACCCAAGCCTGATGCAAGAAAGGCCGAGCCAGGCTAAGCTTCGATTCTTGCAGGCCCACGGGAAAGCACTTCCTCTCTCTAGGCATCTTCTGGTGGGTCATCTGTGCTGGAGTGTTGTTCGTTTGATGTTTCCCCTGCTCTCTTCCCTCCATTTGCCTGCTTCCTGTACCCCCCCAGCCTCCCAACCTAAGCCCTAACACTAGCCAAGGAAAACAAGACTGGTCAGGAAGTGGGGATGAGGATGATGAGTCAGGAAGAGGCCCAGAGCCAGAGTGATGCCATTGCTGACAAAGTCATCTCGGGAAGAAGGCAAGGAGAGTTGTAGAAGAAGCCCGAGGAGGTCATCTGGGGCTGGATGAGTGTATTGGGGTTGAAAGGCGGGCAGTAGAGGAAGTGGGATTCTCTGAAGTGGAAAGGTCCAATAAGAGAGGAGGTCGGTGTGATAGTGGGGGAAGGCTACTTCCTGGAATCAGAGGGCCTGGGTTCAAATCCACCTCTGTGACCTTGGGGCAAGGCATATAACCTTGGGCCTCAGTTTCAGATGATGAAGTTGGACCAGATGGCTTCTGAGGGCCTTTCTGGTTCTAGATCAATGATCTTTTGATCTTTCCTTGAGGACCCATGGGACTTGAGGGTATTCACTAAGGAGTTTTCTCTATGAGCTCCTTTCTTCTTTCTGGGTGAAGGTTTGAGCCACATTGGTGGATGGTTACCTTGGGTATTAGTATATCACCAAAGCTTATGTTGAGAAGAATAATGAGAGCTCATATTTAAAGGACAGCTAGGTGTCACAGTGGAAAAAGCACTGGGCTGAGAATCAGGAAAATGAGTCTTCCTGAGTTCCTATCTGGCTTCAGACACTTATTAGCTGTGTGACCCTGGGCAAGTCACTTAACCCTGCTTGCTTCAGTTTTCTTATTTGTAAAATGAGCTGGAGAAGGCAATGGCAAAACCACTCTAGTATCTTTGACAAGAGGACCCCAAATGGGGTCATGAAGAATTGGACATGACTGAAATGACTTAACAATAGCATAAGATTGGCAAAGTGATTTATCATCATGGTCACATGATTTTTACAATGAGGTCATGGGACAACAGCTGGACCTGGTGGGAAAAGAGCTGGTCTTACAGTCAGGAAGACCTGGGTTCAAATCCTGCCTCTGACACAGCTGGTAGGCTTCATGACCCCTATGCAAGACACTTGACCCACTTGGTGCTCCTCAGCTAACTCTTTAAGATTATATGTAGCAAGGGCAGCTAGATGGCGCAGTGGATAGAGCACTGGCCCTGGAGTCAGGAGTACCTGAGTTCAAATTCGGCCTCAGACACTTAATACTTACTAGCTGTGTGACCCTGGGCAAGTCACTTAACCCCAATTGCCTCACTAAAAACAAAACAAAACAAAACAAAAGATTATATGTAGCAGAGTAGATGACAATCTGCAAGGGTAGAAGGAGTTTCCTCAATGGGAATTCCTTTTAGCAATGAAAACACAGGTTAGGTTAGAAAAAAAAAGAAGCAAAATTTGGCTGTAAAAGCCTCATTTTAAAGGCTAACACTTAGAGAGCACTTTATGGTTTGCAAAGTCCTTTACAAATTTTATCTTATTTCATCCTGACAACTACTCTGAGAGGTAGATACTCTTATTGTCTCCATTTTACAGATGAGAAAAGTGAGTCAACCAGAGGTTAAATGACTTATCCAAGGTCACTCAGCTGGTAGGTTTCTGAGGCAAAATTTGAATTCAGATCTTCATGACTCTAGATCTAGCCAGAGAGAGAGAGAGAGGAGCAGGAAGAGGAGGAGGAGGAGGAGAGAAGAGAAGAGAAGAAGAGGAGGAAAGAGAGAAGAAGAAAGAGAGAAGACGAAGGAGGAGGAGGAGAAGAAGGAGGAGAGAAGAAGAAGAAGAAGAAGAAGAGAGGTTGTTAGATGTGGCTTTTTGAGCAAAAGGGGGAAGCGGGCAAGGTTGGAAGTGCAAACACAATCAGTACTAGGAATTTCCAGGTCATAGTCTCATTGGGCGAATTTCTTTGGCTTCTAGGGCCCGTTTCCCTTGGCCACCCAAAGACATGGATCTTGTGTTTGTGTGTCCTTGGGAGCACAGGCTCCGGGGATTCTGCTGGCCTTGCCTGCCCCAGCCTGTGGGATCATTGGAATGGAGGCCAGAACAGTGTAAGCAATCCCCCAGGCTTTGCATCAGCCACATACCCGCTCTACCCTTGCCAAGGCATTTCCTATCTCCCAAGGTCAGGAGACTCCAAGAGAGGGAACCAGGTTTGTGTCACTGTCATTCTATGATTCCATGGCCTCCTGGACTGCCAGAAGCCTTGTCTCTGGGGAATTATTCTAGATACCAGATCACAGATCTGAACAGAACCTTTTATCTCCTCTAATCATCTTATGGATGAAGAAACTGAGGCTTAGAGAGCAAAAGCAATTCCTGGCTCATGCAGGGAGTTAGTAGCAGGGAATTCCCATTTCAAATCCAAAGCTCTTTTCCCAATCCCATCCTCCCTTTTCTTCTTTCCTCTCTTTTTGCATTTTTAACTGGAATTTTAAATTTTAACAGGGATTTTTTTTTTGGCAAGACAATTGGGGTTAAGTGATTTGCCCAGGGTCACGCAGCTAGTCTCAAATGTCTGAGGCCGAATTTGAACTCAGGTCCTCCTGAATCCAGGGCTGGTGCTTTATCCACTGCATCACCTAGCTGCCCCCTTAACAGTGATTTTAATAGGAAACTCCATTTGTCCACTCTGATCCACGTTGTCATGACTATTACTTCTCTCACCCTGCCCCCCTCACTTCTCTCCGCCCATGCTATTTGCAGGTCTGAAATTGTCCTTTCCATTCTGTGATTGGGTCTATTCTAGGCCTCCTTCCATTCATGTAGGGGAGCCCCCCCCCCAATCTTTTTTTCCAGGCCTACTTTTTATTCTTCCAAAGCTATTGGATCACCTGAAGTTCAGGGAGGGAAGGAAGGAAATAACTGACCCTAAAATCCCTAGAGGGCAGAGAGTACTAGGGACAGCAAAATCCCCTGGGTGTGGAAGATCCCACCCAATCACAGTGGTGGAAGTGGTAGGGAGCTAGGGAAGGTCAATGTAGGTCCATTTTTGGCTTAGGAATCGACCTGGTAACTCTGAGATTTACTCAATAGAGTAATGATAGAGACCAATCTACAGATTGCAGGGTATTGGTGCATGGTGATGTAACAGACACTCTCAGTCCACTTTTGGATCAGTGATACGTCTGGACATAGCCATAGTGTAACCCAAATCATGGATATATATTTCAGTAAGAAAACACTTTTATCCCAGAGCTTTCATAGCAATAAATATGGCAAGCATCTACATAGTGCTTTAAGGTTGGCATAGCAATTTACACGTTATCTCATTCAATCCTTAAAAGAATGGGGGGGGGGGGAGGCAGCTAGGTGGCACAGTGGATAAAGCACCAGCCCTGGATTCAGGAGGACCTGAGTTCAAATCGAACCTCAGACACTTGACACCATCTAATGCTCTCTACTCTGTACTATTCCCACCTGGTCACTAATCAGCACCTATAATCCATGAGTCTAGCAGAGCACAGAAAAGCATGAGGCATGTGGAATGCTGAAAGGACTCAAGGAAGAGGCTTTTGAAGTGGAAGGAACTCTGGAGAGCATTTAGATCCAACCTTTTCATTTTCTAGATAAGAAAACAGAGATCATGAGAGTTGGGAGGGACCTTGAATGAACAGCTCACCCAAAGCTTCATTTGCATATGGGGGAGGGGTGATATCTTGTTCAAGGTCACAGAGACAACAGGTAGCAGATAAAGGGCTAGAATCTGGGCCCCAGCTGTCAAATTCTTCTTTCTACTATAACTCTTCCCCTCATTCTGTAACAATACATATATAGGGGTCTAGATTATTTTAGAGAAAGATAGAGAAATGACTAAGTACATCTCCTGTTAACCAGATTCTCTGGGTTTGACCATATTTCAGGTCCTTGACAAGGCAGCCATCTCTTCCTTTGATATTCTCCCACTCAGAGACACATCTAACTGACCATCCTAGCAGACCATGATGCAATTGAATGTTTCTGGAGGTTTCCATAGCGACTGCTAATACTGTGGTTGCTGTGGTCACAGTACCAGATGTCCCAGATCCCCCAAATGATTATGCAGTTGAACGTTTATAACATTCCCAGGCTAAGTCTGGGTCTATGATTGAGGACTAAGTCTATCCCAAATCCTGCTGAACAGGAAGAAGTGAGAATAAAAATCTCAAGAAGACAGAGCGCCCCGCCCCCCCCCCCATAGGGGAGTCATATTAATTCATTCAATGAATGTCTAGTGAATGATTACTATATGCAAGACCCTGTGGGAGGTTCTCTGGGGCACATGAAGAAGTATAAGAAACAGTCTTTGATTTTAGGGAATTTGCAACCCAGATGAATAAACAAAACACAAATAAAAAGTTAAACAAAGATGTGGGTAGCTCATATGTTGTCTTGGGCCCTCATTATCTCTCCCAATGAGGACTTAGTTTAGGCATCTTTTGGTTAAGGTAGGATTTCCTTGCCTGGTTTATAATACCCTACTGACATTACATTAAGGGTAATTGATTCCAAGCCAGTTCATGCATATGGTCTATATCCTTGCACTTGGCTTAAAGCAGAGACAGAGAGCCACAGAAATACAGAGAATCAGAACTGAGGGGTTACATAGAAGTATGCTGGCCACACTCATTCCTCTGGAGAAAATATTCTGTAGTCACAGCCAGTCCAAAGAACCATACTCTAGAGAACCATTCTACCCCAGGGATGGTAGCTGTTGGAAATCCATAGTTAGGACTGATAGCTTGAGGATATTGACCCACCCAGAGAGGTGATCAGTTATGGCAATGGGTCACTGAAGAAGCGACCAGACTATCCAACCAGTTATGAATGACATGATACCAAGGGCAACGGGAAGGGAAGTCACTCCAGTAGCCAGATAATGACCCTTGGTGGAGGGCATATAATGTATACTTGTCATGAAAACCAAAGGATGGGGTCTATTACAAAAAGGTGTCTCCCATCCATACATGAAGAGTTTTTAGGATTTCTTAGATGTAACAAAAAAAAAATCGCTGTTGTTGTTTGTCCTTTGTTCTTGAAGAGGACCATGACATTGGGAGGTGATGTCATGACTTGCAGTGAATTGGATTTAAGTGAGGCAGAGCTATAAAAGGTCACCAACCTCACTCTCTCATCCAGAGCCATCTGGGTCCAGTGGCAAGATATACATGAGGACCACTGGAGATAGCCCTGGATGTTTAAGGCAATTGGGGGTAAGTGACTTGCTTAAGGTCACATAGCTATTAAGTGCCTGGGGTGAGATTTGAACTCAGGTCCTCCCAACTTCAGGGCCAGTGCTCTATCTACTGTACCACCTAGCTGCCCCTGTAACAATACATTTAGACCTGTTCAGTGAACTTCTTATAATAAGAATTTGGCTTTCATAAAACTTGTATGTAAATCATTATTTTAGGGATTTGATTTGCTTTTTTATGAGGATGTACTTTCCAAACCAGGTGGAAAAAGGCAGTCTGGTGAAATCTATGAACCCCGTCTCATAAAAAATTTTAAAAAGTAATAATTGAGGGAAATGTTTAATTTCAGCTAGAGGTGAATGAAAATTTCTTTTAAAAATGTGATTTTCCTCCTTCCACAACCCCCTGAAATCGATCCACAAACATACCCCTGGTTACAAAACCTGGTCTAGGAATAGAACATGGAGGTGGGGTGGGAAATAACCTTGAATCACATCAATACTATTGGTCTTCAGTTTCCTTTTCTACTTTAACACTTACACAAGCAGTAAGGACAGTGGAGATTTGTCACTTTACTGTCATTTTGTAGCCTGGCTTCTTCTGAACTTCTCTGTAAGGCTCCATTCCTGTCTTTGAGAGGTCCAGAATGATGGATGTTATATTTTATTCCTACTCCAATGTGATTTAAAATAAAATAATAACAAAAACCCCCAACCTTCCAAGAGTTATTTCTTAAACAGGTTTATTGCTGGATTTTAATCAGTAAGAATATGTTACATTGCAATATTGGATTTCAGATACACTTTTCCACATCTGATTGTGGTCCTGTTGCCATAGAGTTTCACAGAAATGAATGGCAGACACACGTCACATTCAACAGTTACACAATTCTAATGTGGCAACAGTAAATTAACTTCAGAAAGCAGTACATGGACCTTTCCTTTCAAACCAGGGACATTCTGTATCTCACATTCTATTCCCTCCAAAAAGCCCCAAACTTTAAAACAAAAGCTCTTTTCTTCCAATGTTCAGCCTGTCATCCCACTCGCATTCCTTTTCTCTTGACAATTTGTACTTCTTTCTTGAAATGATCTGCGCAAAAAACTTTCCCTTTTATCCCTAAAAGACCAAGCTTTACTAGGTATCTTTTTTCTAGCATTAAATGACTGGATCTTCTGGATTTCCTATTTCTACTGTGCTAGCATTACTTGTAAGCATAGACTGATATAAACTAAGAATACTAGAACATACCATGGTCTTCCCCATCCCCCATCCCTTTCCCATAACTGTGGAGGATCTGGAACATGCCACTTTGGACTATACTGGATTTTGCCTGCATGCATGGTATGCTGAGCCACCTGAAAGCCATCCACCATAAGCCCCTTGTAATAAATTACTCTAACTGTCCAGCAGTAAAGCAAAAATGCTCTGTTCCTCCATGTAAAAAAAATTATCAATATTTACAGAAAGGGGGAGGGGTTGCTTTTTATAAAAAAAACAAAACAAAACCACCCCCCCCAAAACTCCAAAGTTAGGGATCACATTCTATGAAGAATAAAAGGAAATAAGGCCTAGGGAGGATTTTTCTTTTTTAAAGACAGTGCAAATGCCATGGGAACAGGTTTTGGCTTGTTATCAGAACCCACCAGGTAGGTTCCTTACCATTCAGGTTGGGAACTCCTCTCATGAAAAATACATTCATGCCCCAATACCCACCAGCAAATGCTCCTAATACAGGACAAGGGATGCCTTGGAATGTTGAAGCACACACTGTTCTGCCAACTGACTCTTCAAGAGCCTCGGGAGTGGCAACTATGGCGCCTGTCCATTTATGAGAAGAGGGAACCGAAGCCCAGAAAAGTACCACATCAGGCTCACAAGGCAAGGTTGAGAGAACTCAGGCCTCCAGGTCCAGAGGCTGGTACTTTGATCTGTTAGCCCAGTCTATCTGCCTCCGTGATTGTCATTGGGTATGGGGCCTGAGGACAGCATGTTTTCTTTCTTTCCTTCCTTCCTTTTCTTTCTCTTTCTCTCTCTCCGTTCCTTCCTTCCTTTCTTTTTCTTTCTTTCTTCCTTTCTTTTTCTTCCTTTCTTTCTCTCTCTCTCTCTTCTTTCTTTCCTTTTTTTTTTTTTGCAGGGCAATGGAGTTTAAGAGACTTGCCCAGGGTCACACAGCTAGTGTCAAGTGTCTGAGGTCATATTTGAACTCAAGTCCTTCTGAATCCAGGGCCAGTGCTTTATCCACTGTGCCACCTAGTTATCCCTACAGCATTTGTTTTGATGTGCACCTGAAAAACCCAATCCCCATTCTGGAAGAGCTTCAGGCCACATTCGACATCAGATGTACCCTAAAACAAACCTCTAATTTGCCCAGACAACTTTGAGAGTGGATTGAAAATTCTGAACTGGCACGAATCTCATGACTGGTCCCTTGGAGAAACCAAAAGGGATTCTGGCTGCAAAAGCAATGAAAGGTCATAACTTTAAGAAGCTGGAGTGAAATGCCTCTAATCAGGCAAATTCAAAAGCAAAGCAGGTGTACAGGAGTGGGCAATTGATATGAACACAGATCCAGACCTGGAAGGGATCTCATTTTATGGATTCCATAACGGACTCCAGAATGAATGTTCCTTCCACTGTACCAGGAATCATGAAGCAAGGAGTAAAGCCTTCTCCACGTCATAACCAAGTTGCTCAGACATCCTGGCCTTCTGATTGGGGTCTCTCCCTACCTCTTCCCTCCCACCCCCAACCCCACCTGAAGGGATCCAGCAACAGGGCATCGTGTTTCTGAAGCTCCCCACCTGTAGTCCCTCAGCCCAGCTGCTGCTGTTGTTCTCCTACTTTGCATTTCGAGAGCATCCTTTCTCTAAGGGATCCGATGTCCTGCCCAAACAAGCCCTCCTATAAAGGAGAATTCTCACAAAGACTAGGAGTCAGTTTGGTAGGCAGATTAGGTTTATGTAACTATTCAGGGGGAGAGGAAGGAGGGGATAGGAACCTAATCAGTGCAGCTTTAGGTTGAGTGTTGAAAGGGGTAGGGGGGAAGGGAAGAAGCATTTATTAAGTGCCAACTATGAACTGGGCACCGTGCTAAGTGCTTTACAAATATTATCTCATTTGAACATAATGGACAAGGAGTTGATCCCAATTAGCCAAGCCTTGCTCTTTGGATGCAGAAGGATGTAGTAGTGGTGACAAGGATCAAAGAAAGAAGAGAGGAGAGAATTTTGAGCCCCATTGTAAGGATAGATTATTGCACTGCAACTGGGGAATTTCCATTGGAAATAATGACTCACAGACATGGTTACTTGAAGGCATGAAGTCAGTTTGTCCTAGATGCCCCTGCCAATAGCACATGCATGTACATTATATACATACCATACCAGCGTAACATAAAAAAAGAAAAAAAAAACCCGGGGAGATCATTATCATTTCTACAACTACACAACTAATACAAACAATACTGCCTAAAAACACACACATAAACACAAAACCAAACACATTCAGATTTGTACTTTGCCCTGCAGAGAAACTCCTTCTGATATGGTATAAATATAACATACGAGACTAGGAAGTTTAACTTATCAAGATTCATTCGGGATAACGGGAGGCACCTCACTTATGGTTTTCCCTTCTTGGGCCATGCCTGAGTTACTCCACATAACCCCACGTCAGAAAATTTTGGTATATTTGTATGCACGGGGCAACACCAGGCACACTCCCCCTTACACACATGCACACTTATGAGGGTAATGTGCTCTGAGATAAAACTATCCTTTCCCAGAAAGCCTGCTTTCTTTGAAGATGGCCAATGACAAAAATCAAGGAAAAGGCTTGCTTCTTTCTTTTTCATCAACCACAACCAATGGAACCGAAAACGATTGTGGACTGAGGCTTGATTGGATCAACGTAGAAACCTCAGATGTGATTTTGATCATTTGAATGAAAATCTCTGCGGTTGGAGAAAGGGCAGAAGCAATGCCATCCAATTCACCCTATCAGGGGGCATGCTGCCCCGTACCATATGAAGAATTCTTGATCGTGCCAATAGGAACTGGGCATGTGGAGCAAGGGAAAAAGGGTGGGTCAACAGGACTGACTTGAAAATATTTGGGAGAGAAGTAATCTCCTTGTTAGAAGGAGAAAGTGTTTGTTTCATTCACAGCTCAGAGAGCTTTTCTCACCCTCCCAAGGAAAGCAGACCCTGTGAATTTCTGAATGCTCTATTCTGGAATTGTGAATAATGAGGAAACATTAGGAGTGGATGAGTCATCCCGGTATATAAATGATTTAATTGGGTATATATGGGGACCTAGGTACCCCCATACACATCAGGGCAGATACCTGGATTTACCTACTGATAAATCCACTCAATGTATGTGATATATAAAAATATTTCATATAGTAAGTTGACACATGGTAATTTTTTTTTGCTGACCAGCAACAAATTCCAATATTTTTCAGCTGTAAACCAAGACTCAATAAATATGTTGAATTCAGCAAAGAACTGGGTTTTGTCAATCTTGGTTCCTTTGGAGTTTTAAAAGTCAGGCTGAGGGGGTGGGCGGGACGGTGGGGGTCCTGGGGGCAGCCGTGCAGGAGGGGGGACAGGAGGCAGCTGCCTGGAAGGAGGCTGAAGAGACGTTGGAGGGGGAGGAGGGCCTCGGGGGGCGTTGTTGAGGGGCACGCTCTCGTGGCTGGGGGGTGGTCTTGGAGGTTGCTTGAAGGCAGTTGGTTTGCCATCAGATTTTACTCGGGTGAAGTTAATGCACCTTCCCTGTTGGGGAGAGAAAAAGCCAATAGTTAATGAAAATGAATCAGGGATCAGCCATTGTTACAGTGGGAATGTGAATGAGTGAGTCAAGTTGGAATAATTCCCAACTGATGAGCCCTGTTTTCCTGGAGTGAGGCAGGAGCAGGGAGACCTCAGTTCAAGTCCTGTTTCAGACAAGGCTGTGTGACCCTGGGTAAATTATCGAACCTAAAGACTATAACTTACAATTGAGTGGCTGTTCCATACTGGTGAAGGGAGTTTCCATGCTGGGAAATAAAAGAATGGAAGTCCCTTGAGGACAGAGATTATTTTACTTTTATCTTTGTCTCCCTATAACCCAGTTCAGGGTCGAGTTTTTAGTAGGCAGTTGATAAAACACTTTTTGAAATGAATTACATCAAAGAGACCATCACGATGTTCTTGAAAACCAATCCTCAGCTCTGGTCACTTCCCCCAGTGCATTGTCAAGAGGTTTTCTATAAACAAAATGTTACTTCATGCCTGCTTTGGAAGCCTGAACCAAAGTCGTACGTCTGTAGAACAATAATCATTGTAATAATGGCTGACGTTTATAAGGTACTTGGAGGCTTACAAAACACTTTCTACAGATGATCAAGTTTGAGCCTCAGGACAGTTCTTCCAGGTGAACATTCATGTCAGCTGAGCTGTCAAACGGAAAAAAGAAGGAAGCCACAGAGTCTGGGTGCTACAGATCTCTTTCTCAGTGAGGGAGAGTGGAGAGAGAGCTGGCCTTGGGGTTGGGAAGACCTCAGCTTAATTCTTGCCTATGGCACATACCTGCAAGTCACTTAAACTCTCAGTGTCCTCTCAATCATCAATCAATCAATCAGTCCATCTACAAATATCTATTATGAAATTACTATGTGCCAGGCACTGTGCTCTGGGCTAGGGGTAGCTGGGCTAGAGGTATCAAACACGGCCCATCACTCTTTTTTTGTTTTTGTTTTTTTTTTGGTAAGGCAATTGGGGTTAAGTGACTTGCCCAGGGTCACACAGCTAGTAAGTGTCAAGTGTCTGAGGCTGGATTTGAACTCAGGTCCTCCTGAATCTAGGGCCAGTGCTCTATCCACTGTGCCATCTAGCTGTCCCGGCCCATCATTCTTGAATACTACCTGAACCAGATTAAAATGTAATTGGGAAATACTCAACAAAATAAAAATGTGGCAAAGCATAGTGTTAATATGTGATCACCTCAGGTAATATGTAGCCCACAGGGATCCTTACGTTCAGATTTCTTTTGTTGTTTAGTAGTTTTTCAGTCAGGTCTGACTCTTTATTGTTGTTGTTGTTGTTGTTTTGTGGGGCAATGAGGGTTCAGTGACTTGCCCAGGGTCACACAGCTAGTAAGCATCAAATGTCTAAGGCCACATTTGAACTCAGGTCCTCCTGAATCCAGGGCCGGTGCTTTATCCACTGCACCACCTAGCTGCTCCAGGTCTGGCTCTTTGTGACCCCACTTGGGGTTTTCTTCTCAGAGATACTGGAGTGGTTTGCCATTTCCTTCCCCAGTTCATTTTACATATGAGGAAAGTAAGGCAAACAGGGTTAAGTGACTTGCCCAGGGTCACCCAACTAGTGTTTAAAACTAGATTTGAACTTAGGTCTTCCTAACTCCAACCCAAGGCTCTATGCACTGCACCACCTAGCTGTACTATGTTCAGTTTAGTGGCCCCTATATCCATCTGAGTTTGATAGCATTGATCTAGGCAGTTCTCTAAGATGATAAGTTACAGAAGACTTGTTAACCTGCATTAGGAGGTTACCTCCCCCGAATGGGAGTACCCAACACTAATGAAATCACTGGTTCACTCCCCTTATCCCCATCCCTCTGAAGTATCCTGGTTGTGTGATCTGGCCAAGACACCTACCCTCTCAGTTCCCCTAAGGCCATGGTCTTAAGATTATCAGAAGCCTAACAGGGGAATGTCTTGCAGACTCTCATCTCGCTGCCTCTTGTATACGTTGGCTTTGAGCTCTAAGCACCTCTCTAAGATGACAAACCGAAGAAAAGGTCCTGAGAATGCATCCTCACAAGGTGGTTCCAAGTACTCAAGAAATCGTAGATCAAAAAAAGCCTCCCTGGGGCAGCTAGGTGGCCTTGCAGTGAACAGAGCACGGGCCCTGGAGTCAGGAGGACCTGAGTTCAAATGCAGTCTCAGACACATACTAGCTGTGTGACCCTGGGCAAGTCACTTAACCCTGATTGCCTCCAAAGAAAAGAAAAGAAAAACTCCCTTAAATCTGATAAATGCATATTTATGGGGACGTTGTCTTTTTTGTTGCCATGGGCCCCTGTGAAGCCTGGTGAAGCCTATGTGCCCCTTCTCAGAGGTATTATTAGATCACTGTTCTTTTCCTCAAGGAAAACAGGGGGAGAAAATGAAGAAAATAATAACAATAACAACAATAATAATAACAACATTTACATAGCACCTTCTATTTGCCAGACCCTCCATGACGAGCTTTATAATTATGTAATTTGATTATCACAACAACCCTGGAAGGTAGGATTTATTATAATCTTCATTTTATAGGTGAGGAAACTGAAGCAAAGAGACTCGCTTAGGGCCACATAGCTAGTATCTGACAATTACATACATAAAAGAGCTGGCTGGCTAGCTAAATATTGATATAGACACACGGTGTAAATGGAAGGTACACCAAGAGGGAGGGCCTTAGCAGTGGGGAAGCCTGGGAACTACCTGCAGATGGTGGGACTTGAACTTAAGAGCTGAAGGAAGCCAGGATAAGGAGGGACAGGATCCCAGGCTCAGCCAGCAAGCCAGCAAGAACAAATCCAGTCCCTTGGCAGATTTCTTGTCTATAGCAGGCCCTGGCTCATGACTCCCTGATCCTCCTATTTGGTGTCTAGGAAAGACCCTCCCTTGTTGAGCCTTTCCTCGCTCTAGGTCAGTTACCCCAAAGGCATGACTGCCTGGCTCTTGGAGGCCGCTGCTCCTCTTCTCTGAGTCAGTTGGGCCTGCATTTTTAGAAGAAGGCTCTGAGATTACTGTTGAAAACACAAGAATGATCCGCTGCCATCGGTGGCCAGTCTCCTTCATCTTTCCAAAGTCTGTTTCCTCACTGGCATCCTCCCATCACTCACTCCCTTCCTTCTGTCTCCATGGCTGGGCTGGGCCTTGGCAGCTTGTCCCATGGCAGGCCCAGACTCTAAATTGAAGCTGCAGCTTTACCTTGCTGATTCTCCCTAAGAGTACCCAGTAAGTAGCTGTGGTCTAGAAATTCTGGGTTTCTTCGGCTACAAATTTGCCTCTGCAAGCAGTTTTCCTCTTCCTTTTTCTTTTTCTCCTGCTCCATCTCTGAAAACTATTCATTATGCTAATAAAAAGGGCAGCTGGAGTCTAGGCCAGGGACCCGGCAAAGTTAGGCCCTGCCCTGAGCTCAGCCCCGACCAGGGGCCAGGCCCATACGTGTGTTCCTTTTGGTACACGGGGAAGAAACCACATCTTTTCTTCTTTCACTTCAGCTCTGAAAAATGGGCCCCACACCTGCCGGGGAAAGAGACTGCACCCTGGGCTCCCCAGTCCTTCCAAAAACAATCTTCAGGGCCTGTGCCGTGAATAGCGGGGAGGTAGGGAACCCATCTGCTGTCAGCAACCAGGAGCGGGAGAAGAGACCAGTGGCAGCAGATCCTCTCCTGATTTTCCTACACGGGGTTCAAGACAGAGGGTCCACACAGGAAGGGAAAACATCTCCAGGTCTATGTGTACGACCTTCAGACCAGTGCTACGGGAATCCACGGAGCTCTTAGCTCCAGACTGTGGCCAATGTCAGAACAAGGAATAAACAGTTATTACGTTGCTCTGTTTCCTCTGTGGTGACAAAACGACTAAGTAGCACATTCTCCATTCCAGTGTCAGACAGGCTCCAACTCTAACCCAAACCACACTTGGAGGAAAAAACCCCAAAAACCAACAACAAAAAACTAAACCTATGGCGGCAGTTCACTTGAGTTTTCAACTCTGGAGGCTAAAGAGGCTGGTCTCTGAGATAGGTATTAGTCCTGTCCTTGTGAGGCGGGAGTTTGGCTGAGGGTCAGATGAGTTAGCTGAAAGTCCTACTACCCTTTATAATCTAGCCCCACGCTCCCTGCAGATATTTCCCTTTACTTCCCCTCACGCATTCTAACTTCTAGACAAAATGGTCTGCCTAAAAGATGACATTCTATCTGCAAGTTCCCTCCCCTCCCCTCTCCTGGATTTCTCTCCTTTACCACTGCACAAGAGACTCTGAGAGTCTCATGAGCTTGAGTCCTGATTCACCAACTGCTTTTTGGAAGCTTCTAACTGGCTGTCTCATAGGCACCTCAAGCCAGATAGAACTCTTTCCCTTGCCTTTGGACCATCTAGCTGATTAGGATTCATTACACCCCATTTCTGTGGAAGTTGAGTCAAGACCTGATTTTGGATCCTGCCTCGAATACTTACAAGCTGTGTGACTCTGGTAATTGGAGCTCTCCAAACCCCAATTTCCTCATCTGTATAATGGGGATAATAATAACTCCTAACTCCCAGGATTGTTGGCTGAGATAAGGTCGTATATGAAAAGCACTGTGTAAAACTTAAAACCCTATATATAAATGCTAGCTATCATAAGCTCCTTGGAGTCAGAGACTTTCGTTTTTGTCTCTGTATGCTTGGCATTTCTCCTAATGCCTGAAACATAGTCAGAATTTAATAAATGCTTATTGAATTAACGGAGTCGCAAACGTGGTGGGCCTCAGTTTCCTTATCTAGAAAATGACAAGGTTGGCTTACATGATATTCAAAGTCCAACTGGGTTCTAAAAATGTCGGCAATTCTGATTCTAACTCCACAGAGTTTAGAGGGTGTTTAGAGATTGTCCTCTCAGTGATCTCACGATTGCTGCAGAGAACTAGCGCAGGGTAGGGGCCAGGAGCCAGGCCAACTCTTGTTAGCTCAGGCCTCCACCTGGCTCTTCTGTTTAGGGCCTCCGAACCATTTTAATGGCATAAAGAGAAAAGAGCCAAAGGTTAAATGAAATAACACTGAAGGAGAAAGACCTGAAACAAGGTGGCGTGGGGAGAACCCTGGAGGGTGTCCCAGCTTCCTCCAGGTGAGTGGGAGTGGCCTCAGACAAACTGGAAAAGACCTTGATTTGGAAAGGTCAAGGTCACCTACTGACGACGGGCCACCGGCCACGGCCAGTCGTCCTGATCTACGTCTTGCCATTGGACTCTGATGACCCTGGAGGAGAGAGTGAGGTGGGTGACTGCTCAGCGCTGCCTCACTGGACTGCCAGTCACGGGCAAGTCAAGGCCTCGCCCTGGTCATGCCATCAATTCCAGAATGAAAGACAAACAACTGCGACAGGCCCAGACCAAACCTGAGCCCTCTGCTTTGCTTTCGTCTGCTGGTATTTTACAAATGTCAGGTTTATCTCTTTCAAAGAGGAGACTTTTTTCCCTGTTATCACACCCAGACTCTGTCTGGAATCCTTCTTTTTCTCTTCTGCCCCAGCACCTTGCTTATAGTAGGCACTTTGTCCATGTTTGCAAGTTAGACCGGATCAGATTTTTGTGCCGATTAAGTCATCGTGAAAGTTCTCCCAGGGATGTTGGCCTTTTATGCCTCATCTTGAATGGGGCTATGATAGAGACTTTCCTTTGTTAGAGGAATTTTAAACATGAGCCAGCGGGTAGTGGAGGTATATGGGTAGGGCAGGAGGGCAAGGGGCAGGAGCTGTTCTTTGTAGGCCTTCTAGAGTCAGCACTTAATAGGGTACTCGCCACTAAACAGCTGGATGCTACCAGATGTGCTATGCAGTGGTGAAGAGTGAAAAGAAAACAACCCTCTCTAGTCAAACAACAACAACTCACACACAGCATTTGTATTTGTGCTTATTCATTTTCTTGCAGTCATCTTTGACACTGGTAGTTATTCCAGCAGCAATAAGAGATTGAGATGGTTCAGAACTATTCAGTTATCATCCCCATGGTAAATGAATATGCATGATAATAGCACAATGCTAACATTTACATAGCGCTGGAAGGTTTGCCGAGCAACTTACATATCATCTTCTTACATCTTCACAACAACCCTGGGAGGTGGCTGTTGTTATTATTTCTACTTCACAGCTGAGGAAACTGAGGCTGAGTGGTTAAGTGACTTGCCCAGGGTCACATAGCTAGTGAGTATCTAAGGCAGAATTTGAACTCAGGACTTCTGGATTCTAAGTTTCCTTCCTCCTTCCCCCCACCCCCCTTTCTAACCACTGTGTCACCTAGCTACAAAGGTCATACTTTTCTGAAGGATACCTACAAATAAGTGATAAAGCGAGCCTTAACACACACTCCCATCACCAACAACCACACACAGTCTCTCCCCACCCCACCTAAAAAAACCTTACAGAAAGCATTGGTATAAAATCACAGTTCATCCTGATGACCCGAAGACCCCAAACTGAGCTCATCAGGTGCTGCATTCCTCCTCTGGGGGAGTCAGCATCACTGAGGAAACAATTCCCTAAGTCCTTTCTAAAAGCAAGTGAGCTTTGGCAAGCCAAGGCAGGCCCTTGGAATCACTGACCCTTTGTGAGATCTCTTTGCTACATCCTTTGTCCAGCGAGAGGCCCAAGATGCCCCTGCATTTTCAGGTACAAACTGACTCTCCTCGCACGCAACCTGGGGAGTGTTTCTTTTGGGTCTTCCACCCACCTCCCATGCTGCCTTTTGAGGCCATAAACCAGCTTTGAGAATGGGCAAAGAGCCTTAGAAAAGGGCGGCCTTTTCTCTTGCCTGACTCCCTGGAGATGAACTTTGGTAGGACGTGATTGGAAGGCATCTCTTTGGCATCTTACTGGACACAATGGCGCCCTGAAAAGTCGCATATCTCTAATGTTTCCTTTTTTAACTGCCCCCCTCCAGGGTTAGCTTGGTATTTAAAGCAATTCTGTGATAAGAAACAAAGAATAGTTGGACATTTATTTGGTAAATATGAACCTTCCAGCAGTGGGAAAGAGACGGATTTTAGAATCAAAGATCTGAGTTTGGATCCAACCTCCATCATTTTTACCTCTATGACCTTGGGCAAGTCGCCCTCAGATTCCCCATCTGTAAAATGAGGGAGTTGGATTGGGTGACCTCTAAGCTCCCTAAGGTCGGCTGGTATGATCTTATGAACATTTTTCCTTATCAGATTTGCTTCAAGGAGGATATATTTAGAAATATGATGAAAGATTTCCCTGGAATAATGGGAGAGGAAAGGGAAGAGGGAGAGCCCTGATAAAAGCATCAAGGGGTCACAGATAGAGTTGGAAGGCCCCTCGAGGTATCCGCCATACCCACCCCACCCCACCACAGGTGAAGAACTGAGCCTCAGAGAGAGGTGAGATGACTTGGACAAAGCCACACTGTACCTCACTGCTGTGGATTACCTGTTTTCCCTAGGATCTGCCATCTTCTGTTTTTTCCTTCTCATCCTCTGGTATCCCTCACACCTATGTCCTGGGCACATGGCAGGATATAAGCAACTTGAGGTCCAGTCTATATAATTTTTGTCTCTATATTCCCAGCCCCTCCCATAGCACCTGACACATAAAAGGCTCTGATTGATTGACTGATGTGGGGCCTACCCACACCCTATGTCCGGCTGCTGTGGGATCACCCGGGATCCATGCTCCCTCAAGGTGGTTTATTTGTTCAGCAGCTTTCTAATTTTCTAATTCCACATCTGGGAGATGACTCCTTCCTGTGGACTCATCCTATCAGGTCTTACCTCTCTGTAAAGCAATTAGGGGGCTATAGAGATAGCCCCACATAAAGCAGGGATGACCTCAAGTCTTTAGAAGAACTGCAGGTAGCAGCCGCCACCCAACAGTTGGCAAAATATCCATCCAGCTTGGATAGATGCTTGGTGCCAAGAAAAGCCAGGTACCATGGACTCTCTGGGCAGATGTCAAGCTGACTCCTTCAGTGTGCTGGCTCTAGTCTTTCTGCCATCCTCTTCATTTCTACCTCCTCTCTGTCTGCAGAACACCAAGCCCCACATATATTCATGCTCCATAATCATCTGTTCAAATGGCTTTCCCTTCAGTTACAGATTCAGGTCAACCTGAGGCAGCTGGCAGCTTCTTCTACCATTTTGACTCTCAGACCAATTAGGAGTTTCAAAGGCCACACACTGGGCTATGTCATCCAGCTTGGTTCCTGACCTCTGAGCCAGCTGGATATAGAATGGTGCTTGCTCATGAAGGAGTAGAACCACTCACCAACCTCCTGACGACAAAGCCAAAGTACTAGATAGAGACCCATGAAACAAACTTTCCCAGGAGTAAGCATCAGATATTTTTAAGCCAAAGAGAACCCACAAAGGGTAAAATCAACCAATCCCCCCCAAAAAAACCCAAAACAAAAACAAGCCATGAACCAAAAAAAGAGACATAAAGAGAGGCAGGTACTGTATTCTAATCAAACAAAAATTCAACTTAGCAAGCATTTATTAACTTTATTATTGTGCAAGGCACTCTGCTGGATTCAAAGAAAAAAAAGAAAAGAAAAATGGTCCCTGTCCTCGAAGAGATTACATTCTCCTGGGGGAGAGAAAGTGCAAAGAGGGTAAGTGAAATAGAAGAGCTGGATGAAAGAGAGACTTTTAGCAAGTGTGGATTAAGAAAGGATTCCTATAGTATGTGGCACCTGATCTATACCTTGAAGGCAGGACTCATACACTCCAGGCTTAAGAAGTTTCTGGAGTTTTCTCCTGCCTCTAGGATAAAGCACAAACTTCTCTATTTGGAATTTAAAGCCCTTCACAATCTGGCTCCAGTCTTGCTTTCCAGGTTGATTACACATCACTCCCCATTACTGACTTGACCTCTGGCTAAACCGGACTACTTACTGTTCCCCATACAGAACATTCCAGCTATCCCCTCTGGATTTTCACACAGAATATCTCCTCAAATAGACCTCCTTATCTTGGCCTCTTGGAACTGCTAACCCCCATCAAGGGTTAGTTTAAGTGTCCTTTAGGAGAATTTTCTTGAATTCCCTAGTTGTTAACCCTCTGCCCACTCCCAGTTACTTTTTAGTGTGTGTGTCTATACATATATACGTATGTATACACACATAAGCACAGTATTACATGCAAAAGTGAGATATTCCTTACATACAAAGAGCTTATAATGGGCAGGGGAGAGGAGAAGAATGATATATTCCCAGAGAAGAAAATAAATATAAAACATATATACACACACATTATACACACATATATGTATATATATATATATACACAATTGTATATGCATACATGTATATGTATATATAATATATGTGTGTATGTATGTATGTTTGTTTTGTATTTATTGGGGCTGGATTTGAACTCATGTTTCCTGACTCCAGGCCCAGGGCTTGGGCTACTGGGCCACCTAGCTGCCTCAGACAGGATTCAAAGGTCTTTTCTCCCTATGTAGGAGATACATTCAAAACCTCCCTACCAAGCATTTAAATGCTAGTGAAAGTGTGAGACGGTACACAGGGACACAGATTTCTAGCTGGAAGAGATATCTATTCTAAACCCTTTGTTTCCCAGATGAGGAAACTGAGGCCCTGGGATTAAGGAGCTTACCCAAGGTCACACAGACAGTAAAGGTCAGAAGCAGGATGTGAATTCAAGTCCCCCAACTCTAGGGTCTGCTCACATCCTCCAGTTCCACCGAGAAAGCAATCACATCTCTCACTGGATCATGCCAGTTGGATCATCCCCATTTAAAGTCACTCACCAGAGCCAGCTTCTAGGCCAACAACAGCTACTCTGTCCATAGCCAATTCTCTCTGGTTTCATTGTAACTTCTGCTAAGAAAGCAGGGCTGTCCCAGGCACCCCTGTCATTCACCGTGTAAATCAATGGGAGCTGTGCACGGCACAGAGGTGTGCCCTATGCTTCAGCTCAGGTCAGCACGAACTTTTAGAAGACATCTTTTCCCTACCCCTTTGTTGACATTCTCTCTGTCATCCCTTGTCACATTCTCCCAACTGGCTTCTGAAGCACAAGTGTTGAAAATCCCACATCCCACCCTGCCCTACCTTGGCCTAGAACCTTGACAACAGTTTCAATCTGAGCACACCAACCCCCAGAGTCCCTGGTTAACATCATAGTCTAGGCCGTGGGTTCTTAACCTGGGGACTGGAGATAGATTTCAGCAGGGCCATGAACTTGGATGGGGAAAAGAATTACATCTTCTAAACTGAAATTTAGCATTTCCTCCATCAGGAATGTAGGCCACAAAACAGTATTCTGAGAAGAGGTGCCCAGGTTTTACTAGATATAGAAGGGGTCTGTGTCACACAAAAATGTGAAGAACTCTTGCCCTGGGCAGAGGACTGGGGTTTGAAGGCTGAGCTAACAGACTGAAGCGACTTCAAATCTCTTCTCAAGACTGTGGCAGGAATGCTTTGGCGTTCTTTGTTCTCTTCCGTGCATGGACATGCCCCTGCACTGGCTGTGTCTGGATGGAGGTGGTTTGGTGGGAGGGACCCGGTATATGGAGTCAAGAGGATCCTTCTTCCCATACTTCCATACTTGGTTGTATGGCTCCTAAGCCTCCTTTCTGTCTATGACTTATGATCTACATTTCTGACCATAGCTCTTATTCTACAATGTTTTCAGAATATGAAATGAAAAAAACCCCATGATGATGGTTTATTCTGAGGCAAAAGCAATTTTTTTTTAACCATTTTCTGCCTTCTTTTACTGAAGGATATAACTGGGCAAGTTAACTTCTCTGTGCCTCAGTTTCCATCTCTGTAAAATGACAGGGTTGCGCTCAATGTCCTCCAAGGTCCTATCCAGCTCTAAGTCTATGAACCATGACCAATTATCCCCCTTCCCTCTATCCAAGGGTATTCCAGTCAAATGAATTATGCTGGGAAAGATAGACCACAAAAATTCATACCACAATCAGACCAATTTGACTATGTTTTAGTGGTCGCTAACCATCTTGTGACCTTGGGTAAATTTAACCTAAGTCTCAGTTTCCTCACCTGAAAAATGGGTATTATTTCTGTTTGCCTGCCAGACTATGTGGTTGTGGGATATAAATGGGATGACCTCAGTGAAAGTGTTCATAGAACTCAGTGGTGTTTGTAAAAATGGAAAATAATATGATCCCACTGTGGTTGCCATCCATATTTCTACTTTGTTGTCAGATAGAATCCTGTAAGATCCTTCAGTTAAAGAAGGCAGAAAAAAGGGGTAGGAAATTGCTTTGCTTCAGAGTAAACCATCCCAATGATTGTTATTCCATTTCATGTTCTGAAAACATTTAAAAATAAGAGCTACAGTCAGCAATACAGATTTAGACTTAGAAGTAAAAGGGGCCTTAGCAACCATCAAATGAAAACTCTCCCTCCCACCCCCATTTTATAGATGAAGAAACTGAGGCACAGCGAGGTTAAGTGAATTGCCCAATAGTCAACCAACCACCTAGTAAGTTTCAGAGGCAGTGTTTGAACTCAGGTCTTCTTGATGCCCAGAACTGTAATACCGCTTGTATTTGAACCCCTTAACATTCCTTAACAATTCCCAGCACTTAGCTCTATGCCTCTTACATGGTAAGCATTTAATAAATGCTTGTTGACTTGACTTGATGCCTCCCATTTTATAGATAAGGAGATTGAGTTTCAGAGGTATTAATTTTTTAAAGATATACTATATTTAGCGTGTAAATAATGGAAGTTGAGTTCTATCTGTGTTTATCTTGTGTGTGATTGCTTGCTTGCTTGTCCTTAAGGCTCCCTAAAGTACAGCTGTCCACCCTAGTCCTTAAATCCTTAATCCCTGGAGAACTCTGTGAGCAACACTTCACTCTCAACACAAGACTGTGGTTAATCCCTTGCTTGATCGAGGCTGCCTGGTCACCGTCTCTACAGGAGCCAAACACTGGTTTCCAAATGTAGTCAGCCTCCATTCACCAGCCCTTGAATCGGGACCAGAGAGACTGGATCCACATTTGCCAAAAATCTGCCCATGCTGCCGAGCTCCACACCAGCTTCCCCTCAGCACAGCATGACTCATCAAAGCCATCTCTGCTTTCTCTGTCATGGCCCTCACTACCCTGCAGCACCAGGGTTGGAAATGAATATGTTCCCCCCGGGCTTGACTCCATCTATTCCCCCTTGATGCTAGGATGAAGTCTGCAGAGATTGCAGACTACCCTGCAATGTGCTGTTCAAATCACACAAGGTGGAAGGATGCACGTTTTCCAGGGGGTGGATTTACTTTTGCATGTTTCTTAAAGGACTGTGATGGATGACTGGCTTATCCTCCTTACAGCCTGTATTTTAGTCATTTTGGATTTTCTAGTTTGCTTTGTTAAACTGATGGGGAATGCGGTGGGCTTGTCTTCCACTTTAGCTTGTTTTAAAGGCTAACAGTCTAAAAAACAAAACCCAATCCCTCTTCGATGATCATTACCTTCCATTTGATCTCTAATACTCAGTATGTCCATAAGGTCATAGATTTTGAGCTGTCCCTCGCATATTTCTCTGAAATACCAATTGACTTTGTTGAGCCTCCATTTCCTTAGCTGTAAAACGGGCATCAAATAGAAATTCTTCTGTTTGGTGTTTAAATTCCTTCACAAACTGGGCCCATCTTCCCTTTCCAGCCTTCCTGGTTCCTCATCTATAAAACAGGGATCAGACCGAAACTCCTCTGGATGGCATTGAAAGCTTTCTATAATCTGGCCCCTGCCTACCTTTAGACTGAGCGAGCCTTATTAATGCCCCAAATAGTCCAGCCACACTAGTTTTTTGGCTGATATTCAAACATCACTCTGCCTCCCTGTCTAGAATGCACTTTCTCCTCACCTTTGCCTCTGGGGGTTCCTAGTTTGTGTCAAGATTCAGCTCAAGCCCTACCCTCTGCGGGAGGCCTCTCTTGGTCATCCTTGGACAGGGGCCCTTAGCCCTTTCTGTGTTGTGGCCTGCATTGGCAGGCTGATGAAGCCGACGACCCCTTCTCAGAATCTGTTGTTGCTGTTCAGTCGTGTCTGATTCTTTGTGACCCCTCCCCACTATGGACCCTACTTAGCATGCCCCTCCTCAGAATAATAATTTTAAATATATGAAGTAAAATAGAGGATTGCAAAGGAAACCAATTATATTGGAATACAGTTATCAAAGTATTTGAAAAATAAGTTTACAGACCCCAGGTTAAGAATCCTTCCTCATTGCTAGTGCTTTCTTCCCCAGCTTACCTTGTATATATGCTTTATGTGACATATATATGCATATACTTTATAGATATTCTGTGTGCACATATTATATATGCATGCGCAAACATGTGCATGTGCATTATTACACACATGTATGCATTTGACTATAAGCATATAACATACATGTATGTGTGCATATATTATATAGACGCACATTTATGCATGTGCATATATTATACACACATATGTGTGTAGTAGGTATATGTGTATGTATTATATACATTACACACACATATAGATGTGTGTGTGATAATGCATGCTGCCTTCCCCATTAGACTGTAATCCGCTTGGGGACAAAGACTTCTACTTCCATCTTTGTATTCCCAGTGTCAAGCACGTAGTACGTGCTTGTTGATTATTCATCAATGGGGATAATAATAGTACTCACTCCTAGGGTTGTTGTGAGGATCAATTGAAATGTTATGCATCAAGTGCTCAGCAAACCTTTAAAGTACTAAATAGATGTGAGCCGTTATCATCACTGACCTGATGATAACAATTCCTATTTCGACAGTGCTTATGGCACAAAGTACTCTACTCTCTGGATCCTCACAACAACCTGGGAGTTGTGAGGGAGTACCAGCATCATTCTCTCTGTTTTACAAATGAGGAAGCTGCCCTGAGCTGGACACCCAGTGCCCCACAACCAATGAATGGTGGATCCAGGATACTATGGGCCAGTGCTCTGTCCTTTTATAGCTACAGATCTGGAAAATACCTTCTGGGAGCAGAGAATGCGACCACATTGCCCCGATTTTGTAGCTGGGAGAGCAAAATACCCCAGATAATATAATGTAATGTTAAGCATGTGTACTTGTTCTCTTTATCCTCCAGGGTTTCTCAAAGCAGGGAACTTGGCCCCCACAGGAATTTGGGCAGATTTCTGATGGGGTCACAGACACTGATCCATAGAGCTCTGGAGAGTGAGGGGCAGGAATCCAAAACTACAAACTCCACGAATGGAATGAAATATTATCTTCCTCAGCCTTCTGTTTTCTTTCTTCCTTTCCACTCTAACCCTACCCTCCTTTTATGATCTGCTGTAATGCCAAGAGGGAGAACTATGTTTTTTCTCTCCTTCTCCTCTCTTCTCTTTCCCCTCCTCCCTCTCCCCTCCCTGCTTTTGTCTCTCTCCCTCCCCCCTCTCCCTTCCTCCTTCCCTCTCAGTTTGGAAAGTGCTGCTATATTTGCTTCACCTTGGCCTTTCCCTCTAGATAGCATGCATTCCATCAAGTCAAATACCAATAGCTGACATCTTGATTAGACAGGATGGCTTGGTACTCATTTCTGTTCTGATATTTTCAAGTTGAATAGATTACTTAGGACCAGGAACCAGCATGTTTTTAAATTTATTAGCCTTAACCTCCTTTCTTTTAGCTTTTCTTCAGTCTACTGCTTCTTCCTCTGCAGGGGTTTTTACAAGACATATGCCTTACTGACAGTTTTATTTCATTGAAGGCAGAGAATTTAATTCTGACCAATTAGGAAAAGCCATTTTATTTGACAATTTAGAAATGATAATAACCATGGGAGAAGGTATTCTTATATTTGCAATAGCAAGAAAATGGAACACTTGACAGAAAAATTAGACACGCACCCTAGAATTTAGTCTCTCAACAAATATTGATTAAGCACAAAGTTCAAAAAGAGTATAGTAGTATGGTCAGAGACTATAAAGGATAATGAAGCTCACTAGGGATTAGAGATCCTTAAAATGCAATTCTTGACTATAAAAGCATAGATAATGAACATGAGAAAGGAGAGAAGGGAGAGATCAAAAGAAATGAGTATGGCTACACAGGGAACTCTCTGATGAACTCTTAGAAGCTTCAAAAGACATCTGAATTGTTTATGCCTCATCATGGTATCTGCTTAAATATGCTGGCTGAAGCTTCCCCAGGAGGTGGATTTTCCTGGGTACTTTCTGTGTACAAATGGTCAAACCTGCTCCCTTCCCCTCTTGGATTCCACTTGCATTGCATTTCTGTACCCTGTTAAAAGAATACTCTTCACACAGTAGCCACAACATCTCTCTTCCATTTCCAGAGCTATGCTGTAAGAACCTTCAGACAGTATTCCAGAACTACTATTGGTCAGTTTTGAGGAAGGGTGGCAAACAGGAAATGTTCCATAAGATGAGAAACCAAATAGCCATCAAAATCATCTTCCTAAGACCTTACTAACTCACTTTTCTGCTCAAGAATCTTTGGTGGTTCCCCATTGCACTTAGGATCAAATAAAAATTCTTTTGCCTGGCACTTAAGGTCTAGATTCAACCTACCTTTTCATAATGATTTCCTATTATTGCCCTTCTTGAATTCTCCATTTCAGCCAAATTGGCTGACTTCGGGCAAGGGATATCTCACTTTGTATTTTTTCCACTTTTGTATTTGTATGCCCAGCCTATCTAATGCCATGCTTGGCATATGGTAGGTACTTGTTGATTGCTAATTCCCAACAATATCATTTCATCTTTCAGCTCCATGCCTTTGTATATCTAAATAATGTTCAAAAACCTGCAGCAGTTTCCCCAAAGTCTACTAAATAAAGGCAAAATCCTTTAGCTTGGCATACAAAGCCTTCACAAGTGTTCAGCCAATTAACCTTAGCAGTTACATCTCCTGCATCCTCTCCTCCCCCATATCCTTCACATCCCAACCATACTGTATTATCCAAAGCTCCCTGCCAACCTCAGTGCTTTTGCCTTTGTTCATGCTATTTTCTATGACTGGAACTTCCTGTACTTTGTTTCTCTTTCCTACTCATCTTCTTTACCCCATCTCTGCCTCTTAAAACCCTACTTGTTCTTTTTGTTTTGTTTTTTGTTTTTTGGGTTTTTTTGCAGGGCAATGGGGGTTAAGTGACTTGCCCAGGGTCACACAGCCAGTAAGTGTCAAGTGTCTGAGGCCGAATTTGAACTCAGGAACTCCTGAATCCAGGGCCGGTGCTTTATCTACTGCGCCACCTAGCCACCCCGCCACTTGTTCTTTAAGACTCAATCCAAATGCTACTTCTCCCATAAAACCTTTTCCCATTCCTCTTCACCCACCTCTCAAGCTGGAAATATTCTTTCCTTTATGTGATCTCCTAACACCTCATTTCATCTGCTTTATCACACTCTAATTTGCAGTGTGCCTCCAGACTTCATCTAGATTGTCTGCTCCTTGAAGGCAGACATTGCATTTTATCTATCTTTCAAATTCCCCTAGAACCTAGAACAACATGCTTCCTCCTTCAAATGTAATGAAAGCACTCCGTAATTTGGTTAACCGACTTTTCCAGCCTTAACTACTACTATTTTTTTCCCCGAACCCTAAAATCCAACCAAACCATACTATTTGGGATCTCTGAAAAAAAAAAAAAGGGTCCCTGTATTACTGCCTGCTGCCTTTGCTTGTGTTATTTGCTTCATTTGGAAACTGAGCCTCTCTACCCAGTTGCTCTAGGCCCATCTCGAATTCTGTTTGCTCCTGGTACACCACAGGAATTCAATAAAAATTTGTTGATTATTGAATGGATAAATGAATGAACAACTGCAAAATTCCTTCTCTTCAAGGACCAAGGACTTCAAAATCCATTTTGATTACCATAATCAAAACACTGCATTTATATATCATTGTAGTGTAGAGCTAATCACTGCTTGGGGGCAGATAGGTGGTGCAGCGGATAGAGCACTGACCCTGGAGTCAGGAGAACCTGAGTTCAAATTTCACCTCAGAAACCTACTAGTTGTGTGACCCTGGACAAGTAATTTAACCCCAATTGCCTTAAACATCTGGGGCCATCTCTAGTTGTCCTGATGTATATCTTGTCACTGGACCCAGATGGCTCTAGAGGAATGATGTTGGTGACCTTGCACAGCCCTCCCTCACTTAACACCAATTCAGTGCAAGCTATGACATCACCCCCATATCACAGTCCTCTTTGAGAATGAAGGACAAACCAGAACAACAGCAACAATAATTACACAGATGTTTTTTCCATTATCATCACTATAACCCAGCGAGGTAGTAGTATAGGGTTTTATTATTATTCATTTTCAGATAGGTAAACTGAGGCTTAGAAAAGTTTATTGATTTGCCCTCATGGAAGGGCAAGGACCAAACACTGACTCGACAGATATTTATTGATTCCTCTAAATTTCTTTAGGCAGGAGATGGTGTCTAAGGTGGACTTTGAGGATAGGGCTGAGGGTTGCACATGAGCACAGTCACCAAGGTGGTCTAATTTGGCTGGAATGTAGTATTTATAAAAGACTAGAGTAGAAGGTAAGGTAGGGGAGAGAGAGAGAGAGAGAGAGAGAGAGAGAGAGAGAGAGAGAGAGAGAGAGAGAGAGAGAGAGAGAGATTGATTGGGGTTATACTATGAAAAGTCTTCAATGCTAGTTGTCCTCTGCTTCTGTTTTTTTTTTTAATCTTAATACCTTCTCCAGTAAGTTACTGGAATCAAAGTTAGAGGGTATCTAATTCAACTCCCTTATTTTACAAATGGAAAAACTGAGGTTTGGAAAGGTTATACAGAAAGTACATGAAAGAGTCAAGATTTGAACTTGGGTCTTTTGTCTCCAAAGGAAACATTTCCCACCAAATCACACTACCTCAAATATCTATCATAGGGATAGACTGTAGAGAACTGAGGTCAAACAGTTAGCAAACAGTAGAGCTGAGATTTGAGCCCAGGCCCCCTGACTTCAAATACAATGGCCTTTTCCTCCACTAGGAGGCTACAACAGAATTTAAGTTATTATTCAGAGTGAAGCAATGCCCCAACTTTTGTGGAGTGGGGTTTTGAAAGGACAACCTAGGTCTCATTGATGGAGTCTTGATAAACCAACTGCTTCCAGCAGTTGGAGGAGGGAAGGGAGTAAAGGAGAGATTTTCATTTTATAAAATTTTTAAGTAAACAAGACTAGTTCTGCTGGAAAAAAAAATGCAGTCTTTTTTTAGCTGAGGTTTTTGGTCAACCAAGGCTTTCAGAATTTCCTGTGATATTATGTGCTGAAGTGCAGAAATCAATGGATTTGCTGAAACAAGCAACTAAACAAGCATTTTGGAGGCATTGCCTCTTTCTTGCTCAGCTCAACACTAAACTTTCAAAATGATTTAACTTTCTGAACTTCTTTTGCACTTCAGACCATGAACATTCTTGGCTAATAATGAGAAAAAGGAGAAGTTTAGAAACAAATTATCACTGATATAGGAGAAGAAAAGGCAAGGTTCTATTTCCATATTTTCCAAGTTACTTCTACCTTTTCTGTTTTGGTTTTCCATTCAAAAGAATGAGAACATCCTGTAGGTGAATAAGGTGAAGGCTAATAAGATCATCACCATTTATGGCATGGAATGTCTTTTCATTCAAATAGCATTTATTAAGTGGGTGTGGACTCCATTGCTGATCCTGTAGGCCTGTTCGCTTTTCCCACTGCATATATGTATATATGGGTGAGACAGAACTCAAGGCTTAGGGAGGGAATGTTTTTATGTTTGGTTGCTGTGCTGTTTCAGTTAATGCCTCTGCTTTATCCTAAGTGTATAATCTGGATGACTATAAAAGTAAATATGTCATTGGGACTCTTGATCTATGGTTTACAGAAGATTCTGACCCACAAAACAACTATAACCTAAGATAGCTTTCTGAGATCCTGGGGGTTCTGGGCATGACTACTTTCTTGGAAGAATTACTAAATAGGATATTTATTGTAAATGGCCCAAACATGTGTCAAGAAGGACTTTTACTTCTGAGGAAGGGGATGTCCAAGGCTAATATCTACTGCACTTAGGGTCAGTGTGACAGACTGCTGCATCAATAGTCTAATGGTCTATGACTTCATCGATGTGGGTACTCTCTCCACCCCTGACAAAGAACCCATTTCTATGATACTATAGTTGAGAGTTGCTGTGGCTATACAATTTATCAACCTGTACACATTCTGGTGGTGAGTAAGAAATTAGGGTTAGGGATAGCATTAGGGTTAGCGACAGCAGGCTGGTCTTCTGATGGCAGATGTATAGACCAACAGTAGGGCCACATTCAAGGCATTTCCAGTGTGGGAGAATCTGCCAGGGATTATACTCAATTGACAGTTTTAAGGATGCTAGATTGCTTCTTTGACATGCCAACACATCAGAGTAGGATCTTAGTAGAGGCAGAACTAAAAATGGGGCTAATGCTCTGTCATATTAGGAATATCAATCCTGCTATGGGGCAGCTACATGGCATAGCGGATAGAGCATTAGCCCTGGAGTCAGGAGAACCTGAGTTCAAATCTGACCTCAGACACTTACTAGCTGTGTGAGCCTGGACAAGTCACTTAACCCTGTGTGACTCAGTTTCCTCATCTGTACAATAAGCAGGAGAAGGAAATGGCAAACCACTCTAGTCTCTTTGCCAAGAAAACCCCAAATGCGGTCACAGAGAGTTGGACACGACTAAAATGACTCAACAATGATCCTGTTGTAACCATTGGGATACTCTGTGCAATTCTCCTGAGACCAAAACCTTTTCTTCCTTATTGAGAAACAAACTTGCTCATCATCCCTTCAATAATTTCAGCCTCTCTCACTAAAAGACCTTAAAAGCTTTTTCAGAAAGTACACGAGAATAACTTCACTATCCATTAGGTACTAGATACTGAGCTTCTTCTGGGCGTCTAACCCTTTGCAACATTGTCTCTCTCTAAGCAATATTTGGATAAGATCTCAGAAATCACTTGTCTAGCCCCCTGAACCCCAGAGAGGGTGAGGGAATTGCCCAAAGTCACACAGGTAGTATGTGACACAAACCCTCTGGTTCCAAACCCAACATTCCGTCCACTGTGTCACTTAGCATTGTCCCCATTCTTTGTCTTTATTGAGGATCTTGTCTCCAATCCTGTCATGGCTACTCCTTTGTGGCAAAATTTGAATTAAAGAATTATGGCAAAACTTTTTTCCCAACAAAAGACTCTTGCATCTAATACTTAAGCTGTTACAATGGCTGTTGGCTCATCTTTGTTTCAAAAATCCTCAAGCAAGGGTTATGACAACCTTACCAAGATAGTCTGTGCTTTACCTGCCTCTGTTCATGAACAAGAGGACTCTGGACAAGAGGTATATTTACACAGAGACACCTATTTACTGCTCTGATGGTCAGGAGGTGGGGATGGAATAACCCACAAATTACTACTTTATTTAAAATGATGGTGGACTGAGGAGGGTGTCTGCTTCCTCCCCATGGTCCCTCACTGTCTAACCCCTGAGGCTGGAACTGCATATAGCTGGTATTCTGACCACAGACCCCTTCAAAGGTAATGATTAGTCTTCTCAGAAACTTGATTTAATTAGGATTCCAGGAAACACTGAAGTCCATGTCTTCTCTTACCTCATTAATGCTCCCCATGTTCCACTGGTCCTATCTCTTCTCATACCCATATGCCCCATCAGTCTTTCTACTGTCAAAACTCCTTCAAATGGAATGAGTGGAACTGGTCTTGTGGATAGATCCAATCGAGACCTTTCTTAAAGAGTCATTTTGAAAACGATCTCTAAACCTCAAAAACCATTCCACACAGAGCCTGAAGTAGCACAATCTGCCATTTTGGCTTTGCCAATTACAATAAACAAATAATTTCACTTCCCTGCATTTTATGTTTTGGTTAAATATCTAAGCCTGAGGACCAACTCCTTATCATTGAGTTAGAGAAAGGCATAGATCTTACCTGTATCTAATTAGAAGATGACACAAAGCTAATAGGGGCAGTTAAGGTATAGGATGATCAATCAATATTTGTTAAGTATCTACTATGTGCCATGCACTATGCTGGTCACTGGGGATGCAATACAAAGAATAAAACAGTCCATACTCACAAGGAGCTTACAATCTAACAGTGTCGACAATGAGTACAAGTTCGATGGGAACAACCAGTGTGATATGACAATCCAAAATACTAATACACGATATTGTAGTAATAAAAGGCAATGTCTAGAACATTGGATCTGAGAATCCCACTGTATTTTGCCCTGAGCAGACCATGTTTGAAGCATTGTGTCCAGTTAGGTGTAATACACACACACACACACATACACACACACACACACACTGCAGGGCAATGGGTGTTAAGTGACTTGCCCAGGGTCACACAGCTAGTAAGTGTCAAGTGTCTGAGGCTGAATTTGAACTCAGGTCCTCCTGAATCCAAGGCCGGCACTTTATACAGTGCACCACCTAGCTGCCCCCCTAGGTGTACTATATATATATATATATGTATATATATATATATATATATAAAATTTTTTTTTGCCGGGCAATGAGGGTTAAGTGACTTGCCCAGGGTCACACAGTTAGTAAGTGTCAAGTGTCTGAGGCCAGATTTGAACTCAGGTACTCCTGAATCCAGGGCCGGTGCTTTATCCGCTGTGCCACCTAGCTGCCCCCTGTACTATATTTTAAGAAGGACAGCTAGCATATCCAAAGTAAGGCCACCAAGATCATAAGGAAATTTGTGACCAGGACAGAAAGTTTGTTTGGAGGAACTAGCATCTACAGAAGAGAGGATGTCAGTGAATGGCAAAAGGTAGGTCTCCTTAAGCATTTGAAGGGCTATCATGGGAAGACAGATTACACTTCTATTGCTTGGCCCCAGAGGGGCACAACTGAAAACAATGGGCAAAGGTGGCTGAGAATTAGAGCACTGGCACCTAAGAAGATCTCGATATGATAGACCATGGAGGTAAAGTCCAAAGACCTTATTTGTTGCATCATATGGACACTATCAGAGGTAGGCTGGGCTGCCTATTTTAGGTAGTTCCTAATAGTTGGCATCTCTCTATATACTTAAAAAACCCCAGAATCTCTTTGCTATTTACTAATTTTTTAAACACACCTGTGATGTGATCAGTATAGGGAAGTCCCAGAGAAAAAACTCCTTCTACTGGTATAGATTGCCACTTTCTCTGAAACTTATAGTCTGAGAGATGCCAAAGATCACATAGCCTGTGTATCAGAGGTTTTCCTGACTCCGAGGCTGGCTCTCTACTCACTACACAACACTGCCTTTCAGTGATTATTCTCTTCATATTATGGAGTGGAAACAAAGGTCAGATGAAATGACAAGGGGGTGAATATGGATGTAGCCACATTCCTTTGTGTTATTTGGATTAATTGTATATAATCTAGAATAAAAAAGACCCTTTATTATTTTTCCAAAACATTTTCTCAACCTTGTTATTCTCATGGATTCCACTAATTCACAAAATTCCCACCTCTATATGTTGGAAAACACACAACACCAAGAGCCCCAAGAAGTGGTAGTTAGTATTTTTAAAATAAAAAAATAAAACCTTTAAAAACTGAATCTTGAAGTGGCCTAAACACTTTTTTTTTTTTTTGGCAGGGGCAGGGGAAGAGTTCCAGACCTGTGATTTCACTGGTGAAAGATTTTTCTGGAAACTCCTTCTATCCATGCAGAGTGAAACATGTTCTGCATCTTGTAAGTCTTAAGGGTGGGTAGACGTGTATAGTGTAGGGCTCTTAATCATGGGATCCTTGGATAGATTTTTTTCTGTGGGAAAGGAATTCTTATGAACTTAGATGGGAAAATATATCTTTGTTTCCACTAAAATCTTATTGAAATTGAACATTTCTTTCAATTATTTAAAAACATTATTCTGAGAAGTGGACCTTAGATGTCACCAGATTTGCCAAAGTGGTCTATAAAGCAAAAAAGATTAAGAAGTCTGGGGCAGGGAGAAGAGATAGAACTCTAGTCTTTAAGTTAGGAAGATCTGAGTTTGAATCCTGCCTCAGATACTTACTCGCTGTATGACCCTGAACAAGACATGCTATCACTTACCCTCAGTTACCTTATTTATAAAATGGGTCTAATAATAGCACCTACCTCATAGGGTTGTTATGATCAAATGAGATAATGTTTGCAAACCTTTTGGCAAATCTTAAAATGCTGTATGAATGTTAGAGATTATTATGATTAAGAGGCTGCTATGATATACTAGATAGAGAGCTGAACTTGGATCCAGGAAGACCTGGGTTCAAGACCTCTTTCTGGCATAAAATGGCTGCATGATCCCGGACAAGTCATAAACTCTCAGTGTCCAAGGCAACTTTCTAAAACTATAACTTGCCCAGAAAGTGCTGACTTTCAAATGACAGAGGGAGTTTTCTATTTAGATTAAATCATAGGTCTAGCTCATATTTCTGTCGTAGTCATAGTTGCCACCATTATCGCCATTATTGATTTGCCTGGGGCACTGAGAGGTTAAGTGGCTGGACAGTGTCACACAGTATGTATCAGAGGCAATCCTTGAACCAGGGTCTTTCTGGGTTCTATCTTCCCAACTTGAGGCTGCCATTTTATCCACCACTCCAGGCTGCCTCTAAAACTCCTATATCATAATAATATCTTGGGCCTAAAAGTATCTTTCTTCCAAAGAGCTCAAATTGCTCGAATAAATATGTTTCCATTTGTCCTCATGGCATCTGCTAATTTGGGATGGGTTAGCTGAGACTCAAAGGTCTAAGTGATAATCGACACCACAAAATGTATTAGTGGTAGAGCATAAAATCTAGCACTGTCAATTCCCAATCCAAGGTCCTATATACTGGCCCACATGATTTCCCTCTGTAATTTCAGCTTCAAATAACTGCTTTTTGGGAAAACAGAATGATTTGGGATCATTTGTTACTTCCTTTTCAATCTTTGCCAACTCAAGCTAATTTTGTTGGCCACAAAGGAGGGCTGACTTCTAATACTGCCTGACAATAAGACCTTTTCTGTCCTCTTGCCTTGATGAACATTTGATTCGTTGACTTTGCCCTCCATTTGGCTTGCCCTGTTTTAATTAACCTCAGTCTTGTTCTTTTTTTGTCTTTCCCTTTACCACCCAGGAGCACTTTACATGTGAGTTACTGAGTTTCCTTGTTTGGAAATGTTTTGGGGCTGCCCTGACCACAGTAGTGGCATTGTGTCCTGGGGGACAGAAATCTACCAGCAGCGCCAGGGAAAGGCATGGGATGAAATCAGATTCTACAATGTAACTTCTATCATAATACAGCTGGGCCTAAAAGGCCCATTCAGAGACCCAGAGGCAGATCTAAAAAGTCAGTATGAAGCCTGAAGCCCAGCTGCCCATGGAATCCCCATTCAGGGAAACCAGTAAAAAGACTGTTTGGTACCAGTGGTGTTCATCTTTCAGTTTCTGACCTGGTATGACATGAAGACTTCTGCTATAGCCTATGAAGAGTCCAAACTCTTACCTACACTCCTACATACTACATAAAATATATATGATTTATCGCTGGCTTTGCTAGTTTTGAGGGAAATGTGACCAGCAGAAGATAGAAGTCTTATCATAGAATGGGAAGGATAGAAGTGGCCTCATGTGATCAATTAATCCAGCTCTTTATCTCTCTAGGCAGAGCAGCCTCTCATATATTGATCTTAAAAGAACAAAAAACATATTCATACACGCATGTATATTGAAAAATAACCCTAGTTATAAGCGGTACTTTGGTCTCATAATGTACAGATTTGACAAGCTTTATCTCTATTCAAATCAATATAATAAATTCTGCCAGCGCAGATGCATACTTGGCTTTTTTCAGAATGCCTGATCACAGTGAAACATACCCAATATTGAGAGGCCTGCTTAAATGGAGAGACTTTGCCTGGTGCCTTCAACTCAATTAAAGTGACATTCCTTAAGCATCTCGGATGTGCCAGACACACTAAGCTGTTTTTTCTTCCAACTCCAAGGCTTGTTATTGTAAAGATGTTCATTTGAGAGTAGGGCAGTCATCTGATAGATAAATTCTTGTATGGGAATTCCATATCAAACTTCATAATATTTAGTGAGATTTAATCTTGCTCCAGAATTATCAAGAGATAATGGGACAAAGGGATCAAACTACCTTCTAAAGAAAGATGCTGCTTGCTCTCTCAGGTTCCTTTAGATTTATGGCTAAGCTAATTAGGGGCACTGAGGAATGGTTGGCTTGCATTTTAGCTTTCCTACAGGATATAATTCTTTTAAATTTTTTTTGAAGTAATAAACATTTTTATTTATAGTTTTGGGTTCCACTTTTTATCCCTTCTTCTCTTCCCCCTTCCCTGAAGCAGTAAGTAATTAGATATGGGTTACATATGTACAGTTATGTAAAACATTATCATATTAGTAATTTTATATAAGAAAACTTGAATAAAAGAAAAAAATGAAAGAAAGTGAAAAATAGCATGCTTTGGTCTGTGTTCCATTAATATCAGTTCTTTTTTTGGAGGTGGATAGTATGTTTCACTGATAGTCATTTGGGATTGGCTTGGATCATTGTATTGTTGAGAATAGGTAAATCATTTTCAGTTTTTCATCAAAACAATATTGCTGTCTCTGTGCATAATGTTCTCTTGGTTCTGCTTACTTCACTATACATAGGATACAGTTCTTTAGACCAGCTACAATGGCGTTCTAGCATGGGAGGGATGTATACTTGCCTTGGGAAGTAATAGCATAAATAAGTTCTAACATAATGGTTACTATCTAAGACATCAAAACCAAAGGGGAAGGGAGAAATCATTGTATACTGGCGAAAGACCCTTTCAGTAGCTTTCAGAAATGAAAACCATACTTGACTCCGTAAATACTCTACATAAAATACATTTTATGATCATCCTCAAGGTAATGATTCTGAGTGCTCATAAGGATGATTTTGATGTTAACTAAATATTTAAACAGGAAATATTAAAATTTCCCTCATACTGAAGTCAACTTGGGGTTTAACAGATGAATGAGTTTTGGTCTCACATCTCTCATTTGCCTGTAGGCCATCTCCACTTGCAAAGCCCATAGGCATCTCAAAGTCAAGGAGTCCAAGACAGAACTCATTATCTTGCCCCTGAAGCCCATCCCATTCTTCCTACTTCGCTATTTCTGAAGCGGGTATCACCATTCTTCTGCTCACACAGGCTCACGACCCAGGAATTATCCTCCATTCTTCACTCTCAGTCACTGCCCACATCCTATCATTTGTCAGATCTTGTCCATTTTCTCTCCTCATAATATAAGCACTGTAATTCAGGCCATCACCCCTCATCTGGAGGGTGTTTCATCACTGATTTTCCTGCTTCCAGTCTCTCCCTTCTCCAATCCACCACAGTTTTCAGACAGACACTTCATGGGTTACTTAGGATCATGCCACACCTCTGATTAAGAAGCTTCAGTGGTTTTCTTATGCCTCTAGGTAAAATAGAAGTTCCTTTGTTTGGCATTAAAAACTCTTCCCAATCTGGCTCAAGAGTATCTTTCTTGGCTGATTACACATCGCTTTCCATAATGTACTCTACATTCCCATAAAACTGGCCCACCAGTTCTCCATACATGATGCATGTCATGTCTGTATCTTTGTATACCTGGAATGAGCTCCTTCCTCACCTTCACTCCTCTGAGTTCAAGCTTTAAATGCCATCTTCCCAAGAATCCTTTCCAAATTCTCACAAGTCCTATTGCTTCAGTCTCAAAAAAACCCCACTCCCTGTGATTAATTTTTGTTTATTTTATGCTTACCCATTTATAAACAGGGAGAGCTAGAGGGCACAGTGGATAGAATTCCAGGCCTGGAGTCAGGAAGACTCATCTTCATGAGTTCAAAGCTGGCCTCAGACACTTACTAGCTGTGTGACCCTGGACAAGGGATTTAATCCTGTTTGCCTCAGTTTATTCATGTGTAAAATGAACTGAAGAAGGAAATGGCAAACCACTCCAAGTATCTCTGCCAAGCCAACCCAAAACTGGGGTCACAAAGATTTGGACATGACTGAAACAACCAAACAACAAAAATGTGTAAACATGTTGTTTTCCCACAGTAGAATTTCAACTCATTAATGGCAGAAATTGTTTTTTTCTTTGTATTCCCAATGCCTAAGATGGTACACGGTGCATTTGTTGTTCAGACATGTCTAACCCTTCATGACTCCACGGACTTGTCCACAGATACTATTTGCTATTTTCTTCTCCATTGTGTCCCCATTTTACAGTTGAAAAACTGAGGCAAATAGGGGTTAAGTGACTTGCCCAGGGTCACACAGCTAGTAAGAGTCTAAGGCCAGATCTGAACTCAGAGCTCCCTGATTCCAGGATGGGGGATCCATCTACTGTACCACCTAGCTGCATGGTGTATAGCTGGTACTTAATAAAAGTTTGAATTGAATTAAATATCTTTCAGCTGAACTGCAAGTAATAGAAGAATGTTGCTGAACAGCAGTGGCTACACCATACCAATGTGGGAATGATTTTGAACCTAAGACCTTGTTATTGTGGCTTTCCAGGAAAAAGCTTCTATTTTCCTATTGGGCTTTCCCATAGGCTAGTGCAGAAGGATTCTTAAAGGAATAAGAAAAGGACAATGCTGACCACAAAAACTGCTGAGATCACACTTGTGATGTCTTACCTTGTCTCCTGGCTGGGGTCTCATAAGTGACACTTGGTCGTAGCCTTGTCGAACCAAAGCCCACAAAGCATCCAGTTTGCCCTAAAAATAAAAAGCAACATGTTGTTAGTTTTTAGCATTTGCAGATTTAAAATCATGACTTCGGTTAACTTCCTCATAATTCTTCTGTGTGGCATTGATCAGGTTTGCAAATTAAGCATCAGCCCCTAGACCACTACCTGTCCCCCAAAGACCATGATTCATCTGAGATGAGGTAGATTTGGGAAAGGGGAGCCTTGGAATCAGGGGAAGCATTTAAAGTCAAGGCTGGTAGTGAGGGAGAGGAAATTCTGCAGAGAAAGGGGTGTCAAACAGGTGCCTATGAAAGAAATGGAGAATTTGAGATCCTAGAGATAATGGGAAGAGTAAAGACCGTAGGTCATGAGGGGAAAGGAAGTGATCATTCATAGCAGGATCAATGACTTTGAAGGGAAAGCAACATCTGTGGTCATTGACTTTAATGCTTTCATTTTCACCTGAGCAAACTGGGGCCAGTCACACAGACAGTGAATGATAGGGATTGGATTAAAACTTAGGTCTTTTGACTTCAAATCTAGTGCTGTGTAGACTGAAATGGAGTTAGGTCCTCCCAAAACAGTCCCTGGACGTGCCCAAATACAAGACGTTTAGGGAGTGCTGATAACGGGATATTCAGCTTGAATTAGATACAGCTGTTTGGGAGGCAAAGGGAATCAACCTGCTCTAACTCCCAACTCTTAGATCTCCTGTGCTGATTGATCCACATGATGAGACTTCGGGATATTACTGCTGCTTCTCCTATCTCCTCAGTACGACACTGTTTAGATACTGGAGGTTGGCTACTCCTGGCAAGTCAAGAAGCATTGATCCTACTAAAGATGTGGTAAAGCTATTGTTTCATTGCAAGATTCCATCCTGGGACCTTCTCACTCAGGAACATCCCCCCTACCATGTAGGCTGACTTCTCACATTGGTGAGTTTCTTCTGGGACCTCCATTTTGGGGATGAAGCTAGGATGGTCATGATTTATTCCCCTCTGAGCTATGCTGTTGACTCTCTGGACGTTGTCACTGTGTCCTGTCATGGGTATCTTCCCTCCTCAGAATATCCCCCTTTCCTTCCAGTTCTCCCTTAGTGCATTGTCTTATTCCATCAGAACTTAAGTTTCTTGAGGGCAGGGGCTATTCTTATTTTTGTTTGTATTTGTATTTCCAGTGCTTAGCACAGTCCCTGGCTCACAGTAATAATGAATTAAATGCTTGTTGCTTTGTTGTTTTTCCTCCAGCAGTTATACCAGAGACCTTTGGAAGGACCATAGTACTTTTATGAATACAAATAACATCATTTCCTATAGGTGGGGATGGGTGTTGGTGTCCACCATCTTTTTTTCATCTACTGATCTAGAAGAAAATGTTTTCTTTCTCTATGCACATAGATATGCAGCAGCCCTGCAACCACACCTGTATAATTTGGAAGTGAGGCATCTCTGGTTTTCACCATCCCTGTGTCTGTCCAGAGCAAAACACTCTTTGCTGGTCACCATTCTCCTATTCAGGTTGTTTCTCTCCATTTAGAACGTAAAGTCCTTGAGGGCAGGGACTATTTTGTTTTTGTCTTTATAATCTGAGCATTCAGCATAATATCTGATAAAAAATGCTCAATAAGTGTCTTTTCATTCGATCATGGGGCATGATGGACAAGAGCTGATGGTGAGCATGCTCATTCTTTGGTGTCAATTCTCTGGTCTTCTGAATGACTTTGCTCCTATGTATTGTGGACACACAAGGGACCAGGGATTATATTTCTGGTTCATGAACTCCTTGGAGGAAAGGAGTTCTTAGCACAGTCAGTAAATCAGTACACAGTCAGTACTTAAGAAATATTTTAAAATTGGAATTGGCATCCATCTGAATTTGAATATTGAATAGGAGGGCACTCGATTTGACTCTTCAGCTGCAAGTTACAGATCTACTGGGGGAGATATAGTCTTAAACCAAAGACAAGTTGCTGCTGCTTTCACAGATGGGGAAAGAACAAGCTAGCCTGATGAGGTCTTGAGTGTATTAATGACAAGCTAAGGAGAGAACTATGCCAATCCAGTTCACAAAGGAGACAGGCTGCTTTAAAAAAATGAACATTGAATGGATAAAGCACCAGCCCTGGATTCAGTAGGACCTGAGTTCAAATCCAGCCTCAGACACTTAACATTTACTAGCTGTGTGACCTTGGGCAAGTCACTTAACCCCCATTGCCCTGCAAAAAAAAGCATTGGTTCTGAAGTCAGAGGACCTGAGTTTGGGTCCTACCTTTATCTCTTACTGTATGGCTTGTTAAAATAATTTAATCTTTCTGGGCCTTAGCTTCCTCATGAATAAAACAAGGTTCTTGCACTAGATGACCTCAGATGTCTTTTTTGGTTATAAAACTATGATCCATGATTAAATTTATAAACTGCAGGACTGGGGCAGCTAGGTGGTGCAGTAGATAAAGCACCAGCCTTGAATTCAGGAGTACCTGAGTTCAAATCCGGCCTCAGACACTTGACACTTCCTAGCTGTGTGACCCTGGGCAAGTCACTTAACCCTCATTGCCCCACAAAAGAAAAAAAAACAGAAAAAAAACTGCAGGACCTGTGGACCCCATCTGAGCCTCAGTTTCCCCATCTGTAAAATGAAATGTTTGGGTTACATGACCTTTTCCAGTTCTAAATCCTATGAGCTATGTAAATGTAGAGTCCAGGGAATACCCCCCCACACCCCAGTCTCCCTTCCATAATCATGCACCCCACCCATGTCTGCAGTGGTCTCACCTTGATGGGAGTGTACCACTTTCTCTGTGAGGGAAGCTCTTTCCGGCTGTGCTTCTTTGGTTTAGGCTCCCAAGGCTCAAATTCTTGCTCTGGTAATTTGATGACAGCATTTTTGGGCTTTTCCAATTTGGCCCCTTCCTCTGTTGAGCCTTTGTCTCCCCATCTCACCTGAGTACATGTACAAAAAAAAAAAAAAGCAAGACTGAAAACATAGCTGGCCTGAGTTCTTTTTCACACAGTTGCCGACAATCTTCTTAAGGGCCTTCTCCTTCCCACCCCCTTTGAATGGAAACTTGAGGAACTACTTGTTTGAGTTCTTTGAATTTTGCCAAATCAGTTTTCAAATGGATTAAATAGACTTAGGATTTTTCCTTTCCATTTTTCAGTCTGAGTGAGGACAGGCCCTGGTGTGTCTGTGACTCAATATTTCCTTATTTGTCAATGTGTTGGTCCAGCGGTTTGAAATCCAAGACATTCTCTAACCTGATGACATCATCTTTATAAACTTTCTCATGAGGAAGGTCTTGGCATTTAATAGATATGAACCAGTCCCCAACTTGAAGAAATTTGAGGCACTCTGCTAGAGGTCCTATTGATTTCACAGAAGGAATACAGACAAATCACTGAAAGCTCTGGTTGAACATGGGCAAGACTGGAAACCAGATGATCTTTCTGACACCACAAGTTAAAGATCCTAAGCGTTCTACCCCCAGTCCCCAATCGTTGACATCAAGGATCCAGAGCATCTAATTCATAAAAAGTGGTAGACAAGACAAATCTTATCTCTCTCATATGAGTTCTACATTTTGTTTGCTATGGGCAAGGTCAGTTATAGTTATTTAACAGGCAGTAAACACTTCTTACCTCCATTCTTTTAATCCCTCCAACTCCTCGACCACCATAATAAGAGGCATCTACTGTTGGCCATTTTTTCTTGGGTAATCCATCTTCTTCATCTGAGTCCTAGTCAAGTCAAATCGTCAAGCATTTATTAGGTGCCTACCAAGTGCCAGGCACTGTCCTAAGCACCAGGGATACAAATTAAGGCAAAAAGACAGTCCCTGCTCACAAGGAGCTCACAGTCTAATGGGGGAGACAACATGTAAACAACCATGTGCAGACAAGATACATATAGGATAAACTGGAGGGGTAGGAAGACACATATTATCTATATACTTGTCAGGGGCTTGCACCAGGTGATACAAACTATCTTGGATGATGCCAAGTTCCACAGCATCTCCAGATTGGTTGACCTCAGCATGGTGTATTTACATGCTAACAGTGAATAAAACCCTATTGTTTTCACAGCTGTGGCTCTTCTCTGAGAAGCCTGCAAACATCATGGTGTCCCCTCCTCTTCTCTCTCCAGGCCACCTTTATTTATATCAACTCTGTATAAAAGATTCATGAGCACAGTTTGCTTGGTTGGGCACAGACGGCCACACCGTGGGAATGAATTGTGCATGAGACAGGCTACTGCCTTGTAGCAGAGCAAGTGACAGCAAGCCCATTCAATGAAATCATTGATTAGTGATGAGGGTGAGGGACAGGGATGCTCATTCATGGTGATGTTCTTAGGGCAACTGGGAGCAGTCATTCCAACGGCAGGACATCACTTATTGAACTTTCAAAGTCCTTATTAATTCAGTAGGCAGTTTAGAAGTTGCCTAATATAGGCAACCCAAGAATTAGCAATTTGATAGGAGAGGCACAGGATTTGGTTTGGTTTGGGAGGTGGTTGGGAAGTGCTGGGACAGTCTTGTTCAATTCTAAACATTATCAAAGCTCCTTACTCTACTGGTCTTGCTCTTGTATCCCTTCTAAGACTAACTTGCCCCTTTGTCCAGGAATAAAAAACAAAGGGAGTCACTTTCCCTATAGTTTTGTGGGCTGAATGCCCCATGCTGCTAAAGTTAGGATTAATAATACTTACTGCTGGTGGGGGTGGAGGTGGGGGTGGTTCCTTAATCACCTGGAATAGATACAAAAACAGGGTTTAAAGTGGGTTTCAGGGGCACCCTCTTAGACTGCTGTGGAAGGGAGGAAGCAGACTTTTCCCTGAATGGACCTATTTGTATTCACTGAAGAAAATATTTCTCACTTATCAGTTCTGAGGTATGCAACCTCTTAACTGTTATTCACTGAAAAGTAATGGGAATAACTTGTGGAAACAAAAACTATCTTCAGTGTTAGCTCAGAGAGGTCATCTTCTCTTCATGCTGCCTCCACTCTAGCCATCCTTCCCTGTTGCTATTGTTCAGTTGGGTCTGACTCTGTGTGACCCTGATCTTTCCCTTTTACCCCCAAATGAAACCTTGACCTTTACCCCTGGGATGCCAGACTCTGATAAGGGAGAGTTCCCCTAATTTTGCCTGGGACTAGGCCTCCACGATATTTTCTGGTCATGTCCACATCACACACTTCACTCCACTCTTTCCAGATCCTCTGTAGATATTTTCTTTCCCGATTAGAATGTAAACTCCTTGAAGGCAGGAACTATCTTGTTTGCCACTTGCATCTCAAATACTTAGCACACAACCTGGAACATAGTAAGCACTTTATAAATGGGCTTTTTCTTTCTTTCCCTCTGTCTTACTGTCTGTCTTTCCTACCTACTTTTACTCCTGGGTCTTCCTGAATTTGAAACCACACTGCTGCTGCTGTCTTATCCTAGAACTTCCCACAGCACCTGAGAACTCTTTGCCTGGAACATCCTATCATCCCTATAGCCTTCTCAACCTGGAATATCCCTCTGCAAGGCCTACCCCCTTCTCCCACTGGGGAGTTCCTCCTGGAGCCTCCATTTTGGGAGAGGCTCAGGTCAGCCTTCATCCCCCTTCCAGACTGATTTCTGACTTCTGGACTTACAACCATGTTCCTCTGAACAGTGTCTTTATCTCTACTTCCTTCTCCCTTTCAAGTCCTTTATCTCTGTTGTTTTCTTACATTAGAATGTAACCTCCTTGAGGGCAGGTACTGTTTTTTTCTTTCAGTTTGTATTTGTATCCCAAATGTTTATAGTAAGCACTTAATAAATGCTTATTTCCTTCTTTCCTTCCCTCCCTTCTTCCCTTCCTTTCCCTTCCTTCCTTCCTTCCCCATTAGAGTTATCAAACAAGTTGGATCTACCAATTGATCAAGCTATGTCTATACAAGCAAAGGGTACTTTTCCGGTTAATTCAGTCTCCAACTTGCAAACAAATGGAGTTTAAAGAATTAAGTCAGTGGTTTAGAACTCAGAACAAATTTGCTCAGAGAAATAACACTGTAAATATTGCTTAGGTTCTCAGGCTAGCCCACTGATGCCTAGTAAACCCATGACATAGCTTGTAAGTCATATATTTGCAATGAAAACTAGTGAAATTATTGTTAATAATAACACAAGAGCATTTTAAGCTCTGTAAAATGCTTTCCCCACAACAATACTGTGAGGTGGGAAGTATAAGTAGTTTATTTGCATCTGATAGATGAGGTATCAACTGAGGCTCAGGAAGTTTAAGTGATACACAGCTAGTAAGCACTGGGCTTGAGATTTGAACCCAGGTCTCTTAAGTTTTACTTTAGGTTAACAAGAATAACAACAACAAAAACCAACCCTGCTCAGAGAAACATATATATACACACACACACATATATACATATACATATGTATATAGGTGAGGCAATTGTGGTTAAGTGACTTGCCCAGGGTTACATAGATATTAAGTGTCAAGTATCTGAGGCCAGATTTGAACTCAGGTCCTCCTGAATCCAGAACCAGTGCTCTATCCACTGTGCCACCTAGCTGCCCCAATATATATTTTTTTAAAAAGATTCTCTCCATTAAGTTTACACATCTGGGTTATAAGCTACTTTTCTCAGAAACTTTCTTGTTTTATTAATGTAGAAAAGAGATGGCTTTCTGTTATCAAGGAAAATCATGGCTATATTCTTCCCCCCCACTCCTCCCCCACCATGTATGTGTGTACGTATGTGTATGGGTGTCTTTGTCTACATCTGCATCTATATTCTTTTCCATATGGTGTTCTATCAGGCAACATTGCCTTTTCTCAATTTGTTTCAAACATATGGTATATTAGGTACATTACAGGTAAGAACAGATTATTGTGGCCTGGCCAAGGAACCTGATCATTATTTACAATACTATTTCTATTTATTCTAGAAAGGGTAACGAGAAAGGATCCCAGAAATGTCAGGGTTATGTCTCATTGATCCTTCTCTAATAAACTCGTGTATCTGTCGTCACTGAAGGCACTGGGAGGACTGCATGGGAAGCGAAGAAGAGGAAGGAGAGAGAGGTGGAGACTGGGAACAGTAGAAAAGCTAGGATGTTGTTCATCACTCAGCCTGGCTTCCACTCTGCATGCTTGTATGTATCTAAAGACAAGATGGCGACAGATGAGTACTTACCACTGTGCAGCAAAGAGGCCAGAACCACCAGAGCAGGGCCAGGGCCAACAACAGAAACAGAACCAACAGTGCAATGAAGAGAATGGTTCCACTGAGCTGCAAACAAAGGAAACATCCAGATCACTTCCCTGATGGTCAAAAGGGCCAACACAGGAGGTGTCACAGAAAGAGACCAAAGGCACATCCCAGGCAGCATGATGGGTCACCTCTGCTTCATTTAATGTCACAGCCCATCAATAGGATGTCAGAGATTATCATGATTTCCCCCATCAGAAGGGGGTTAGGAATTCCTCATTTTTCTGATATTTTTCTGTAACAAGCAGCTCAATTGTGCCTGGCTGAACATGAAAACAAATCTATTTTATTACAATATCTTCTCAGGAACAACTACACAGTCACTGGCTCACAATTTATTTAGATCTGACACTCCTATGCTAACTCCTTCACCCCCTTGCAATCCTAGAGGCAACTGACTAACAAATCTGTAAGACAAACTCATTAGTATAGCATAAGTTAGGTGGCTTTTTTTTTTGAGGATTGATACATTTAGTAGGCTACTTATACACAATGAGAGAAGGGCATTATATAAATAATAATAATAACAGTCAATACTTTTAATAGTGCTTAGAGTTAATGAAGCATGTTTGTCTGAACCACCCCTCTAAGATACAGCTTCACTTTACAAACAAGGAAATAAAGATTTAGAGGTAGAATGACTTGTCTTAGGTCACTCAGCTATTAAGCACTGGCATATAGATTTAAACCCAGGCTTATTGTGTCCATATTCAGTACTCCTTACACCGAGAAGCTAAGTGACTCATCCAGGGTCACATAGCTAGCATCTGAGGTGGGTTTTGAAACAAGGCCTCCTTGCCTCCTTATTCACAGAACAATGCTGCTTTAGTTGAGAGGGACCTTGGAAGTCATTTAGTCTAACCTTCTACTCCAGGTAGGAATCTTAGTGCCTCCCCACCCCCAACTTATGGTTAACATCTACATGCTCCAAGAACTGAAAAATAGAATAATATGAGAGAAAAATAAGAAGAGGAAGGGGGAAAAGCCCACACCTGATGGAGAGATTAAGCAGATCCTGAATATGAAAGTCAGCAGAGTATGTATGTGGGAGAGGAATTACAAGGTTCACTTTGCTCCAAGTTAAAACAGAGAGAGAGAGAGAGAGAGAGAGAGAGAGAGAGAGAGAGAGAGAGAGAGAGAGAGAGAGGGAGAGGGAGAGGGAGAGGGAGAGGGAGAGGGAGAGGGAGAGGGAGAGGGAGAGGGAGAGGGAGAGGGAGAGGGAGAGGGAGAGGGAGAGGGAGAGGGAGAGGGAGAGGGAGAGGGAGAGGGAGAGGGAGAGGGAGAGGGAGAGGGAGAGGGAGAGGGAGAGGGAGAGGGAGAGGGAGAGGAGTGGAAATCAGTTGGCTGGATTCATACTAATACAAAAAATCATTTGTAAAAAGCTATGGGAAGCTAATTTTGCTGGTGGGCAGGGATGTGCAGGGACAAGCGATCCTGGAGTCATACCCACATAGTTTCCCATAGATGGAGAAGATTAATAGTGGTTGACTGTGCAAGTTGGTACCAGATTCAAGAAAAAAGCTAATTGAGCAGATGCACTACTCCCTCCTCAGGCATGCCTCTTCTTCCTGTCCAAATTTCCCATACACTAAAAGCACACATAATCCTGATTTTAAGTGTTTGCAGAAAGTGCTGAGCCTCCAACAGCTGGCTCCCAAGTGATGCTTTCATCACTCAGTATCAAATTCACAGAAGAACCAATATGAAAGGGGGCTTTAACACCTATGTGTAGATTGTGACTTTGACAGAGTAAGAAAAGGAGAGCTTCAGAGAGAAGAGAGGAGTGAAGACTTACTGCAGCAGTCAGGAGAGAGCCAGGTGAGAGCTAGAGTTGGGGAGCCCAAGAGAAGAAAACAGGAGGAGGAAAGGAAACTGCAGAAATCTGCAAAAACGAGAAGGAAAGTGTTTAATGCAACAAGACTGAACAGGCTTGGAACACACCTGACTTCACAGGAGCCCCAGCCTGATCCTCTTACTGAGTAAGTGGATTAAGTGCTGAACTGACAGCTAAAGGCCCAGGCATTAGGGAGGCACAACCAAGGGACCAAGTGGGTAGGGCCAGTGCCTTCAATTTCACCCCACCCCAGGCCATATTGAACTAACCTTTGCCTAGGAGCCCTGTCACTCATTCCCTAGGAAGAAGCTACATCTATGGGTCTTCCTTGCTGAGAGCAATTTGTAAAAGTTCTCTTGTGGTGAGGGTTCCATAGAGCCTTGGCTCTTCCTCCCTCTCTCTCTCTCTTTCTCTCTCTCTCTCTCTCTCTCTCTCTCTCTCTCTCTCTCTCACACACACACACACACACACACACACACACACACACACACACACACACACACAATTAACAACCCTCCTCCCTATTAGGAAGCTGCCTGAGAATCATCATCGTATTTTGCACAAATGACTTGTCTAAGGTCACTCAGCTTTAAAGCATTTGGCATATAGATTTAAACGACGGTTTCTTGTTTTCACATTCAGTACTCCTTCCACTGAGAAGACTTGTTTAGTCACATCTGAGGCAGGTTTTGAACCGAGGCCTCCTTGACCAATACACTATCCTTGCCTTCTTTATTGTTCTGTAACTGCTTCCTCTTCTATAGTACTGATCAGGAGTATTTAATATTTCAAAAGGCATTATGGACATTTAGTCGAGACAGCACAGTATAGTGGAGAGAGTGTTGACCTTAGACTCAGGAATCATTCATTAAAAAAAAATTCCTGTATGTCAATCACTCTTACAATTGCAAATCACTTAGTCCAATGCCTAACCATCTCCCCCTTGCCACCTGCTCTCATGCCAGCCTTCTTTCTTCTAGGATAGCACTTTTCAGGATGGAGAAGTGGAAGATTGGGAAAGGAAAGAACTTGAACCTGTCCCTGTAGGTTCGTTGTCACACATTCATTTCATCAGATGTTGTAATATGACAAGAGGAGGCTTGTGGCTTTAGCCACGGGGCTCACTCTAAAGATAATATCTAGGAAATACTGCCCTAGCCTAAGAGAGAAGGTGAGCCATTTATCAGAAAGCATATTGGAAGAGCTGGCTCTGCTATGGTCTCCCTAGTGGCTGTGATAGGATTGTAGATTATCAATTTCGAGTCACCATTTGGAAAAAGGTATTAGATTTAGGGTTATAGATGCTAGAGCTGTAAGGGACGCCAGAAGCCATTGACTGCACCCTTAATTTTCTGACTGAGGACATGGATGAGTTAAGTGACTTGCCAAAGTAACAAAAGAGAATAAGTAGCAGAAATGGAATTTGAACACAGGTCCCAAGACTGCAAATCTTATGTTGCTTCCATTCTTAATTTTTGCTGTGTCTTAGTTTCTACAGAGGGGATAACACTTCACTTCCTTCCTCTAGCAGGGAGGTAATATCTAATATACTTACAATTAGGAAATACACACTCTAAAAAGACAAATGAAGCTGCCTTACTGACCTATCTGGATTGATTCGCTCTGACCCACAGGATCAGATTCTTAATACTCACACATTTGGTGCTGGTGATACTGACTGAGCTGGAGATGAAAGTGAGTCCCTTGTTCATGCTGACTTGTAGAAAAACCACCCTAGAGGAGAGAGAGAGAGAGAAAGACAAAGTAAGTGGAGGCATCAGCATATTCCCACAGTTCCCATGAGACCATCTCTTGCCAGGATATCATATCTAGCCTTGTTAAAGGATGAACTGTGGTTGCAGGTGTTCTCTTGGGTGCTGGGTTCACCACAAGTCAGCTGACTGTACAGAACTGAAGCACATCTTTGTTATTATTATTAATTTGTAAAACATTTTTGGCTACCTGTGGGTAGACCACACCTAAACACTTGGAAAGTAGGCCTTGGGCATCACAGGAAGTACAGTCAGGGAAGGCTCACAGATAACCCACCAACACACTACCCTTGCCTTCTTTATCGCTCTGTACTTGTTTCCTCCTTCAGGGCACTCACTGATCAGGACTATTTCTATATTTATTTTCTTTTTTGGTAGTATTTTCTTTTCTTTTCTTTTTTTTTTTTAGTGAGGCAATTGGGGTTAAGTGACTTGCCCAGGGTCACACAGCTAGTAAGTATTAAATGTCTGAGGCCGGATTTGAACTCAGGTACTCCTGATTCCAGGGCCGGTGCTCTATCCACTGCGCCATCTAGCTGCCCCTTTATTTTCTAATTAAATGTAAAGATTGTTTTTAACATACATTTCTGTAAGATTTTGAGTTCCAGATTTTTCTCCCTTCCTCTCCTCCTTCCTCCCTCCTCCCCAAGATGGCAAGCAATCAGATGTTTTTTATTACATATTATACACACACATATATACAATCATGTTATACAGACTATTTCTCTACTTCAAAAGGCATTACAGATATTCAGTTGAAACACAGCACGGGATGGTGGAGAGGGTGCTGACTTTAGAGTCAGGAAGAGCCAAGTTCTGAGTCTTATCCCTGACACACACACTCCCCATATGACCATGGGCAAGTTATTTAACCTCTCAGTGATACCAGGACTAGAAGAGACAGAGGAGCTGTTGACCTGCATTAGTGGAGAATGTTTCCACAGTGGGAGGAGATCAAAGTCTGGATATAAACAATAAATGAAAAATCATTCAATTGGATTTGCTTTACTGTGTCTTTGTTTCTCATAAGGTCACTAGTTTCTATTTGTTCAATCCTAATTCTTAGGCAGTTATTTTCATCAGACAGTTTTTTTAATCTCCTTTTCCATTTGACTTTTCAAACTGTTGACTTTTTTTTCATGACTCTCCTGTATCGCTCTCATTTCTTTTTCCATTCTTTCTTCCCTCACTCTCATTTCTCTTTCCATTCTTTCTTTCTTTTCTCTACATCTTCTTTCTATTTCTCCTACTTTCTCTTCAAAGTCCCATTTGAGAGCTTCCATGGCCTGAGACCAGTTCGCATTTTTCTTGGAAGCTTTGGATGTTGGAGCTTTGACCCTGTTATTATCTTCGTCTTCTGAGGTTGTATTGTGGTCTACCTTACCCCCAAAAAAGTTTTCGATGGTCTTCTGCTTTCTCATCCTGGCTTACTATTTCTTGGCTTTTAACTACTTCTTAAAGTGTTGCGCTGCTTCCAGGACACACTGTTCCAACTACAGCATGGCTCCGGGGGATGATTGGGCTTCTTCTCAGCCTGCCTGGCCTTGGTTTTCTTTGATTTTATTTTTTTTATTCTGAATAGAATTTTATTTTCCAAAATATATGTAAAACAAAATTTTAACATCAATTTAAAAAAAATTTTGTGTTCCAATTTCTCTTCCCCCCTCTATTCCCACCCCCCACCCACAAGAAGTTTTGGTTTTCTTTAATTTTAAATTCTCCACTGGGGGTGGGGGAGAGGTAGGGGTGGGGCTGCTTCTCTGCTCGCTTCAGGGGGTCCCAGGTGTTTTGCTTCCACAGGATTATACCTAACCAATGGTGGCATAAACTCATACAAGTGTTTTACATCTATGTAATAGGAGAAGGTAGAGGGGGAACAGGACAAAGTTCAATGCTTTTCAGGATTCATCTGATAAAGACATTTTAAGGACTAATAAGTTAGTCTTTCTAATTTAGATTTCTCAGGAGAAAGACACACAAATTTAGAACATTATTCTCAGTAGGGTCACTGGGAATCAAATGGAATCTCTGACCTCAAGGAGCAAATAGTCTAGTAAGGAAGATATTAAGACAGTTACATGAAAAACTATCCCACAAGCAGACAAGTGTGAAGGAAATGTCTGCTCAAAACGCTATATGGAATACAAGGAGGGAATAGTCACTTCCAGCAGGGGGAATCAGGGAAGGCTTCAAGAAGGAAGTGGTGGGGCAGCTAGGTGGTGCAGTGGATAGAGCACCGGCCCTGGATTCAGGAGGACCTGAGTTCAAATCTGCCTCAGACACTTAACACTTACTAGCTGTGTGACTCTGGGCAAGTAACTTAACCCCAATTGCCTCACCAAAAAAAAAAAAAAAAAGAAGGAAGTGGTACCTGAATTAAATTGGGTCAGTACTTAACTGTTTTTCATTTTCAATATATAATTTGGACAGAAAGAAGTCAGGATTGAGTGTATGGGAAGGAGATGCCCAAAAGATGGCCCTATCACAGGTGGGACAGGGAGGAAAAGGACTGGACAGTAAGTAGAGCAGTTGGGACTCAGAAGGGATAAAGGGAAATCATGCAAAATAAGGTTGAGAAGATTCCATTGTTACTTACTGTCCAATCTCATCTAGCTTTGGTGCAGGACAAAATAAGTATGTATCTTGCACAACTGTTGGTTTCTCATCTAAAATAAAACCACAGAGGGTAAAAACAATTATAAGGAGCCTACTTAGGACCATACCAGAGGAGGCAGCATGGGTGAAAGGTCAAAGTGGAGGGGCAGGTGTTTCATTCTATTCTCAGATTCCTAATGGACTCATTGAATAACTCTAAATAAAGAAATCTTGGCCACCTGAAGTTTCAATTCAGTGTTCACATGTAAATAATTGTAATTGCTAAGGTTCATATGTAAGGTAGAGAAACAGAGTTAAAAGAAGCAATGGTAGGGGCAGCTAGGTGGCACAGTGGATAGAGCACTGGCCCTGGATTCAGGAGGACCTGAGTTCAAATCTGGCCCCAGACACTTGACACTTACTAGCTGTGTGACCCTGGGCAAGTCACTTAACCCCAATTGCCTCACCAAAAAAAAAAAAAAAAAAAAAAGCAATGGAAAAGCATTGAAACAAATCGAGAGCTCTGGATTCTAATTAATTTCTGCCACTGATTAGTTGTGTAGCCTTGAGCAGGTTACTTGGCCTCCCTGGATCTCAATTTCTTCATCTATAAAATGAATAGCTGTAATGCAATAAGGTCCCTTTTAGTTTTAAAAGTCTACTATGAAAATTTCACTAAATGACTCTGATTTTATCCCTTACCTATTTTGAAAATATGACAGAATTTTTGAGTTGGGAAGGTCCTTGGAAGCCATCTAATCCAATTCATATTCATACAATTATCCCATCTGCAACATTTTTGACAAATGGGCATATACTTTAAGACTTCCAGTGAGAGGAAAACCATTATCTCCTAAAGTAGCCCATTTCTCTAAGTTTTAGGAAGCTCCTCCTTTTTTTTTAAAAAAAATCTTTAAAAATTAAAAAAGATTCAGTTCCAAATTGTCTTTTTCCTTCTACCCATTCTCCACCCATTGAGAAGGCAAGAGATATGGTGCCCATTATACATATGAATTTATGCAAAAATATTTCTGCATTAGTCATGTTCCAAAAGTAAAGAAAAAAGGGAAGAAAAATAAAGAGAAAAATGTTTTAATTTGTACTCTAAATCCATCTGTTGTCTATGTGGAGGTGTATAGTATTTTACATCATGAGTCCTTTGAAGTTGTGGTGGATCACTATTATTGACTACAGTAGCTAAGTCATTCACAGTTGATTATTGTACAATATTGCTCTTACTATGTACATTGTTCTTCTAGTTCTGCTCACTTTACTTTGCATCAGTTCATATAAGTCTTCCCAGGATTTTCTGAAACCATCCCCTTCTTCATTTCTTATATCACAATAATATTTTATCATACTCATATACCATTTGTTCAACCATTACCCAGTTGATGGGTATCCCTTAATATCTTACCACTACAAAAAGAGCTACTTCAAATGTTTTTTGAACATATGGGTCATTTTCTTTTTTTGAAAATCTCCTTGGGATACAAACCTAGCTGTAGTTTTGCTGGGTCAAAGAGTATACACAGTTTTATAGCCCTTTGGGCATAGTTCCAAATCTTTCTCCAGAATGGTTGGATCAATTCACAACTCTATCAACTGTGCATTAGTGTCCCTATTTTTCCACATTCCCTCCAGCATTTGTCATTTTCCTTTTTTGCCATCTTTGCCCCATTTTTGATGGGTCTGAGGTATACCTCAGAGTTGTTTTAATGTGTATTTATCTAATTATTAGTGATATAGAGCATTTTTTTCATATGACTACAGGCAGCTTTGATTTCTTCCTCTGAAAACTGTCTGTTCATATTCTTTGACCATTTAGCAATTGTCTTTTTTCATGAAAAAAGTTTTACTGATATGCTTCATTTGTACATTATCAATCTTTACCTCAACCCCATGAGAGTTCTCTTGTAATAAATTAAAACAACTAAACAAAGCTAACAATGGACGGACCTCATCTCAAAGTGCATGCAACATTCCACATCTGTAGCCCCTGCCTCTCTATTTTTAAGTATTTTTTAAATGAACAGAAATCTAGTTTCTCTCTTAGCTACATTCCAATGGGAAAAAAAAGATAAAAGAAAAACAAATTCCTTGTAACAAATATGGGTAGTCCAGCAAACCAAATTCCCTCACTGTCTGTACCCTTAAAGTGTACCCTTTAAGTGTACCCAAATTCCCTCACGGTCTCATTCTGTACCCTAAATCCGTCACCTTTCTGTCAGGAGGTATTTCACCATCAGTTTTCTGGAATCATGGCTGATCAGAATTCTTCTAGCTTTCAAAATGGTTTGTTTTTACAGAGCTACTGTTACTATATAAATGTTTCTACTGGTTCTGCCACTTTTATTCGACATCAATTTACAAAAGTTCAGAATTTTTCATTTTTATAATATAGGTGTTATAGAAGACCTTCCTTCTAATAAGTATATAAAGCCAGAGTGGTATACTGGTGAGAATGCTGGCCCTGGGTTTGAATCCTGACTCTAATAGGAGCCAGTCTAAAATGAGGGTATTTTGACTACGTGGCTTCTGAGGTCCTTTCCTATCATAGATCTATGATAGCTTGATAAGCATTATGCCTAGTTTAGCCTTTGGGGGCCAAGTAAAAGAAAACACATCCTTCGAATACATTAATAGAGCTATCATATCCCCCCTCAGTCTTCTCTTCCCAGGGTAAACAATCCCATTTCCTTAAAGCAATCCACATGATGGCCCTTTGCCATCCTCAATACTTTCCTTTGGATGCTGTTCAGCTTATCAGTGTCTTTGCTATTTTTATTAACTCTGATATTCTAAGAATTGGTACTAAATTCTTTCCTAGGACCAGAAAAGAGGTACAATGTTTTTTGGAATGTGATACATTTGACTCCTAAAATATAAGACATAAAATAATAATAACTAGCATTAATGTAGTACTTTTGAGGACTGCAAAGTGCTTTTAATATATTATCTCTTTTGAGCTTCATAAGCACCCTAGTAGCTTAGGTGCTCTTATAAACGGGGGACAAGTGACTTGCCCAAGATCACACAGCTAATAAATGTCTGAGGCTACATTTGAACTCAGGTCTTTCTGACTCCAGGCCTACCGCTCTATCCGCTGTGCTACCCAGCTGCCTTAGGAGCCAAATACTTCAAAGAGAATAAACAAAGTAGCCTGAATTATTGGCTGTCAGTGAACAGAATGAGGAAACCTAGCTTCAGGGTCCACCTCATCTGTTTTTTAACTACCCTGTGCCTCTATTTCTGGGTCTGTAAAACAGGGTTAACAACTTTCCCCTTGCCCACACTGTGGAGATGTTTCAAGAAGAAAAGAATTAAAATGAAACCTATTCAAAGAAATGAAAAAGAAGCCTCTCTCTGCAAAGTTCTTTAGTTCTTCAGCAGAAGGGTGCCACATGCATAGGGAGTAACCCTGCCCTGGTTAATATTCCAGCTGTGATCCCTCTAACACCTGATCTTATCGACGAACACAGGTCCTCAGAAATGTCAGCCCTTTTACAGTAAGAGGATGTCAGTGATGGAGCCACTTGAAGTCTATGGAATTTACTTTTCAGAAGCCTAATGTTAAGACCTTTCTTGATACCAAGTCCAATGTTTTACCCATATGCCACCTTCTCTTAAGTCTTGCACTGTGGCCCATATGAGTAACAAACCCTTGACATCGGCATTATTAATAGCACACTGACCAACTGAATTAAGCCACAAATCTCCAATAAAGTAACCCGTCCTTGGAGGCTGAGTGATGAGGAGTGCTACAGGAGATCCCTGCATTGAAGAGGAGGGTGGACTACAGCAAATCCTTGGCAGTAGAAAGCAAACAGTACCACTTTTAGAGAAAGAAGAGTACTCTTTAAACTAAGAGTGGTGGGGTTTTAGGGAAGAGGCAAAACAAAGGGGCAATTCTAGATAACTGAAAGCAGTCCTAAAAATGATGACCTGGAGACTATTCTGAAGTGACTGAGGACCAAGCTGACCTCAGTCAATAGGAAGTTTGGGTAGACACTCAGGGAAAGAAGTTGTATGTATGAGGGGATGCTGTTCCCCAAACACACCCTGGTATATAGGAAATGCCCTTGGCCAGAAGAATGGGGATATAGAAATAGTTCTATGGGAGAAGAGCCCAGGCCTGGCAGCCCATGCCATCCCCTCATCCAGGATAAACACACTTTTCTGGGAAATGTACAAATGAAATTGGATTAGACTCAGGCCCCCAATGGTGACTAACAATTTATATATAATTAAACCAGCCAGAACTGGGAGAGAAGTCTTATTTCTCTCTGTAGTGAAGGGGTCAGAGTGAACATTCTGAAAATGGACACTGCTTGTTCAGGACTAGAGCAGAAATGAACTCGAAAGCAGAAATCCATCACTCCCCTGCCAAGTGGGTAAAACTTCTTTTAGAAGCAGGCCTTGCACAGGGACAAAAAAAAGCCTGGCCTCTGTGATTGATGCCATCCTTGGCTTCCCTGCTTGGATTCCAGAATGGCCAATTCATGCTTCTTGCTGTAGTGCCTCCTTTGATGAATTCCTGGGAACTGGCTGCGAGCCAGACCCTTGTTATGGGCAGCCAGCTTAGAACAGAGCTTTGGGATTGCTCCTGTCCTGAGTTGAACCTAGATAGTCAGGACAACAGTTGTGACCTCTGATCTGTAGAATCATTAGGCCCTAAAGCCCCAACATCATGAGAAAATGGCAGGCCTTGGGGGAGGGTAGAGAAGCAGCTCTGTGGACTTAAAATCCCTATGGGGAATCTCTTCAAGAGCTGACACTATATCAATTCAATGACATGAGAACTTCTGTGTGTCAGTCACTGTGCTAAGGACTAGAGATAAAAAGGAAACAGAACCTTCCCCTTGGAAGATTACAATGGAGTGAGACAATTGAGGATGTAAAAAAAATAAATGGGTATGTTCTAGACTAGAGGTTCCCAACCTGGGATGCTCATGTCTCTAGGAGGTTATAAGAAACTAATCAAGGGGTACTGGGAATATCTAGTATTATCCTATCAAAATTCATCTTTTTATTTCATGTCTTAATGTATATGCATGGTGAGCTACGGAAGCTATTGACTTTCATAATGAACAGGGGGTGCAGTAAGGTTTCCTAAAAACCAAGGGATGGAGATTGGGAACCCTTGTCCTACACCCATTTGTTTTTTAGTTCGTCAAATATCACGCTTGTACTAGTCACTAAAGTTCAGAAAGAAACAGGCACCAATGAGTCCTGGGAGGTTATTTATTTCAGTGAGCCATTAACACAATTCCTAACTAGGACAGTTGAACTAGGACCCAACAGAGAATTAGGGGAATATAGGGGATTAGCTAAGTACTGTATTCTCTAATTAGAGGTCATGTGGCACAGGGGATAGAAAGCTGGCCTTGGAGTCAGAAAGACCTGGGTCCAAGCCTAGCCTCTGAAGTATACTAGCTGTGTGGTCAGGGGCACTATCACTTAATCCTCTCAGCTCCAGATAGCTCGGTGACACTGTAAATTACTGTAATGTACTCTGTATAGATGGAGGGAGGAGGGAGAATTGAGAGTTACATTTAGGGATGAAATCATGGAGCTGTCAGGTGGTCTCTAACATGATTAGAGAGTAAAAGCTCAAGAATGTCCAGGGTTGCACACTTATTTTTTTACAAATTCACAACCATTCTCCAATATGGTGCAATTTTTCCATCTGAAAATGGGGTTAGACATTTTCTATGTATCTCAGGGTTACAGTAATAATGAATGAGTTTGGGGGCAGCTAGGTGGCACATTGAATAAAGCACTGGCCCTCGTTTCAGGAGGACCTGAGTTCAAATCCGACCGCAGACACTCAATATTTACTAGCTGTGTGACCCTGGGCAAGTCACTTAAACCTTATTGCCCTGCCGAAAAAAAAAAAGAAAAAAAAAAGAATGAATGAGTTCATATTTCCTAAACCATTAGACTCATAGACCCTTAGAGAGAAAAAGGAATTCAAGAAATCATCTAACCCAAGGGTTGGCAAACCATGGCCTGAGAGTCCATCTCTGCCTGGTTCTGTATGACCCTCGGGCTAAGAATGGTTAGTTTTCTGGAAGTATAAGAACAGACCCCAGGTGTCCTGACTCACATTCAATGCTCTTTCTGTGGCATTTATGAGGACATGACTCAGAGGCGGCTGAACATCTACTTACTAATGGTAACGGTGTCATTGATCTTAAAGCTGCAGAGAACTTGGTCGATATTCCGTGCGTGATAGAAGCCGTTGCCTCGAACCACCACTTGGAAGGACTCTGTAAAGACAAAAATTCAGAGGGACACATGAGAAATGGTTCGGCTCCATTTTCCATTTGACCTTGCCTTTCAAGTGACTCCTCCCCTCAAACTAGCCCCCAGCATTTCTACTTAGCAGCTGCTGTTTTTGAGTCACTGTCTTTGCACTGGGCCAAATCCTCATCCGGTGTATCTCTGTGGGAATCTTGGACCAAAATCTGGCCTTAGTGCCATTATCAAAAGGCATTTTTTTAAAGTGTCTGATTCTGTAAGGGGCCAAGCTAGGCAACACAAACTGTTTGGATGCAATATTGTGAACACTGGACCCACTTGTTCTGCTTCTGTCTGTTGTTTTATCGGTAATGATCTCTGGTTTCTATGAGGTTCATGGGAGCCGTGTCTTATCCTGTTGCCTAACTTTATCTCCCTTATTTTTTGTTGGGAAATGTAGGCAAGGGTAAGGATCTAATACTTTGAATCCCACATAAATTCTTAAGAACAAATGGGTAAATGAAGCAGGAAGTGGTTTTTTTTTTAAACAATTGAGAGTTTCTTGGCTTAAGGAATTTGAACCTTGAATTCTGAAATTAAGTTTAGGGTGGATTATTTTGTTCTTTTTGGTGAGATGAACAATAAAAATGCACCCCATCCCTACCAGTTCTATCAGGTCTCTTGATCAGAGGAAAGAGATTTTTTTTTTTGAGATTTTTCCTATTATATTCATTTATTACTAAGGTGATAGACCTAAGACTCTTGGCAGAACCATTAAATCAAATCCCCTGAATGACTGAACAAATTGTGGTATATTAGAATAATGGATGACTACTGCACTCTAAGAAACAGTGAATGAGGAATTCAGAGAACTGTAGGAAGACATATAAACTGATGTAGAGTGAAGCAAACAACCAGGAAACCAATGTGCAGAATGATTACAATAATGTAAGCAAAGAGAATACTAAACCACAACTAAACACAATATATGTAACACGATATAAATCTTCATGCCAGAAAAGGGCTAACAAAGTGCATTTCTCTTTTTTTCTTGGAGAAGTAAGGATCTAAAAGAGCAGAATGTGTAAGTTCTATCCGACTGGTTCTCTATTTTGTTTGGCTTGTTACAGGGGAAGGCTCATTGTGTTGATGGGGTAAGGACATATAAGATGACTTACAAAAATAAAAGGTGTTAGTAAAATTTAAGTGGAAGGTCATAGGAAATATTCCACACTTATGATATACTACTTCATTAAATGGGCAGCTAGGTGGCTCAGTGGATAGAGTGCTATTTCTGAGTCTTCCTATGTTCAAATCTGGCTTCAGACACTTACTAGCTGTGTGACCCTGGCCAAGTAAGTTACTTAACCTGTTGGCCTCAGTTTCCTCATCTGTAAAATAGGTAGAGAAGGAAATGGCAAACCACTCTGGTATTTTTGTAGAGAAAACCCTAAATGGGGTCCAAGGAGTCCCAATACAAAAATGACTCAACAACAACTTCATTAAATACCTTTGCTGTGAACATATGTGT